>NW_028263387.1:24746951-25051535 GCF_051168715.1 Poecilia mexicana
TATTTAATATGACACCAGATGTATTATCTATTAATACTGATTGTGTCCATGACAATATTATAACATTTATTTATATTGGTCTTGGATAATTGGAAGAAGATAGATAGTTGGATAGATTATAAATAAATGAGTAACCAGACATGACATTATTTATAAAAGTTCATAATGTCATAGAGATGTGGAAGTTAGACTTTACTACCGCCTGACGTAAATAATAACCACTTTTAAAGTTTACAATAATTTCACAAAATTAGAAAACAAACCATTCTATATGTTAATAATTTAACTCACAAGAAAATACAAATAATAACATTAACAAGGCTACTGGATAAATTATATACAAAGCAGAGCTGTGCGTATAATATTCACGTGTGATTATCGGAATAATATTTCAATGTACAATAAGCTGGTCAAAGACAGACTCACTGATTTTTGTTATTAGAAACATATTAGTCTTAAAATTAACTTGTATTTTATTTAAAAACTTCTCCTTTAGTGTAGAATTATAAATACATGGCAGGGCAGGATTTGTAGGAAACTTTACCGCACTTAAACGAGGTAAATGTATAGATTTTAATCTTTTACGTAAATATCATTCTGTTGGATCCCAGTAAGAATAGATGTAGTTCTACTGCAGCTGAATGGGATCATAATACGTAAATAAATCAATAAAGCCCAGTGTGGTCTAACTGGGAGAAAACCAGCAAACTGAATGTGTTGTTCACCTCTTCAGCAGCAGCAGCACAGAGTTGGCGGTGCTGGCGTCCAGCCCTGTGGTGGGTTCATCCAGGAAGAGGACGGGCGGGTCGATGATCAGCTCCATGCCGATGTTTGTCCTCTTCCTCTCCCCGCCGGAGATCCCACGAATCAGCTGCGTTCCCACCTGAAACGCAGCAGGGAAGTATCGTGGGTGATATTTACCACAGTCAACCCAATAAACGTCAGATTTCCGTCTCATTCATGTTACTTTTGTTTTTTCTCATCATGAATACTTTAACTTCGCTCCCGCAACATGCGCAAAAAGCTAGTCATCATCGCCAATGACGACCAACGTTGGTTTTAGCTGTAAATTTGTCAACACACTAAATCTTAAATGTACGTATGATATATAAAAGAAAAGGGACACAGTGCTTTGCTACCAATTGTCAACACTACGACAACTAGATAGCAAGGTCAGGAAACAAGTTAAAAAATAGTGAGGGACACAGAAGTAAGTCAGCTATGCTAGCTTGACTTTGACAACTTAACATGTAGATGTGCTGTGGAAATTTTTTTTAACCGTTCATTTAAAAAAAAAAAAATAAATAAATAAATAAGGTGATCTAAACACCAACATCTCTGACATCATCAGTAGAGCAGGTGTTTAAATAAGCTAATGAACCACCGCTGTGTTAGATTAGATTGGTAGCTCATCTACCAACGCAATCACTTATTAATAGCAAGATAAAAATCAAGCCTGAAAGCATAAAACTGTAACGGACTGAATGTTCTGTTCTTTGTGGGGGAAATGTTTGCATGTTTTTTGGCGAACTAGATGTTTTTCTGCGTCTTTTCCTCTTTGCTACTGGATTAATATGGATGTCATGTAAAAGAATCGTATTTCTGCCCTCCAGCGTTGTGCGCATGTGCAAAATTTTCACATGTAAACTATAATGTGCAACATATCCATATTTTTATTGATTTTCCAGGTTCTAACTTCCTGGTTGGAGCTGCTCTCCAGCGTCCTCACCTTGGAGTTAGCCACACGTCCCAGTCCCAGCTCCTGGATCAGTTTCTCCACCTTCTGCTCCTTCTCCTTCTGACTGATGGAGGACGGCAGACGCAGCGCCGCAGAGAAGGCGAAGTTCTGTCTGACCGTCAGGGTTCCCATCACTACGTCGTCCTGCAGACAGGAAGCCACTGCTTAAAAAAACTCAAACTTCAGCTGCAGCTGGATGCACCTTTATTTCTATCCTTGAATCAAACTTCCTCTTCTGCGACTTTGCGTTTCAAAACAGTTTATTTAATGAGATTTGGCCGAAGAAGCCGGTCGTATTGTTGCAGGCGGTCTCTTCCTTCCCTTCCAGGGAACATTCCTGAATGGAAAAACATTTCAAGCTGGCTTCTGTGGGTCAGGCTTCCTGACTGCTTTCACCTACCTGGACCACATATCCAGACAGACATTTGAAGTTGGGAGGCTGTGGAGCGCCGTCGATCAGGACTTCTCCTGACAGGCCTGACGGGTCTTTTCTGGCTGCCAAAACATCCAGGAACCTGAAGAGAAACCAGCAGCAGTAAATAAGGCTGGGTTTGACTCTAAAGGTACATTCACACCAGCGCTGTTTAGTCCACTTTAATCAAACTCTACTTCATTTGGGGAGGTGTGAATGTTCAGTCGAACTCTGATCAGACCTCAGTCTGTGTTCGGCTGAAGTGAACTCTGGTGCAGATCGAATGCATATGTGAACACCAAGCGAATCACAGACCACTCCAGAAGCAGGAAGCGGACTACAACGCGGGGCATTTTGGGTAAATACAACCAAAACAAACACTTTAGCCTAGATAGCCTAGGTTTTTGTGTTTTTTTTCCTTCATTGGTTCTTGAAGCAGCGCCCCCACAGGCAAGAAGGAGAACAGGTTTTTAAAGGGTTTGCTTAGTTTGACAATGTAGTTTGAAAGCGAACGACTGCAGTTAAAAGTGTAACAAATGTTGCAGTTTTGGTCCTTAATCAAACCAATTTATCATAACATTTGTTTAATTTCCAGCTGCTGTGGCTTTCTTTCAGGCTGCATTGTGTCAAACCAACCAAACCCTTTGGAGAACCTGTTCCCCTCCTCGCCTGTGGTGGCGCTGCACCAAGAACCACAGAAGGAAATGACACAAAAAAAAACCTCTGAAGAAGAACCTGAACTCAACTTCCTTCTTCACAAAACGTAAACAAAGATCATGTAGCGTCAGATTTCTCTTTGGTAAAAGACCATGAGCCATTTCTCCCTCTGGCACTAGACTCTCTCAAAGCATGTGAACCGGTTTGTGGATGAGATGTTTTTATTTACATCTGGTGTTCAGAAAACAGGAAGGAACGTAGAAAATTTGGGAGCCATTTTCTTTCTCATGCAGTTAATGAGCACTAAGATTAAAAATGGGTCCAGAAGGTGGTTTTGTTTTCACTAACATGACATCATTATTCACAACAATAAACACAATAAATTTGATTACTTATATAAATAATTCTGGATTTGACCTCATCCTTATTCTCGTCTTTGTTAGTAAGTTAGAAAGACGACTGAGGGAAAAACGCTTGAGCTAATTTTTGTCTTAGTTTAAGTAAAAAACATGCAGGAAAGGTAAAATTTTATAACAAACAGATGCAGAAGACTTACGATGACTTCCCGCTTCCTGTTGCTCCCATGATGGCGTTCAGGCCCGGCTTCATGAGCCCGCTGAGGAGGACCAAACATGAAAGGAACCGGTCATAAAACAGAACCCAGCTGCTGATTACAGAGCCTCCAACAACACAGTCGCTTTAATTAGACCACGATTCAAGCAAATAAAATGGTTTACAGTGTTAAAAAGAGGAGGATCAAAAACCTGTAAAAATGGAGCCTTCAAAGGCTTCACAGCCACACCAGAACTAAAATCTCCTTCAGGCCCAAAACAACAATGTTACGGATAAAATAATAGCAAAACCTGGATGTTTTTCATTAAACAGAACAGAAATGTTTCCGTACAACGTTCCTCTGGTCCACTGTCGCCACATGCATGATGTGAGTAGATACTTTTAGTCTACAACAGTGTTTCCATCAACGGTTTTAGGTGCATTTTGAAGTATTGCATTAAAAATTTCAAAATGTCTTCTTCAATTTTGCAAAAGAAAAAAAAGAAAAATCACTATAGATGGTTTTGGGATTTTCTGAGAGAGTTAAAGCGCTAAAGGGGAATTAAAACACATTCACAGAATAAGTTCTGATGTAGTAAACGCTCCTGTCCACTGATGGGTCTGTGCCTTACCAGAGGCATGAAACTCTGAAATATTTCAGCGGTTTGTGGTTCATGTGGGTTTTCAACCTCTACTTCCTGTTTCTTAAAGCCATTTGTGACGCCAGCATCTGACAAAATTACAAATTTATTTGCTCCAAATTATAACTTTTTTTCCCCATTTTGACAATTTATTTATAAAATTATGTAAAAATACAAATAAATTCTCCTCCGTGTTTTAGAGTTACCTAACTTTGCATATCTGAACAACATACTAAAACTAGCATCATGGAAGTTAAATACATAAAGAGGAAGGTTTTATTGTTGCTTCAGTGCAACGCTGCAGAAAACAGCTCACATTACTTCATAATCCAATAAAAACTCTCTGCCCTTTGACCAAAGAAAACGTTTTATAACATCTATACACAGCTGAGATTAAACATAAGATGAATTTACGGCATTTAAAATGAGAAAAATGAGGATGATTAAATCATAAAACCAAGAATCTCAAGGCGGAAAATCTGCCTTATTCAGTAATGATTAGTTTAGAAAATTTGTGCCACCAGACAGCAGTAAACTGATAAAAACACAGGTTTGCATGAGAGCTCAGCCTCACATGAAACACAGGGTGACCCAGCCTTTAACTCTGTCAATGATTAGACGAACTAAACAATAAAACACAGCAGGCAGCAGCTGAACGACTCAGAACCGCCAGACCATTACATGGCAACAAGACGGTCTTTGACTGAAGTTTTCACAACATTAAAGTCATAACAACAGGTTCGGGCAGTTTTCATAACCGGAGCGTTATCAAACAGAAAAATCTTTAATCTTTTGGAGAATTGTTCTGATCTCAATAAAGATAAACGCTTAATCCTGGGAGATTATCAGATTATCCATCACACTGCAGGTGAGAGGTGAACTGTCAGGTGTATTCAAGGTACCTGGAGGCGACTTCATTTAATGAATCAAGTTAAAAAAAAAGGAGGATTTTCTGTAGGATTACAGCACAAAACAAACTAGATGTAAAACTGCTGCAGGGCCGGCCCAAAGAGTTATGGGGCCTTAAGGGGAATGTAATTTAGGGGCCCCTCTTCCAGTTAAAATCACCAGATTATCACTGATAATTAATATTTGCTTAGGTTTATTTGTGAACAAACTGAGCTCAAACGCAAAGATTAAACACATGACATCAGATAGTTGCTATGGTAACGCAACAATATAAAGATTATTATTCGCAGTTTTACAAAGTAAACTTGCAAGCTCCTTCAAATCTTACATTTGAAATAATTTAACATATTTTAATTTATCCACGCTGAAACTGCTGAATTCAAATTTAATAGGATTCTCATTATTAATAAATAAATGTTAAAATTCTAGATTTATGATCTGTGTTAAAATATAGACATTTATGTTGGCCCTACGGAGCTGCTTTCTCAGATTAATAAAACGAGAAATTGGCTTGAGTTGGAAAAAAAAACTTTTTTCATGCTGATTGTATATTTAAAATGCTTAAAATAAATTAAATATCTAAGATATTACATAGTGGAAGAAATAACATAATTTAAATAGATCTGAAAAATGAGTAAGCAAAAAAATAAGACAGAAGAATGATTCAGATTTTTTTCTCTAAATTTGCCTACTACGTGTTTTTTCAGGACATTTTCCAATGTTTTGACATCAGTGAGGCTCCAGTTTCAGTTCTGCATCCCGCGGGGTGGAACCTGTGTGACTGCCTGCAACAAGGAACTAAAACTGCTTCAGTTTTCCTATCAGCACAACTGAGGAATGCCATGTCAGTAATGCTGACTCTGCATTTTATGTCAACATGAAAAACGTTTAGTCATTCATTCAGAGACTTTCTCATCGATACCATGATGCTGCAAGTTGTCCTGCTGGTTTTGGATACCAGTTAAAACAATGTTCATTTTAGTTTATGCTTTTAGCAAAAATATGGGATTTTGTTGCTGATTCAATAGATCTTAATGTCCATTTGGTAGAAAAAAAACATAATTTTCTAGAAAACTCCATCTTTTCTGGTAGATTTTAGCCCCAGGGAGCTGCTGTTGTGACTTGGAGAATAAAAGCCACCAGTAAACTCTTCATATGAACAGCAGAGAGGTGAAAGTTAGCGGAGTAAAATCTGCTGGGACAGGCTGTCCCAGCAGATTTTAGGTTTAAATAAAGTTTAAACTCACATGAGTTTAAACAAAGTTTCAACCCTCCTTCAACTCTGTCAATGATTACACCAACAGGAATATAATGAAGATACCAGTCATTGTATACAGTATCCTGCATGCATAGAAACACACACCCTGACCTTTGACCAAAAACAGTTTCCATAACATCCACACAATGAAGGATTGTTTCTAATAACAGCATCATGAAAAAGTATTCAGACGCTCCAGAGACCAAATAACTCAGGATCCATCCCTCTACTTCATACTCCTGTTTGGGGTTTATTGTGGAAGAGCAGTGACTGATTAACCAGGACATCTGTGGGAATCAATTATATGATATTAATGATGCCTCAGGTTGGTACACCTTCAAATTAAATAAAAAAAACTAAACTTTTGTGCCTGTTGGGAAAATTTACAGTCAGAAAAGCTGAAGCTGAAGGAATCTTAATTAAATATACCCATGTTTTGTGCCAAACTATAACATCTGTGGGAATCAATTATATGATATTAATGATGCCATGAAGATCCACAGTTTGGTAAAACCTTCAAACTGATTAAAAAAACCCAACTTAGATTGTGTCTGTTGGACTAAGTTTACAGTCAGAGTAACTAAAGCAGCAGGAATCTTTATTAAAGATCAATAACTGATAGTTGAAGTATTTATTAATAAATTCTTAGTGTTTGGAGAGAAGTTTCCTGTGTTTATTATGCACATATATTGGTATCTAATACCAAATCTCATCAGGTATGTAAACAATGACTAAGACTTCAACCTCTTAGATAATTATGTTCCTGGCTATCATTTGGTGACCCGATTTGGTTATTTTGATCTATTAATGCTACTTTTCTTAATAATTGATTTGTTGCACAACCGTGAAATCCCTAAAGCCAACTTGATTCTGTGACTTTAACACCCTGAACTTTCTCATTGTGTCAGGCTGTTTAAATAGATCAGCATCCTGCCACTATGTCTGTTTGTTGGTTTAAGCCCGAAGGTATTGTGCCATAACGGGCTTCTGAACGGACGATGTGTGTGCTGCAGAGGCGAAGCAGAAACCGGAGTCGCTCCACAAAGCAAAGCTTCCTTCCTTTGCCTCCCAACATGTGGTATTTGATCTGGAACCAAAGAACAGGTCTGATCATGTCACGTTTGCCTCCCAGTCGGGCTCCTTGTGGCACGTAGACCAACAAGTTCAGAGTGTTTTGTTTTCTTAGATGGTTTGCATAATTCAAACCTGGTGGCTGGAATGTTGTTGTGTTCAGGATTTTGCATGGTGAGTGTAGATAGAGCTCAGATCTCATAAAACAATTTGAAATGAGAAAAATCTCATAAACATAACCTCTTATTTCAGCTTTCTACTTTAAAATCTAAGGATAAGTTTCTATTTCAGACAAAATGCCAGACGCGTGTACTCACTTCAGGTCAATGAGGATGTCTTTGGTTGTGGCCTTCTTCAGGCGGAAACAGCCTCCGCCCTGCTTCACTTTATAGTGAATATTGTGGAAGCTAACGGTAGCACCTTGTTTGTTTGCACCTGCAGACTGAAAAACCATTATTTAACCAAAACCAGTCTCTTCTAAGTTAAGAGGAACATTGAAGATCGGCGGTTACCTGGTGCTTGGAGGCTCCGTTTCGCCCAAACTCCATGGCGTCACAGTCATTAGATATGCTACACCTCCTGTATTCAGAATCCTGAAAAATACATTTGGAATAACAAGTAAATATTTTTACATCCATGTGAATCAACGAAAGAATAAAACTCTGCAAAATCCATAAACTCCATAGAATCACTGAGACAACTACAGAGAATTTCAGAAACCAACTACAAATTCAAAATTTGGAGAAACATTAACTTAGAACAACATGTAAAGTTGGTGAAAACATCAGCTGGAAAACTTTAGGATTTAAAATGTTGGAAATCATGTCACCTGCTAACTGCTGTTAGCCACAGCTTCACTAGCTACCAGCAACTTTACTTTATGAGATGCATTAGCCAGAACTGTGCAAGCTAGAAGTAACAGCATATTCTTTGTGACATAACATGTTATCCAAAACTTAGTAAAATAACTTTAAACTGTCAGACACAGTGTTAGTCCAAACTTTCCAAAGTAAACAGCCAAGTCAATATGTTAGCCGGAGTAAGCTAATAGAAACTGCTCAGCGTTAGCCAGAACTTTATAAGCTAACAGAAAGCTAGAGATTCAAACTCAGAACTTTGTTTTTTTATTATGTTAACTATGAAAGCTAATGCTAACAGTTTGATTCAATAACGTGACATGTTGCTAGAACTTTACAAGCTAACAGTGTCATTGCTTTATCACAATCTTATCTGTTAGCCATAAATATCAATAGTTACAGCTTTGTTGTGTGAGATATACAACATAACAGTTATTTACAATGTCAGAACTTTACGATCTTTGTTCTGATTTACACACTATACTTTTCCAAAATGTTAATTTGAATACAGTTTTGCTCTAGTAGATATATTAGCTATAACTTTACAAGGTAAAACTAGCAGCTTTGTTTTTCTACATACCATGTTATTTAAATCTTAAGTTTTGTTCTGTCAGAAATAATGTTAGCCAAAACATTAATGGATTTATTAAAGTCTCAGTGGTTTACCATGTTTGTTTTCGCCTTGTTAATGCACCCAGATTCATATTCTGATACATTTATCAGTATTATAATAATGTGGTACTTTAATTTGAAATTTACAGAAGCACAAATAACAGATCTTTGCATTTATCTATCAGCATATCTTAATTATTAACTATGGTGGCGTATTTTCAGCAGGATCTTGCTGGTATGAAAATAGTCTTGAAATTCTATTTCTTTGATGTTTTTGGGAATTATTTTAGGTTCAAACACCAAACCGAAATGGTTAGACTTATTCTCAACAATTGAAGAAGAATGGAAACAAAAACAATTTGCTGATCCAACTTAACCTCATATGAAATTAAAAATTTCTGCAAAGACGACAACACCGTCCTATCGAAACGTGAAACTCATCTTACCATTTGCAACAGATATTTAGTAAAAAAATAAACTGTAGGAAGGATTAATTGATAAATGAACAAAGAATATAGTTAAAATGTGGACATTAGTTAATCGTTTTAGTATATTATAATGCAGAAGTGAGCAAATTACAACTGACTTTTACTGAAGTAAAATAAAAAAATTACTCAAGTAAGAATAAAAAAGTTACCAAGGTGCTGAGTAACTGATCAAATTATCAATCATTTAATATTTAAAAGTCATCAGATGGACCAAAATATAAAGTCAAATGGAAATATTAGTATTTTAAGGACCAAAACGAAAACAAATTGTATAAATAACATAGTTACAAATAAATTAGATCAGGCAAAATAAAATACATTTCCAAATCAATATAAAACTTAAGAAACTTTAACAAAAACTGCTAATGAATTTTGGTAAAACGTGTTTGTTCTTCATTCAGAGGGAAGAAAAAAGAGCAGAAATACTTTATATTTCCAAAACGTTACTCAGGTGAATGTAACTAGTTTCTACCAACCTGTTGTAATGACAGGTCAGTATTTCTACCTTTGCCAGTTTTTTTTTTTAATTCTCTGTTTATATTTATTAATTTGCATAAAAACTATTTTCCTGACTCAGTTATGTAACTTTAAGCATTGACACACAAACGTAGCTTAACTTTAGTGAAAATACCATCACTATCTCTTATTATCATGAGCAAACATCGTCTTATTTGCATCACCAGAACTCAGTTTGCAGATTTCTCTGACAAATTTCCTGAAATTCTGCTGATTTGGTCTAAAAACAACAAATCTGTCAAACTCAGAAGCAGCTAATTTTGGTCATTCCTCTTTCCAGAAGCACAAACTCCACTTTATAACGCAACAAATGAGCTAAACTGAATTAAACATGACGCCGATTTGTATAAAAATGATCAGTATTTAGTGGTTAGAGAGCGCAGATATTTTTACCTGCTGAAATGAGAAAGTCCCAGAGCAAACAGAGAGCAGAGGACCAGCAGAGAGCGGACTGATCGATGTGTGTTCGACGCAGAGGAGGCCGCTGGTTTAAGGTTCAGGCTGCGCGCATGCGAGGAAGTTTGGTAAGTCAGTTTTATGACTGAGGCGTGATAAGTAGGCAGAAGGGAAAAACTGAGGATGCCTCTAACCCACAGTTATAAAATACTGAGAAAGTGCAATAAAGAGGAGGTCCAAGTTCGTACCTTTAGGTCAGAGTTTAGTTTTCAATTTTACATTTTAGGTTTTACATCAGGAACATTTTTAAAGAAATAAACCAAAGGTGGATAAGGAATTTTGTTTGCTTTTATAGATTTAAACAGACAAATGAATAATTTTTCACCTGTTTATTTTCTTTTTGCATAATGTGAAACACATGATCCTAAAGTACATTTTACTCTCATACAACACAATAACTAGTTACATTTACTTGAGTAACTTTATTATGACGAGTCGCTGCTCCTACTTGAGTTAAATGGTTAAATGGATTCCTGGAGCTTTAGAAATTACTTCATAACATTTCCAGACTAATAGACTTTAATTCTCCTTGTTTTTATTTTATTTATTTATATTTATTTAGATTGGGGCTTTTTTTAAATAAAATTGTTTGAGATGCTAAAGAACAGGCATTTCTTTGTGTCAGTAAGTAACTTCTCATTGTAATGAGCAGAAGTTAAATGTGGAGAACCACAAGGATCATTCCTGGATTCCTCCTATTTAATATCTACATAACGTCTCCTACATTAGCTTCCATAACAAGATTAGCTACCGTAGCTATGCAGACGATACACAGCTCCACATTTCATGTCACCAGGTGACCTTTGAACCCACCCAAGCTCTGAGCCGAGGCTTTGGACAGATAAATGTGTGGATAGAAACTAAATTTAAGTTATTGACTTTGGACCTAAAGAGGAACGGTCAAAAGTCGACGCTCAGCTTCAGGTATTAGGAGATCAGGCCCAAAATCTGGTCTGAACCTTCAAAGCTACATAAAGACAGTTACAAAATCAGCCTTCTGTTGCCTCAAGAATGTCAGTTTATAAACCACTGAATGGCTTAAAGCTCTGCAGCTGTCAGAGCAGAAGGCCTCTCAGGTTCTGGTTCTGCTCCGCATCCAGAACCAGAACCAAACATGGAGAAGCAGCTTTCAGATTCTATGCACCACAGATCTGGAATAAACTTCCAGAAAACTGCTAAAGCACTTAGCTCCTTTAAATCTATTATGACTGTCACAATAACAAATGCTGCTGGATGATCAATTGTCCTGGAAATTATTGTGATAAATTAAAACATTGTTGTTTTGAGACCATTTTTAAATTATACAATGTTAAAGACATAATGACGCAAGAACACATTCTCAAAAATCAATAAACTTTAAACCCTAATAAATACTTAACACTGGAAGATATTTTAAATATCAAAAATAAACAAAACAAAAAACAAATAAAATAAATTATAAAGTCTCTGTTAACAAAGCTGCCCTTCAAACACAGAACTAGTTGAGACCAAAACGCCAAACTGAAAATTTTTATCATCCAGTTTTTGGTAGAAAACTGGATGCGATTAATTTATTTGTTGCGGCAGACTTAAGGATATTTAAAGTATATTTACTCGATGACTTTTGACAAAATGTAATGTTTGTTACATAACTGGTTACTCTGTTGTGTTTTTATGGTTTAAAACTCTCTGAACTGCCTTGTTGCTGAACTTTTTTTATCCTATTTCATGTTAGCAATTTACTCTGTCTAAACGTCTGGCTTATGTGGAAAGTATAATTAAAGTGCCCAAATTCCCCAAAATAGCATTAAACAGTTAATCCATGATTTAGCTTTGTTTTCTTTTAAAGGTTTTAAAACCAGGAGACGTTTCTGAGGGGCTGAAAGTTATTTTGGCGGCTCAGTGACAGTAAATTGAGCAGCTCATTGTAATCCTCACCATTTTGTCTGTTATGTGTGAAGCCCCGCCCACTGCGTGCCGTCCTCCCTGCTGCTTCTTCCTCAGGTAATTAGATAATTTCCAGGGAACATCATCATCCCTGCAGGCTGGCCCACATCCCGGCCATCTCACAAAATGAAAATAACACGCAAAAAATGTAAAAATCTAAATCACACTCAAACTAACTGTTTTCCAAACCCGTGTTGGTATTTGAATAAAAATTAAGCGTAAAAGCAGCTTTGGATAGACGGAGCAACGCGCCAGGACGCCGGTGTTGATCTGTTTTAACCCGGAAAGTAGCAGAGGAGGCGGGACTGCAGCAGCCCGCAGCTGCCGGTGCCTCCAGGAAGTCAGAGAAACACTCACATCCTGTTACATCAACCATCTCCTCCATTAGTTAATTTTTGTGCTCTGTAGAGGACATTTCTAAACTTGAATTTCTCCCAATTTCTTCTACTGAATTAATTCCTTTTGGTATCTAAAGAGGACATTTAGGGCTTTTCAATGATACCACATATGAAGGGGTGGGATTTTTGTTCGTATCTTTTTCTAATTCATAAAAATGGCGTTCATCAGTAATAACACATTTTATGGGAAGAGCCAAAGTAAGTGCATAAAACCTTTTATTACCTTACAAAGGCTGTGGGATTTAAAAAAAATGGTGATTGGACAATATTTTTTTTTCCTGGTAGTCAGGAGGACATATTATCAACACACATGTGCACATGTTTGTCCTGTGGAGAGGATCCGTCACTGATCTGTTCATGATTTGGATTTTTTTTTTCTCTAACTCCGCATCCGGATGCAGCTGAATAAATATCTAACTCTAAAAAATAATTTAAAAAAAAATGTAGAAAAGAGGGGGAAAAGTAACCAGCTGATGTCGGAGAGACGAAATCTTCTGTTTTAAATTATGTTAATATTAATAAAAGGAGTTTAAATTGTTGTGATGTAACTGTGGTTAGGCGCTGCTTTGTCTCCCCCTGCTGGTTTAAATGTGGAATTACAGTCCGGTGTTACATCATGCTGTGTTACCACCGTGTGACCGCAGGAGGCGCTGTTGCATGTTAGCACTAAAATTACAGCTGAACACTAATATGATAGATCTTTTCGGATATAGCGACCAAACTGTAACTTAAAAACATTAAATACTTGAGTATTTTAAATTACCACTTTACTTAGTATTTTTCTAAGTTACTCTGTGTTTACAATATCTGAGCTGTCATATTCTGTGGCCGTCAGAGTTACATAGTAACTAGTTACATTTGCTGTACTTTTTACTTTTACTTCAGTAATTTTATTATGAAGTATCTCTTCTCTTACTTGTGTGAAATTTCTGGATTTTCTACCCTCTGAATAAAAAACAAACATATTTTAACCAAAAATTCACCAGACACAGACAAACACCTGGAGTTTTTGTTAAAGTTTCATAAGTTTTTTATTGAAAGAAACTGAACTGGAAACCATTTATTTTGCCTGATTTTGTCATTTTTTTGTTACTTATATAAATGATTGTCATTTTTGTCATTAAAATACAAAAATTTCCACTTAACTTTGTATTTTGGTCCATCTGATGATGTAATTTTCAAATATTAAATGGTTGATAATTTGATCAGTTACTCAGTATTTAAGTAAACTTTTTACCAAATACTTTTTAGTCTTACTAGAGTAATTTCTTGGATGGCTACTTTTTACTTTTACTTCAGTAAAAACCAGTTGAAGTAGTGATACTATTGATGATAATTTTTGGATACTCTGCTCTCCTCTTGTGACTGTCTATATTTCCATAAGTTGTAATAATAATAGTCAAATGTTAATTTTTATTCTTTGTTCGGATTTTTCTTTATTTTTCCTTTTGCGTTTGTTTCCTCTCTGTAAAGCTTAATGCTAAAATTACAGTTGACAGCATCACAGAATATGCTGTGTGGTGTTACATCATGCTGTGTTACCACTGTGTGACCGCAGGAGGCGCTGTTGTTTAACACCAGAAAAGGACTAAATCCAAAAACTGGAGTTAAGTTCACGAATTTAGCTCATTAAAGCTTATTAATTAAATGCATTGCCAGTCCCCCAACACTGAATGCTGCAAGTATTTTTTTAGTTTTACGTTATGATATCAACCAATTAACAGCACATATCTTCTCAATGCCCTTTAAAAAAACTATAACATCCAGTTTAAACACACATTTATAGTAAATTCAATGATATAGAAAGATTAAAAGTCAGTGACATTCATTCCAGTTTGATCCTAGTTATAGAACCGGTAAAGTCAGTTCATTATCCAAACTGGTTAAAAAGTTTCCATCTAAACTATCTTTCTATCTCCTGGACAAACATTTAGTGACAGTAAACAATCACTAAACACCCAGTACGTATGGAGCGACAATGGAGAGAAAAACTCCCTTTAACAGGAAAAAACAAAAAGAAACAGAAGAATTTCTAACTAAAGAAAAACAGTTAGCAGGAGAGAGACTCTGGAAGACAAAATTTTCTGGTAATATTTGTTCTGATAATTTAAAAACCTTGTGCTGTTCATAATACTCCACTGTGCTAATCTACAGGTAGGATGTCTTCCCCATTAAAGCCCCGAAACGTAATCTGGTCTTCACCAGAATAACCACATGACCAGCAGCAGACTCTGACTTACAGGGCAGCATTTCGCGAAGGTCAGCAGGCGCAGGCAGAGGCGGTTATGGTGAGGAGGGCGTGTGCTGCTGCTCCGGCCAGCGTCGCCTCCTGGTCATGTGAATCCAGTTCAGCTGGATGGTTTCTAAATTTACAAACATCCAAACCCCTCGCTGGGCAGAGAATCCTGCAAAGTGATTGGACGTCCGAGGAGGAGGGTCAGCGGATAGTCAACTAAAGGTTCATGACAACCATTAAAACATTTACAGTCAAGCCCACCTTAATGTCTGAGAGGGACGCTTGAATCTCACCAAACCTCAAGTGGACCGATCCTGTTTTAGGTTGGGCAGAACAAACACAACAATTTCTGTTTGCCAAATGCCAAAAAGTTTCTTTTAGCTTGAAGTTTGCTGAAACTAATCTGCTGAGGCCTTTAAACACTTTGAAAACACAGATGATGATGTCATCACTTTGTAAGCTCCACGTTTGATTTTTATTGGTTAATTTACAACATTAGAGATAAATGGAGGAACATCTGTGGATGTATTTTATGGCTCAGACAGTTTCCTTCTGTGGGAGCATTGAAAAATGAAAGCAAATTGTCCAAAGGTACAGCAGGTGAACGAGATCTGTTCAACCCTCAAAAATCAGATTTCTGCCACCTTCACACATGGTATTAAATTGGATACATTTCCAATAGTTTTCAAAGTATCTGCTGTCAGAGCGGCCATATTGGATTTTACTTTTACATCCTTGACATGAGACATATGTCATAATTCTGCGCCAGAAGAAGGCAGACGTAGTAAACAATGACTGAAAGACCAAAAAAAGATTTATTTCATTAGCTTCCTTCATCTTGTTATGGACTTGTGACAAGAAGTCTGATTCCAGTCACAAAAAAAAAAACAAACAAAAAAAACAGAGTTGAGCAAAAAATCTGAATTGGTCTTCAAAACATGTGGTGTCAGGAAGAGAACCGGGAACTTCCAGAGGTCTGGTTCCTGCTCTGGTACCACTTCCAGAGATCTGGTTCCTGCTCTGGTACCAGTTCCAGAGATCTGGTTCCTGCTCTGGTACCACTTCCAGAGATCTGGTTCCTGCTCTGGTACCACTTCCAGAGATCTGGTTCCTGCTCTGGTACCACTTCCAGAGATCTGGTTCCTGCTCTGGTACCACTTCCAGAGATCTGGTTCCTGCTCTGGTACCACTTCCAGAGATCTGGTTCCTGCTCTGGTACCACTTCCAGAGATCTGGTTCCTGCTCTGGTACCACTTCCAGAGATCTGGTTCCTGCTCTGGTACCACTTCCAGAGATCTGGTTCCTGCTCTGGTACCACTTCCAGAGATCTGGTTCCTGCTCTGGTACCACTTCCAGAGATCTGGTTCCTGCTCTGGTACCACTTCCAGAGATCTGGTTCCTGCTTTGGTACCACTTGTAGAGATCTGAAGGTTCAACGTTTATCTGTTCAAACATCGATATGATCAGCGTTGGAAAGTCCAGCCTTCATACCGTTGAGGAAGGAATCGACTTTTGTGACCCAGAGATGGACATGTTTTGGTGTGACAGTACAACATATTGGCAGTCTGACACACTGCTGATACGTTGGCTGCGGTTGGTAAGGGAAAGTCTTTATCCACAGAAACAACATGGACTGACAGGCCACTCAACCGGGAACAAGCCATGACTCCAACACAGCAGGTTACAGTTTGTGAAAGCAGCCAGGGGCCAAATGTTTAACTGTTAGACTGTGATTTATGTTTGGCCCTAATGACCAATAAAAGGCAGCAGTTTGAATGCTGATCCCCACAAATAGATCATAAGGAAAGATAACTATTTGGAAGAAGAAGTCCCAAAGCCGGGCGATGCGTCATTCAGAGGCTAATGATGAGTGGCCTCCAGATATCCTGATATCTGGTTTGTTTCAAGCCCAGTCTCCTCTCATCCCCTTCACCAGCTGTCCCTGCGGTATTCCAGGTCAGAGCTTGATGTTAGGCGGCTTACACAGTTCATTGTCAACATCTTCTGAAGGAATCTGTTGATGAAGGTTTGCAGTGTCAGTGACTTGATGAACGTGACTGCTGTCCTTCAAGTCTTGGCTTCCAAAGGGAATACCAAATGGACAGTATAACAATAGTAACCTGTGAGGCAGTGCATGATTTAGTGGCAGACGATCCTCCACAGATATGGAAGCAATAATACTTGACACAGCCACCAGGAGTTACTTCCAAACTTCCCCTCTCTGCCAGATGACTGTCAATAAAGGACACTAAGCAGAACATAAACCAATAAAAACAAACCTTTGCCTGTAGTGATGAGTTTACCTGAACTCATTCTGATGCTTTGTCTCTCATCTGAATGACCCTGTTTGTCTACAACCCTGACCAGGTAATGAAAGCCTCGTCACACTTTAATGTTTGTACTTCCAGTTTGCTTTTTGAGTGATTTATGGGGTTTAAAAGCTTATTTCCACTTTGTGTTGGGACCATTAGTGCAGAAAAGTTCACCAGAGACATCAGAAAACACACAATGGCTTTAAGATCCCGTCTGTTCTAGGAATGTCAATACATTTTCACGAAGTTTCA
Source organism: Poecilia mexicana (assembly GCF_051168715.1). NCBI lineage: Eukaryota > Metazoa > Chordata > Actinopteri > Cyprinodontiformes > Poeciliidae > Poecilia > Poecilia mexicana. Next base: position 24,764,243 of record NW_028263387.1, read on the forward strand.
AAGACATTGTGAAGGAGGAAGAAACTAAAATTACTCAGTTTTTTGTGACACGTTTAAACAGAGAATATTAGAGAATTGAGTCTTTGACTCCTTCAGACATAAGAAAGACAAGGAATTGGACAAAATACCAACTAAACTCTTTGGTACTTTAATCTCTAACTGCAAACCTCAAATTAAAAACCAGAGTCTGACTGATTTCACACAAACTTGGTTTAATGCAACTGAAGAAAACAAACAGTAACATTTATGTTTAACTGGTTGAACTTTATTACTCTAAAGGACCAATGGAGTCAAGATGAGCATCGATAATATCAAGTCAAACTTCTAACGTTGGTAAATATTTCAGAATTTAAAAGGTTTGTTGGTAACAAAACAGGTTGCTTTCTCGAATGGTTTTTCCTGGAGTTCAAACATTTTCCCTCTTTTTGATGAATTTAAAACCAAACGGAGCTTCTTATTTGATAAAACGCTGATATTTTGGAGTTTCATTAAACATTTACAGGATGACAGCAATGACTGAAAGAGGAAATACACTGAAATGTTTTCTCTAAATGCAAAACACTGATACCAAGTTGACAAAGGCAACAAACACTGCAGTAAGTCTCTTTATATGTACAACCTTCATTATTTTACACTATTTACAGAGTCGACTGCTCAGCTGGGAACAACCATGACGATGTTTGTTTGGATGCGTTATGATGCTGTTATAAATAATTTAAGGAGCTCTGGGTTACTTAAAGTCAGATTAAGATAATCGACTGAGTTCTGCCGTGCTTCATGCATGTTTCCGTCTACGCCCATCGGCCGCTCGAAGCGAAGTTCCTGCTCATGCTGTAGATTTTGGTGGAGCTTTTGTGTTTCCCCCAGGCGCCAAACGGGATGATGACGATGGTGGCGTTGTCCTCTGAGCCGTACTGCAGCGCCTGAAATACATTTTATCCACTTATTTAGGCAGTATTCACATCTATTAGTCACTGAAATGCCTTTAATATGATCATATATCTGACATTTATGAATTCTGACCAGGGCATTTATTGTTTAATTTAATCATCTTTCTTCTAATCTAAGACTTAATATCAGATGTCAGTCTTTCTATCTCAGAGATGATCCTGTTTTCTCTACAGTTCACTGAGTTTGCCTGGTAGATTTCAGCTGTTTACCTGCTGAGAGATGATCTCTGCTGCTTCAGTCGGGTCTTGGCACTGGTTGATGACATCACAGATCTCCTGGTCACTCAACAGGAAGTTAATGCCGTCTGTGGTCAAAGCCAGAAAGGAGTCATTGGCATGTTGAACCTGCAGAAACAGATCATGAATATATAAGCTGATTGTCCAGTGGAATAATGGACTTAACAACAACAAAGCCAGGTAAAAAAAACTCCACAGATCCAAACCAATCTGAAACTAAGACATCAGACGAAGCTGGACCGGGACTCACAGAGAGACGACGTGTTTCCGGCTCTGCGATGACGCCACTGGATTTCAGGTGGAAGTCTCCGATGCTGCGCGTCATGGCGAGCCGCCCGTTAACGTTTGCCTGACCGACGCTGTTCCACGACAGGAAACCACCAAACTTCTGGATCCTGAACACAAAAACCAAACAGGATCAGTTAATTGCTCTGTAGAACCAGAGAAGGACCAGGAGCTTGAATATTTAACTCTCTAGCTGTGTGTTACTTTGGCTCCTCTTATCTGAGGTTGGGGTCCAATAGGGAAACCAAGACACCCCTCTCTACAGGGACTTTAATAAACTGGGTCAAGCACTTTCAGGGTTTGTTCTTGGGTCTTCAACCAGTATCATATCAATAAAGTTTATTTGCATAGCACATTTCAGCAACAAGGCAGTTCAAAGTGCTTTACATGCAGGAAAGAAGCAGGTCTAAGATGGATCCTGATCCATCTAATATGATTAATTTTACATCGAAACACCAAACATGCCTCAACATGCATTGATACAGAGTGGAAACCGTCTTAGAACTACAGCTGAAGCTACATCCACAGCCTTCCTGATCTCCGTTCTTCAGGGTATCATCTAGGTAATTACCATCCAGGAAAATGAACAGAACTCCAGGATTTGCTGCTTTTCCAAGTACCGTTGATTCTAGGTTTTTCAATTTACATTATATAAGTGAATTTTCAGCAAATATTTTGGAGTTATATTCCACCAAGATATCCGAGAATCAGTGAATCTTTAAATAATGAACCGTGAATAGATGGGAGTTCACTGTACCCATCCTTAAAAAATAAAGCTCCACTTGAAGCCGACCAGCTGGTGTCCTGTTACGGATACTGTAGGAGTTGGACCAGGTCAAAGACGGCGGCACTGATTTCCATCAACTCATCAGATGTTACATAATCCTGCAGAAAGCAAGTTCCTCAGCAAGTCAGACGCTATACAGCTTTTACTTCCCACAGTTATAGAAGCAAATGTAATTTATATCATTTGAAGTTGGATCTAATGAATTAATTAAAAATAAAGTTTTATTTAGTGTCTCTGACAGTATTTGAGTTTTAACCCACTGATTAATGTCCACAGCCAGATGAAGCTCTGCTGTTAGATAACACCGGCTGCTTTTAGCTGAAGGGAATCCCAAACCTGTCGACCTGCAGCTCTGCTCCAGTTTCAGTTCCTGGATGAGCTTCATGAATGCCGACTTACACACTATTTATACCAAACAAGCTGATCACCGACTGTTTGGGAACCTGAACCGTCCTGCTGCTCTGTTTGCTCTAAAGCTGCAGCGCCTTACAATAAACCCCAAAAACTAGTGAACAATAAAAGTGAACAGAGTAGCAGAGGCATTTAATTGAACTGAAACCATAAAGGCTTAGCTGAAACTTGTGATTTAAAGTGTAGGAGTTGGACCAGCTCAAACCTGGATATGGGAGTTTGATCAGTCGTCTGTCTGCAGTAGAAAACTCTGCAGCTGGTTTCTTAACCTCAACATAAAAACATCTTTAACTTCAAAGTTGGTCTCATTCCACTGGTCTTTGTTCTAAGACTGACTTTAAGTTTTTATCTCTAGATTTAAGGCATCTCTACTATTTATCAACTATCAACCACCTAGAATCCTGCAGATGGTCAGTGGTAACTGTGGAGAACTAGGAATGTTCTGGTTCATGATTACACCCTGTCAATATTCAGAGATACCCCATGACTACCTTATTGGTACGGTACGGGTCAGTGCAGTTTGGTTTGGTATTTTGTTTGTTTCCAGTGGACCACACACCCCACCTGTTCCACACCAATCCTGGGCCCTGTTCAGTTGCAGGTCCACAGGACAATGTTATGGTTGGAGCAGAGTTACTGGCATCACACAACACAGTCCATTGATTGGAGGACAGAGAAACGTCACTTCTTGCGACAAACACGAAACATACTAGTCCATCACATTTGTTGTTGCACTAGACAAACAAGGCTATAAGTCCCTCGTTAAACTCCGCCTTGTTAGTGAGAGTCCAACTAGTGAAAACAATCTCCTGGATATGCTACAAAATGGCACATCAAACCGCACCAATCTTTGCCATACCGCTCAGTGGAAACGAGTCAGTTGGTACCCGGTATATTTTCTGCTATTGACGGGAATGTTACTGTAAAATATTCTGAAGATGATGTCAGTTACCATCAATCATTTTCCCCAGTCCTAGGTTTCTCTTCTTTCATTGCAAAGCTCGCAACTCTCTTTGCAACCTTGAGCATCATGTGTGTCAGGTGTGAGCATCTAGTAAGGGTCTGATAGTTGGAATAAACCCTAATATGCAGGCACCCCATAAATACCCCATTGGTACTTCATTTATGCCCTGTTGGTATCCCAGCAAGCATCCCACTCCTTTGATAACTTATAAGAGTCCTGGAAGTACCCCATTGATATCCAATAAGTAGCAACTAAAACCAACTATATTGGTACTTTTTAAGTACTCTGTAGGTATTTCAAAGGAACTCAGTAAAAATTATATAGATACCCCATTGATACTTCATACGTGGCCTGGAGGTATGCCATTAATACTTTGAGTACTCTATAAATACCTTGTTGATATGATGTAAGTACCCCACAGGCACATAGTAAGTCCTCAAATAAGTACTAAAAAGACTGCATAGAACGTTCTTAAAGCTAGGTACCACAGTAGTACTAAAAGGACTCAGGTACCGTTTCCTCTCGTCTTTGCGGTTTGGTGTATGGTCTTTGGTGAGCTTGTTGGCATGTCCCTTCCTGCACAGCATCGCCCGACTGTCACCAACGCTGGCAACCACCAGCTCAATGCCGTCATGTAGCAGAGCAACTGTTGCTGTTGTTCCTGACCTCAGAACTGAGTCTGGGATGGAAGAGAGGCAAAGATTGAAGCATTACTGCCCAGCAATTCAAAGTTCAGTGCAGAATTAGATTATAATGCCTAATATAAAGGTTCATTTTAAAAAATAGGACTCGTTTAGTAAGTAATTTAGCACAGAGCTTTACCGTTGTTGAAGTAGCTCAGGTGTGTGCGTAAAGCATTATCAGCTTCTAAGAAAGCTTTCTTTAAAACTTTCTCAAGATCATCTTCTTCTTCCAAAGCGTCTCTAAAACGAGAAACCCGAGAGTTTATGAAACGTGTTGGTTAAGATGTCTGCCTTTAAAGAGTACTGAAGAAAATTCATTCAACCTGATGAATTTCTCCATGAAGGTGCAGCAGTAGTCGGCAGCATGCGGGCCGCCATGACCGTCAAACACGGCGAAGTACAGCAGGTTGTCATGGACACGGGCAATACGGAGTCGGTCCTCATTCTGCTTCCGGAGACCCAAAACAGACGCACTGCCCACCCGAGACAGGCTGATCTGAGAGGAATACACCAACAAAGCTATCCTCACTTTCACGTTGTTTTGTACATCCATCCTTTTAAATGTTGTTTTATTAACTCTAATTAGAAATTACTTCAACCATTTCTTCATTAATCCAATGGCCAGCTTACCTGTGGAATGGGTTTTCCATAGCGGATACTGGAAGGCAGTAATATTGGTTCTTCTATCCGGTTATCCCAAATACCAAACGAGTCCCAGGTCACTGGCTGGCCACTGCTATCACTGTCGAACCTGATCGACCCACTGGCCCGTCGCACACCCACCAGCCCCAACAACGGTCCACCAACCTGGTCCAAAAGTAACCAGTACGAGTTTCTTAAGCATTCAGCAAATATTTAGAAAATAAACTTTAAATACCATACAGTAAGTTTGAATTAATAGTAGCAACATGTAAGTACTGGCATTAGGAGGGTAAGACGTCAAATCTGATAGTACCATGCAGGTACCCTATGGTCTCCCAAAAGGACATTTTAGGTTTTCGTCTTTTTATTCCACGGATATCTCAGATGTACCCCAGATACCCACAATGTTACTCTGCAGCAGTGTATTCAGCAGGTGCTCTAATAGTAGCATGTAAGAACTGGGCAACAAGCAAGGGAATACGATCCCTGTAGTGACCCAGAAGGCTTCATGTATCCTGTCGATGGCCAATAAATAATCAAGAATCCTTAGTACCACTTATGAAGCCATCCAAGTGTGCAAATGTAAATGTCACATATAGGTGCTACATAAGTACCATGTAGGTAACCAGAAGGTACTCAGTAGTACCTGTATGTACCATGTAAGTACCCTATGAATACCAACCACTAGCTAGCTATTCAGCAAATCTTTGTACACTGAAGGTACCTTAACTCTTCAAGGATCAAATGCAGTACTTTCTGACATGTAGTGATGAAGTTAGAGTCTGCATCCTATCTTCTTGCTCTCTAAGGAAAGCTATTACAACTGCAAAAGGCTAGAAAGTTTCCTCTAACGTGAGTGTTCATATTATCCTTTAAGGGCTACAGTAGAGGCAAGTAAGAATAAGATCCACATTTTTGTTGAAATAAGTCAATGTTTACCGTCATGCCATTTTAGCAATGTTAATTGCTACCCAATAGACCTCTGTAGACGGATTCACCTGTCCAGACTGTGTGGAGGCTTCCAGACCAAAGAGGGTTTGTCTGCACAAGGAGAAGCGGCCGCAGCGCAGCAGGTTAAGCAGCACAGGAGACGACATGACTGACTGTCCTTAACAGCTGCAGAGATATTAGATGTAGAAATTAAACCTGGGCAACACGCAGAGTTCTGAAAAACATATACGCTATGTCACTGTCATTACCGTCTATTAGTCTCCAACCTTTGCATATTTAGGGAAAGATGAAAGAGGGCTTAAGCTGTTGGCCTCAGATTGGTAATATAAATCTTCCAAATTATTGACATTAACATGAATTACATTCCTGATACTCCAGTGACCATTAATCCTACTGTGTATGTCTGTGGTCCACAAATAGCTGTGAGGCTCCTTCCTTTCTCTATCTGTCACCCACAACAGGCTCGGTTCTATAAATACTCAGCTTGACCTGTAATTCCCCCAAGGAAAAATTCAAAATATCCAAATTAAACAATTTCAATTGACTTTAGAGTTTAAAATCTGTATATGAAACTAATTTCATATATGAAAATGTCAAATTTCTCCCATTTTCTGGTGATGTGATCTATATTTTACCTGGCCAGGTCAAAACTCTGATGGAAGATCAGCTGCTGCTGATATATTTAGACTAAAACTCTCTGCAACAAACACCAGTGAAGTCTGTTCTTGGTGAGTATGACCTTCAGAACAGTGTACACAACAAAAACACATGTGACCTGCTGATGACAAAACCTTACACAGCGTATACATGTTTGAGACTGCATACGTCAGAGTTAAGAGTTCATGGACACAAAAATACAAATTTAAGCATGTTCCAAAAATAGCGTAGGATGAGAAATTAAATGTTTTCAAGACTATAATTCCATATGTTTCTTCTAAAACACTGTTTTTCTTTTTAAAATTTAAACTTATTTTTTTGTAATAGATATAAGATAAGATTGTTATATTTACAGTAAAAAAAAACAAACAAAAAAAAAAACTCAAGAAACTAAAAATGTGTTTAAAAAGTAAAATGCAGGATATAAATTCCAAACTTTTTGAAAACATAAAAATCAAAATGGCGGTAAACAAAGCAAAACAAAAAGTAATTTACCTTTTTCACGGTAATTTTCCCGCCCGTTTCAGTTTCCTTGGCAACAGGTGTCCAACAGCAGCCCAGAGTGGCGCTCGCGCTGTGACTCTTCAGCTCGCGCTCAGCTTGACGGGGGTGTGTTTTAAACTGATACACAGGCGTCCAATCAGAGCACAGCATGTTTTGACGTCAGCACCAAAAAAAGACGTGAAGCTGTTTTGGTTTCTTGAGCTTAATCAGGTCCAAGTTGCAGCTCTGACCAAGACAATAAAGACTATGTGTCCAAAACTTTCAATAAAGATTAAGGTCATTAATTTTTTTGTACATAAATATATAATTTTTTCTCAAAAAGTACAATAAAAATTCTAATTTTTAACACTACCAGATAGAAGTTTATTTTCTCTCAATATTCACACATCTTGTATATTAATTTTGGGCTTTTGTTGATGTAACTTAATCCTTTTCTCCTTAAATAAATGATCATTTAATAAATCAATTTTAAGAGCAAGTTTTGGGTGCAGCAAGAAACTACAAGACTCAAGTCCCACAGTCTTTCTGCATGGAGTTTGTATGTTTTTCTTGTATATGTGTGGATTCAACTTCCTTCCAAAGTAAAAATTTGTGTTATGTTGACTTTTCTTTCTAAAATACCATTAATAGTGAGTCAATAGATGGAAGGCTTTCCTGTAACTGACTTCTGTGAAGTAACATGTTTTCACCCAATGGCTGCTGGAGGTAGGCAACACCACAATAAGAGGTTATAACTAACGGATACATGGTTTAAACATCACACATAAAGGCTAAAAAAAATTACAAACATTGTACACCAGACAGGAAAGACGAAATACAAAACCATGAACGAGTTTGTAAAGAAGCTTTAATTAAACATTAGGGTCCTTACAGTCGCTGTGTTCTTATGTACATATGAATAAAATATGGTGGAGTTTCCGTTGTTAACACGAGCGTGGGTTTAATGTTTCTGAATAATTCAGATAAATGATGCAGCTCCATCAGCGGTGGGGAGATTCAGGAGGAACAGAAGAAAGAGAGAAGGAGGGAAGAACGACAAGTTTATCACTCAGGTCTAAAATATGAACGAATAAAACACGAAAAGGAACAAAAAGAAACAGTGAAAATTTACAGAAAAAAGTAAAAATGGAAGAGAAACAGAAAGCTGTGTGGATAATGGAGTAAAATTTAAAGAGATTGAAAGAAAAACTGGAGGAGAAAATAGAAAAACAAGCAAATAAGGAAAAAGCAAAACTTAAAGAAAACAAAAAATAATAGGAGATAAAGAGAAAGACAAGAGGAAAGAAGAAGAAAACAGAAGTGGAAGGAGAAATTAGTGTGGAAACTGAGAGAAAAGAGGAAAAAAAGTGACTTTATAACTCCTTAGCAAATCATGCTGCAGCTGGGAGCTCTCTGCTCTGCCTGAGTGCTTTGTGCCGAGTTTCATAAAAAAGAAACCGGATGAAATATTTACCAGGAATGGAGCTGCTGTCCTCACAGCTCCACGTCAACAACCACTGCAGCTGCCACCGGAAAACCGAGGTACCGACCCGTTCTGCCGTCAGACAACCCCAACACGGCTAAACACGCGCTAACACCGGCCTAACTAAAACCTACAAATAAAGACCCAGACAGCGGGACAGAAGCAGGGATTTCAGTTTTATATGTGACATTTAACTCTCCAGACATTCTTCTATCAGGGGGGTTTTCTGCACATTTTGAATTATGTAATTTGAAACAGTTGATGGAAAAGGCAAAATTCAAAATACATTTGAAGTGTTTTTGATTTGACTTCTCCAGAAAATAATTGATGCAATAAAAGGAGGAACGGAAACACATTTCTTGAATAAGTTCTGACAAACTTTCACAGTTTGATCATTTTTGCTAAATCAGTTTCGCCAATTCAAATTTAAGACTTTTTAAGACTGTTCTAAGATCATTATGAATGAAATTTAAGACCTGTTTCTCCACACAAATGTACCAATTTCGTCAAACTAACTGGCAATAGATTTGCATTTACACATGAGAAGCAAAAAAGCTAACAAGGGTGTATTAGCAGCTAGTTAGCGGTAGCTTCAACCATCTCGACTTGAGTCACAGAAAGCATTTCAGTTCTGAATACGACTCAAACTTTTGTCTGAGAGAAAAATACATAGAATATATGGACTTAAATAGTCGTGTCAAAACAAATTTAAGACCTGGGAATTAATACATATATTAAAGGGTAACTTACTTTTTAAGTTAATTAATTTACAACTTTCTAAACAAATTCATTCTGAAATAACTTTATCCTCAAAGTCACGAGGAAAAACATTTGTCTTCAATCAAATTTCCCAGGAAAGTAATATTTTGTGATATTAAGCTAAAGGTTCTGACCCGACCGCCTTATTGATGCCCAGACTGTGGAAGGTCATTTTTCCTGGCAGTTGCTATGTTTCCTAATTACTTTACAAACATTTTAAATTTGAGGGATGTTTTACAGTTTGCTGGACCTCAATCCAGCTTGGATTAGTGAAAGTCAGATGTCTGACGTCTCTGAGTGTACTGACCGTCTCTGAATGTCCTGAATGTTCTGAACGTCCTGAATGTCTCTGAATGTTCTGAATGTCCTGAACGTCTCTGAACGTCCTGAATGTTCTGAACGTCCTGAATGTTCTAAACGTCCTGAACATCCTGAACGTCTCTGAACGTCCTGAATGTTCGCAACGTCTCTGAATGTCCTGAACGTCTCTGAACGTCCTGAACGTCTCTGAACGTCCTGAACGTCTCTGAATGTCCTGAACGTCACTGAATGTTCTGAACGTCTCTGAATGTTCTGAACGTCTCTGAATGTTCTGAACGTCCTGAACGTCTCTGAATGTTCTGAATGTCCTGAACGTCTCTGAACGTCCTGAACGTCTCTGAAAGTCCTGAATGTTCTGAACATCCTGAACGTCTCTGAATGTTCTGAATGTCCTGAACGTCTCTGAACGTCCTGAACGTCTCTGAACGTCCTGAATGTTCTGAAAGTTCTGAATGTTCTGAACATCCTGAATGTTCTAAACGTCCTGAACATCCTGAATGTCTCTGAACGTCCTGAATGTTCTCAACGTCTCTGAATGTCCTGAACGTCCTGAACGTCTCTGAACGTCCTGAATGTTCTGAACGTCCTTAATGTCCTGAATGTTCTGAACATCCTGAACGTCCCTGAACGTCCTGAACGTCTCTGTACATTCTGAACGTCACTGAATGTCCTTAATGTTCTGAACGTCCTGAAAGTTCTGAACGTCCTGAACGTCTCTGAACGTCCTGAACGTCTCTGAACGTCCTGAATGTTCTGAACGTCCTGAACGTCTCTGAATGTCCTGACCGTCCTTAATGTCCTGAATGTTCTGAACGTCCTGAATGTCCTGACCGTCCTTAATGTCCTGAACATCCTGCGCTGATCTCAGTCAGCCACGGCGGACGCCTTGACGCAGCAACCCAGAAACCTTCTCTGTCTCTTCTTCCTCTTGTACCGGGCAAAGCTGCTGTTGGAGCAGATGGACTTCCGAAGTATCCGGATGTGCCTCTCCTGTTCTCGAATCTTCATCTCCAGGTGGGACTGGATGGCCGTGCCCAGAGACTCCAGGTCTACGGAGGCGCCGTAAACCTCCCACGTCATCCCTTGTTTGTCCCACAACACCTCCGGGGGCTTTTCCATCTGCCCTTTAAACCCATCCTCCTGTTTTTTGTTGGGCTGCCATTGTTCCTCATCTTTAGTTTCATCTTCCTGGATGGTCTCACCACTAACATCTGGATTGTGGTGTGATCCGAACTCCGACATAAGAGCAGCGTTCTGCTGGAAGTGTAAACATGCAGGGAGGGAACTGGCCTTGTCAGGAACAACGTATGGAAGCAGCGTTTGGCTGCACAGCTCAATCTCGATCTGGCAGACATGTTTGAGAGGTGGCACGCCGCTCAGAGATGACTGGCAGCTGGAGGAACCAGTCATGGAGGAGGTGGGAAGTCCGCGGTGGAGGCTGGGACTTGTAGAGGCAGAACGCTCGACCACTTCCACCTCTACCTGAACGCCCACCTCTTTCTGCGCCCCTGCACCTTTATGGAGTCTTTGAGAAAGATCAGGTTTAGGTGCAGTCTCTTTGACTTTCTTCTTGGCTGGTGTAGGAGTGGAAGAAGAAGAGACAGGACAAAGAGGAGATGAAGGATTTTCTTCATTCTTTTTTCCATGAACTTGTATTTTCTGCTTTGGTTCTCTTGCTCTGGTTGCCCGAGGTGATGAGATGATATTTGTGTCTCCTGGGTGACCAGCTTTACTCAGTGGGAGAACCGATTTCCCCTCCAGATCCCCTGATGGACGTCCATCCCTGTCATTCTTGGCCTCTTCTGAAACCTCCACCTTTCCTTGAGTATTAACCTCACTCTCAGCGGCTTTTAAATGCTTATTGCCAGTATTATTACCAGGTTTTGTGATCGAGTCAAAGGTAAGACCTCGAGTCAGACTAGTATTTCGGGATGAACTCTTAGGATCTCTTGTCATAACTGCACGTTCTTCTGAGGCATCTGTGGATCCTTCCAGGATTTTGGAGGTCACCACAGGCCTGGTTTTAGGACTGGAAGATGCCAAAGGGGCCAAGATACCTGAAATAACAAAACAAAAACAAAGAGGTACATCATCTGTTGACAGAGACTTTACTTCATCCTTGTCAAGGAATCAGTAACTCATGTTTGATAAAGTTGTAAAGGCCAGTCTAAACTGATGAGGTGCTTTGCTTTGGCACATTGTGGCGTAGCAACATGGCTGCCAAGCTAATATTCTTCAGCTAAATTGAAGGTAAAACCTAGAGACATTTACTACCAAACTTTAAAAACAGCAGTTATCAAACTACTGGACACATCTAGATCTAGAGTCAATGCACAGCTTCAGTTATTACAGCTGGAAACTAGAGATCAGGCTGAAACCTGGGTGTGGTGATGATCTCTTACCTGAACCTACAGAGCAAAATAAAGACGGTCACAAAGTCAGCCTTCTGTCATCTAAAGAACATTTCCAGGATCACAGGACAAACGTCTCAGCAAGATCTAGAGAAACTCATCCATGCATTTATCTGTAGTCACATTGATTATTGCAAAAGTGTCCTCATGTTGCAATAATCAATGAACCCTAACCCTAACTCTGAAGTTATGTTTTTTCCACATTGAATTGCCCCTTTGCTGAATATTTGAGTGTCTCTGAACCGTTGCCTGGCCTCATTGCATGCGCCTCTGTGGTATTTTGATACTTGTTATTACCTGGAGTGGAACTTGGACTCTTCTGGTTCTCCTTGTTTGATCCAGTTACAGGAGAAGCAACATTTTTGCCAGTACTGGATCCTGGACTCTGAGTTGTTGATATAGGAGCGGACAAATCAGCGAGTGTTGACTTAGAACTGGACCAAATTTGCCCAGATCTCGATGAATCTGATTGACTCTTACGATTTAAACTGAGCTCAACAGCAGAACCTAACGTCTTGATGGTTCCGCTGGAGATGGGAGAAAGGGAACCACAGCCAAGAAGATCCATACTGAAAGCAGAGGCCTGCAGCGTAGCTGGAGAACCAGACTGGGTGAAGCCTGGTTTAGAATCAGAACCAGAGTTGGGTTTTATTTTGGGATCAAAACCTGCTTTTGAGATTTGGAGAAGTTTAGAATCGTGATTGTTCTTTGGGATGATTTTGGAATCAGTAACTTTCTCCGAACCTTGGTGGCTTTTCTTCATTCTGGTTTCTGCTGAGGTTTTTGGGTCATGTGGATTTCGGATAACCTTTGAACTCTGGAGCTTCTTGGAATCCAAACTGTCCCGAGAGTCCAAACTGCTTTTCGAGGCGCTGCTGCTTCTGGAATCCAGTGCGTCTCTGGACTTGGAGCTGAGTTTTGAATCCAGACCATCTTTGGATCTTTTTGTAGATCTCGGGGTTGAACTGGTTTTGATATTGACTTTGGGTCCAGAAGCAGCCTTTAAGTCTTTACTGTGAAGATTCCCCTCAGACTTTGACGCGTTAATGGTTCTGGTTCCGGTGGTTTTTCGTTGAGTGGATGGATTCGGACTCAGAGAGGTTACTCGGGACGGTTTGGTCCTGAGAAGTGGTGACCCTGTTTTCTCTTTCTGAGAGGTTCCTGAGGTTGTAAAAACACCTTGAGCTCCTGAGTCGTCTTCAGGTTTTTGGTCAGCAGTCGAATTTACTGGATCTGTTTTTTTTATTTTGGCCATCATAGTTGGGGTTCGAGTTGTTGTTAGCTTTGGGCTTATGCTGCTTTTATCTCCCTTTTGATTATGGACCTTTGGGCTTTTAGGCAGCTGCAGGGTTTTTGGTGGCGTCTCAAGGTGAATCTCTCTTCCACCTTCATTGGTCCTGTTTGATTGCGTCTTTCGGGTTGGTGTTACGCTGTTTGCAGAGTTAGCTGTCGGCTCAGGTGTCAACGCAGTCACTGGCTTTGCAGATTCTGCTGTAGGTGTTTCACTTCTGACTTTTTCTGTAGATCTCTGGCTGCTCCTCAGCTCCACCCCGGTTGGTTTGGGACTTTGTACCTCGGGTGAAGAGGAATTCTTAATGTTTGGAGATTTCGGCTGTTGGCTGACTTTGTCTTTCACAGTCATCTGAGCTGTTGCTGTTGGGATTTTGCTCCTAGGTTTTTCACTTGGTACTGAAATGGTGTTAAAATCTGCAGCTGCTGCTCCTCCTTTACTTTTATTTTCCTTCTTACTCCCAGAATGCATCTTTGAGGGCTCTTTGGTGGGACGAGGGTTACTCTGAGAGCTCAGATTGAAGTTGAGGTTGAAGTTTGGCTCCATACCCCAGTTGTCGTTGGGATCCGTGTTCACAGCTGTGCTTGAAGGCTCCACGTCTTCTGGAACGTCACGTTCCAACTGGAGAATATCCGTTCTTTGTTTAGTGGCATTCAGAGGTGTTGACATTATTATTCCTGCTTGTTCAGCTGAAAATCAGGCAGAATCCCAAAGAGGATCTACACTAGATGGAGAAACAGTGAAAAATTACAAATTAGATAGTCTTCAACTAATGATGATTCAATTTAATTATATTTTAGTAGTTGGGAAATTATACCATTGTAGAACTTGGTTTAGGGTTCATTCACACCAGATCCACTTTAATCAAACTTTAGTTTGTCTAGAAAATCCAGTTCTATTGGGGAGGTGTGAAAGTGGACATGAACTCTGGTCCATCTACAACTCCTGGTCTCGGTTCGGCTGAAGTGAACTCTATGTGAGCGGCTAATAGAAACAGCAAAATTTTAAGCAATTTTTCCAATTTCGCAAATAAGTTTTCACTCTCACTTCAGGTGGTTTTTGACTCATCTGAAAGAGTTAATTCGCAAAATAGCAGACGGAAACATATTTAACAAATATCTTGTAAGAAATGTGACTCCATGATGGTCCCTCAACAATTAAAACTACAAGTCTAGAAACAAAATGTCTGTTCAGAAGCATGTTGGTATATTCGTACCTGTTCAGGCTCCGTAGGCATCAGCAGAGGTTGATGGTGGGAATCCCGGCCGGCCGGCAGAAAGCCAAGGCTCAGCTCCTGTTCGTTCCTCCTCTCTGCTCCAGAGGAAGCAGCGCTGAATAAATTAATACAGTGAAGGAGCAGAAAGCCGGTTTCGCTCCTCCTCCTTTTTCTTGTCTTCTGCCTTTCTTTTCTCCATTATTCATCTTCCTAAGCCTCTTAATATTAAGCTTTGTAATGCTGTGGTGATGATTCCTGACCTCTCAAGTGTCTTTTCTTCGTTGTTTCTCCTTAAAACTGGTTAGAAATGATGTAAAACGTTTAACATCCAGTTGATGGAGTTCAGCTCTAAACGTGTCACACTAGATGTCAGCAGGGGTCTGTTTCTGACATTTTACTGGTGAAGCTCATGGGGCCCCGAGACTCTTTGGGCCCCTGGCGTTGGGCCCCAACAGACCAAGCAGTCCAGATCAGGGAGAAAACGAGATGCTACACGTTTCCAGAGTGAAGATGTGACTTTTCTCTGCACCACTTAAACAGGAATCAATTCAATTCAGTTTATTTATGTAGCAGCAATTCAAAATAAATGTCTTGCAGCGCTTAAAAAAAAAGAAAAAAAAGAACCATTTTAACTCTGGGTTCACCTTAAAGAAATAATTTCTTTAAAGGCATTTTCAAAGAGAAAACATTTTCTATTTTGAGATTTTAAAGAAAATCAAAGTGAAAGTGGATACACTTCAACAAAATATTGAAATTTGTGGAAAATTGTTTTTTTTTAAACTGTTTCCAACCTGATGACAAAAAGTATCTGAAAAAATTTTAAGTCATTTCATAAAACACAGAAACATAACTTAAAATTGTTTTTGTCGTTTCCATTAGAGCCAGAAATTTATTGAATCATTACTGTTACAAAAAACACAGATATTTGTTAATTTATTTGAATAAAGTGGAAAAATAAAATAGTTCCCCGATTTAACTTCTAATCACAAAATGACCCATCATACTGAAATTAACGGTGTATCTGGCGCCCCCACGTGGACAGGCTGAGTAGTACAACAACCCAAAACAAAAAAGAAAACATCAGAGCTTCAATAACACAAATGCTCTGAAGTCTTTGGTCTCCGAGACAAAAATATAAGATAAATCCAAGGTTTGTAGTGGAAAAATAAATCAGAACCTTGTTGGTACATAATGTGTAAAGCAGTTCAGGTTGGTTTGAGATCTTTATGTTTTAGAAATTAAGCTTGGAGAAAAGTTACACTCACTGCATTTTCTGCAAAACTCCTCCAAGCTAAAAAACAAAAGAACAAAGTAATTTCAGACCTTTCGGGAAATCTGAAATATTCAAGAAATCTCTTATATTTTACATTTTTCAAATGCAACGTTTCTTGAGATTCGTTTCCATTGTAAATCTAAAATAATTAATTGTACAGTTCGTGGAGATAAGTTGCTCTGTATTTACAAAAAACAAAAAATCTTACCAAGTAGTTTTGTGTGGTAGTTTAATTTGTCAGCTGCCTGGATGGATGACGTCACATCTTCATTTTCACACCAAGATAGGAAGAATTTACTGTATTTTATTTTTTCTTTGCAAGCTAAAAATAAATTCAATTTGTGTGTTTTTAATGAAAACTTACATTTTTAGACTGATCTAAAAATCTGACTTTTTTTCTAGCAAATTTTCAACTTTGGATTCAGGTATTTTGATAGCTGCACAGAATTTCATGTCATAATGTAAAGATTATTAATCATGGTTTTATATATTTTAAGGCTTTTCAATATTTTGTGTGAACCTACATAACTTGGTTTCCCCACTGTGTGACAATACATTATTTCTATTCTAGCTTTAAAACTCTGCCTAATTTTTCCTTGGATACAAAATAAGAAGAATAAGACGAGGAAACAATAAAAACTCTGTAAAGGAGGAAACTCACAACACAAAGCAGGTGACTTTAATTAAAACATTTCTCACTGAAAATTGTCCAAGACAATCCGTACAAATTCGTCATTTCTTCCGAGCGCTCCGATTTTACAGAGTATAAATTACTTAGTGTTT
This sequence comes from Poecilia mexicana, assembly GCF_051168715.1. Taxonomy (NCBI): domain Eukaryota; kingdom Metazoa; phylum Chordata; class Actinopteri; order Cyprinodontiformes; family Poeciliidae; genus Poecilia; species Poecilia mexicana. Next base: position 24,780,830 of record NW_028263387.1, read on the forward strand.
ACAACGGGAACCTGCTGAAGCAAAGAAAAGTCCAGAAAGGAACTGAAGGAAACAGAAGCGCTGAGGCTGGAAAACAGAGCAACACCAAAGGAACTGTTCACTTCCGCTCAAGTCGCTTCTTCGTTTCCACCCATCAACCTGAGCTCAGTTCTCCCAGGTTTCAACCAAACAAGCTCTGGAAATAAAAACAGCAACAAGCTTTTATGTACAATTACACAAATACTGAACATCTAAACCAGCCCGATCAGAACCATCCGGGCTGCTGGCGGGTCGGACGGCGCCGATAAATCAGTCTCTGCTGCTTCGTTACAAAAATAAACGACTCCTCTGGTATCAAAATAGACGACAATCTTTTTCTTTCTCATCGAAAACGTCCGGAGCGAGCAACAAACAGCGAAGTGAACCCGTTTCATATTTACAGGACGAGGAACGGGTCCAGGCAGAACCGGGAACCTTTCACTCGCAGTCCGTGTTTCTGGGGGGGATTAACGCGGTGGCGGCGCGGATTATCAGGAGTGAAGGGTAGAAAAAGGCAGCAGGATGACGGCGGGGACGCGTTGAGGAGGAGGAGCAAGGCAACGCTGAAGGTGCTTTCGGACCACACGGTTCTGGAGAGGTACCGCTAAAGTATCCCGACAGTCAGAGCAACGTTACGCTAAAGTCAGACCCGGGACGGGATTAAAGAAGCCGTTTTGTTTAATCCTCCAAGCTGCAGCCGCTTTGTACCATCGATCATAAAAACAAGAAAATCTCAAAGACTTTAATTTACTGCAAAACTGATTTAATGTATTAGAACTGGAACCTTTAATTCAATTAACTACATTTAACCAGTTCATATCGGGTTCCTTTGTGCCTAAAATCCAATAGATTATAGATTATTCTCAATATTCTGTGAATTTAATGAATTTTGACATTTTCCCAACAATCTGAGCGTCTTTTACTTTTTACAAATTAATTTCTGATCAAATATAGAGCTATATTTTAGACTGATTTTATCAGCTGCAGAACATCAGAAACTCATCATAAATATCAGGTAATTTATCAGTTTTAGCATTTAGCCTCTATCGATTTGATGCAGATTTAATGTTTTTGTTTTTTTAACTCATGTAGATGAAGAAGCTTCAGAGCAGCTGGTGGAGATGATCAGAAACGGCTCAGATCACAATCAGAGTTCTGCACAAATATTTGATTAATTATTTGAATATTCAAATAGTAAAGAACTAGTCTGAACAAAACGAGGTGGAATTTGCTCCAGAAGCTACAGGAAGTACCCTGTGGTCCAACAGGACGTCAGACAGGTTCTGTAAGGAATTTCCAATTAATTTATTGATCAATAAAAACTCTGCAGCCTGAGATGAAACCTAAACCCGACAGGAAACCCACTGTGGTCCAAAAGCACCAAGAGTTCCTGTGATGGAAACCGAAGGAGATGAAGAGTTGATTTTGCTCTCAGGTGGTTCAGAAACTCATCGTTTGCTCCAGGTTTGGTTCTGGTACCGATTCAGAGGTCCAGGCAGCATTTTCTTCTTCTTCTTCCTCTCATCTGTGCTTCACGATTTAAATAAACTTTGTTGATTCCTGCTTCGCTCCAGAAACGACAGAGAAAGAACTGAAACCGAAAGTCAGGAAAGTTCAGAGGTCAAGGAGCAAACCGACCCAAATGGGGGAGGCGGGTCTTCAATACTGGAGGAGTAATACTGCCGGGTCAATCAGAGTCCGATTGAGATCCAAGTCTTTCAGTCAGACGATGCAAAATGTCAGAGAGAGGCGGTCCGAATCTGGAGAACCAGAACCAGAGCAAGGAGAGACTAGTTGTGAAAGAGAACCGGAGAAACCAGACGGATGGCTTCTGTCAGGAATAATTCGGTTCTGCTGACAGAACCAACTGGATCATCTGGGGACGGAACCAGGCGGAGTTGGGATGAAGAACAAAGAACGATCGAAGGTGAAAACTGAAACACGTCCGCTTCCTTTGAGCTCCAAGAATCCAAACCCAGTCGAGCCTCGTGGTTCTGGACCAGACGGGCCTAATCCAGAACCAGGCTGTTAGCACGTTTACGTCAGATGGTTCTAGTCTCTCTGGACCTTCTGGCTCAATGAGGTCTTGTTTATTTTGGCCTGGTTCTGGCTCGGTTCTGCTGGGCTGTTCTCAGGACTTGGCACCCAGATGAGGTCGATCCATGGACCCCTCCTCGTCCGACAGGCCGGTTTCCACGGCGATGACCAGCGACGCCACGGAGGCGCTGCTCGCCATCGGCTGCAGCTCACCTGGAAGATGAAGAAGATGAAGTCAGAACCAGAACCAGCAGCGGCACCGCCAGCCAAGACGTCAGCAGTCCTGCTGACGTTAAACCAACACGGTGTTTAGCAGAAGCTAATGCTAAGGCGCTACAACAACATCAGTTTTTCAATGGAAGCTAAAGCTAAAGCGCTACATTAATAAGGTATTTAACAGAAGTAAGTAGCTTCTGTTACCACCTGAGTAAAAAACAGTTTCTAACAGCTCTTATTGCCCTGAACACAGATAATTCATCTAAAACCTGATCAACATTTTAGTTTTTTCTTAACATCCCAGTTGTTTGTGTGTTTCTATTTATTTATATTTACTGAGATATGTTATTTTTTTATTTTTTGACTTGCCTTTCAGAGTTGCTACATTTTAAATTTCTCTCTTGCACAATGACAATAAATGGGTTCTGATCCTGTAATGCCTCAGAACCGCCACCAGGTGTCACTGTAACTCTGACTAACGCCCAGCAGAGTCTCAGTCCAACCTGTGTGTGTGTCGGTGGTGGCCGTCACGGGGCTGTCTCTGAGCGGGTCGAGGTCCTGGTAGTCCTGCGGGAGCCCGACCCGCCTGACGCCGGGGTCCAGAACCACCGAGGACCCGCCCTCGCTCAGCGTCCCGTCGCTGGACGCCCCGGACGCCACGGCCTCCAGCGCCAGGGCGCCGACTCCGCCCATCCCCACGCCGCCGCCCAGCGCCAGGTCGTAGTCCAGCGGGAGGTCGTCCAGGCAGTCGGCGTTCAGCTGGGAGGAAAACGGAAACGGTCAAACGCTGAAATGAGACGGAACCGGAGCGGAGCGGAGCCGGACTCACAGCGATGCCCAGGGCCTTCAGGATGTTCATCTTACACATCGGACACGTTCGATGGTCCAGCAGCCACGGATCCACGCAGCTCTTATGGAACAGATGTCTGAAAATACAGGAACATTCAAAAACTTTCAAGGTACGAGTTCAAACATTTCCAGCAAATTTTTTTTCCTGAAAATTTCTGAGTTTTATTCTAACAAATTTTCGACTTTTCAAACTCGAAAAATTCCTTGTTTTTTTCTAAATAATTTACCAATTAGTCAAAATTTGAGTTTTTTGGATGAAGTTTTCTCCCTTTTTTCCCATCAAAAATTACCTGCTGCTGATCTGACAACAAAACAATAACTTAACAAAAAGTTGAAACAATCTAAACAAATTGTCTCAAAGTGAATGAATGAATTTCCTAATTTAATCAAACGTTAAACTGAACTTTATTACAAACTGAACAATTTGCTTGTCAAGCATTTTCAAAAACTTGAAAGTCACCTAAATGAAATTAGATTCCTAAGATTTAAAGCACCTGTATGAACAGCTCCACTGCTGACCTGTGACCTTTGACCCTAACCCAACTACATCAGAAGCTTGTTTCCTGACTTCTCTGTGATCAAAGTGATTTTATTTAGAGCTTTAAATAAAGTTTTCTGTCGTCGTCGGTGGGATTGTTTGAGCAGATGGGAGAGAAATGAGAGTGAAATGTTTCTGGGTCGCCTGCCTGGACGTCCAACTGGCTGAGACGGACTAAAGATCACATCTGGACTGGGAACGCCAGGATTCCCACATCGGAGCTGGTTGCTTTGAGTCGGGTGTAAGAGGTTCTGTTGAGCCCAACAGAACCAGAACCGACACCAGATAAATATAAAAGTATAAAACATCAACGAATCGTTTGGTTCTTCCATCGTTCTTCAAGCTATTTATTTTTTTTTACTCTCCCTCAACTCAGCATTTACACTCGCATGTGAAAATGGCTGCAAACAAATGCAGTTATACAACCATATATATTTAAAAAGCATTAGTAGAGCCTTCTGCACAACCAACAAGAATGCAGCAAGTGGTTTACAGATGGTACGTCAACAACAAACCTCTTGTTTTTACTGTTTTCTTTTAGTTTTTTCCTTTTGTCAGCACTGTGTGTTTTTTATTTTTAACTTGTATTGAAACTCTAAAGATGACTGAAATAAATAAATAAATACATGCCAGGTAACGTACCTGCTGATTTGTGACATTACATTCTGGAAATTTTGAAACGGCTCATTTTCCAGACACCAAAAGACATGAACTTGTACCAAAACCCAGCTGGGTGTTCTTTAAGCGTTTTAGCTGTTTTTAAAGGCAGTTGAGAACCAAATGGAAGTATAAAAACGTAAACTTTTCTTATTACGTCCCCTTTAAGTAGGTTTTTGTCACATATGAGGTTTTAAAAGCATCCTCTGGGGTGAAAACATCTTCACTTCTGACCAACTTGATCTATCCTGAAGCTTCAAACGCAGCTCCCTGTAGAGGATCTTCCTACTTCATCCAGTTAAAATTCGACCGTCTTTCTTTTGAAGGAAGGAAGTTTGAGTTTCTACCTGCAGGGCAGGATGCGGACCACGTCGTTGGGCCTGTAGCCTTCGATGCAGACGGCGCAGTTGTCGAAGTCGGCCTCCGTCTCCTGGTCGCCCTTCCTGATGGTGCGAACCTGAAGTTTGCTGATGGCCTTCTTCGCTGCGTCGCCAAGACGACGCTGCAGACGGGAAGAGAGAACGACGTCAGGATTAAATGTCTCCCATCATTAGAGGATAAAACAGTTTAACGCTTTGAAGTTCGGTTCTGGTTGTTTTGTGGGTTGTAGTTGACCCTGAAACCGTTACCTGGTTCCTGTCGCGCGCGTTGGCGTATCTGAACCTCTGGATGTAGTAGAAGACGAGCCAGGCCAGGGAGATGATCATCAGCACGATGAAGGAGATGGAGACGAACACCACCGACGTCCTGCTCACGTACTTCTGCAGGTTCCTGGTGCCGATGGTGATCGTCATGGTAACCGTGATGTTGCGCTCCAGCAGCGACACGACCTCCCGACCCTTCGGCTCCGGGATCATGATGACGACCACCTCGCCTGTACCTGAGAGAAGGAAACGCTCGGTCACTTCCTGTTGGTTTTATTCTGAAAGGTCGTGGAAGATTAGAAATACCCATTTAAAAAAAAAAAGTTGGTCAAATTTCAACTAGAAGCTAAAAGTGAAGTATAAAATAGTGTTAACCAATGTCTAAATAAGATGTTTTTATTTTTAAAACTTAATCTGGAACGCTTCATTTCTCATTTACTTTTGCACTTTAAAAAAAACTTTTATAAACTTGTGACTAAAAGTGATTTTATTGCATTTTAAGCAATAAAATGTTTTCTTGCTTAAAAAAGGAACTAAATTGTTCTTTCCTTGCATTTTCTCTTTCACACATTTCCCTTACTAGCTTGAATATAAATGGTAAAGTTTTCATGTTCCTGTTTTATTAAATTTTCCAGTTTGTAACTTTAACACTTCATGTCTAGTTTCATAAAAATAAAGGAAAATCCACACAAGACAAAAAGAAAAACTGATTTTTGTGTTACTCACATAATATATTAATTACATATGAAACATGTTTGACTGCAAATATAATAAAATTAAAATATCTTTCAAAAGAGATCAAGCTTTTCTTTGTAATCCAAAAAGTTCAAGAAGAACAGCTGGTTTTATTTTTAGGCGTTTCTTTGTTGCTGCCAGTTAACAGATTGAACTCAAATGAAAACAAGTTTATTCAGATTCTGAAGGAGAAAATGAGGGCAGAATATTTAAAGTTAGTTTTTTTACTTAACTCAGGTTGAGCTCAACTTCTGAGAAATAACTTCCAGTTCTTTGTTGGAGGATAAAATGATCGATTATGAAAGCAGAACAGAGTTCAATAAAGATGAACTCCAAACCGAATGGAGGAATCAGACATTTTAATGCAACTTAAAACTCCACAGTGAACCGAATCCAGAACCTTTAAGCTCAGTGACGAGCCGCTCGTATAAACCATCAAACTACGAGAGGCTTCAGTTAATAATGACAACAAACAACTGATCCTGAAGAGCAAACAGAGTTTAGCTTCATTTTGTCTCAGCAGCTGTAATCTCACCAGTTTGTGATTGTTAAAGTTTACTAGCCGACACCCAGTAACACCAGTCCGTCCATATTGGGACGTCAGGCTGCAGAAACCAATCAGAAAAGACGTTTCTTCAGTCACTGCAGTGAAAAGTCAAAATATTAACATTTTAAAGTGGAAATATTCCTAATAAATAAGTTAAATCAACAACAAAAGTCTAAACTTGAATATTGTTTGAGAACAGCGGCTGTTTTTAATTTAATTTTAAAATCTTAAGTTTCTATTAGATTTGAAAAACATTCATGTTTATCTTGCTGATGTTATAAACTGATTGATTTCCATGAACTTTCAGTGTGTTTTACAGTGTAAATGCTGTTTTTATCTCAGGTTTATAGAATCTTCACTGGGATATTTTTAAGAGCATGGTTTCCACCGTTTCTCCTCTTCACCTCTGAAACAACCTGACACAGATTACATTCATCACCTCGCTTATTGATCCAATAGCAGCTTCAGCCTGACACATCCCCACATCGCCATGGCGACCACCGCTCTAAAAATACACTTTATGAGCCAACATGGTGGGCGACGTGCTGAGTGGCCTGGTTTCACTCCAGCGGACCGATCGGCTTCAGGATTCAGCCTCAACATGAGATTATGTAAGCCTCTCTGAGGACGATTCACAGGATTTCTGTAATCCTGGAGCAGGTATTACAGCGCGTCCTCTCAGACTGCCGCAACGCTGCTCCACATACGGAAAACCAGCTTAACAAGGAAATATAGGTACGGAACACCATTTACCACAAAAATATAGATAAGGACAACCAGCTTAACATAGACATATAGGTACGGAACGCCAGTTTAACATAGAAATACAGGTACGGAAAACTAGTTTAACACAAAAATATAGGTACGGAAAACCATTTACCACAAAAGTATAGATAAGGAAAACCAGCTTAACATAGACATATAGGTACGGAAAACCATTTAACACAAAAATATAGATAAGGAAAACCAGCTTAACATAGACATATAGGTACAGAATGCCAGTTTAACACAAAAATATAGGTACGGAAAACCATTTAACACAAAAATACAGATACAGAAAACAGTTTTTCATAAAAATAGAAGTACAGAAAAAACAGTTTACCATAAAAATACAGGTACAGAAAACTAGTTTAACACAAAGATATAGGTACGGAAAACCAGTTTAGTATATACATATATGTATGGAACACCAGTTTGACATAAAAAGATAACATGGGTAAATAATATCCGCTAAACATGTTGCTATTATTACACAGTTTTTTTTGAGAGAGAGGCGGGGGACTTCCTAGTTGAATTACTTCTCATTCTGTCCCCTGTTGTTCCAGTTTTAATTTAGAAACATCCAGGCTTGGAGAAAGAGGCAACAATGGGCTGAACTCTGACCTGATCTCCAAAGCAGCAATGATGTGTGCAGACCAAAGTCTACAAAGGACAAGGAGCAACAGGCTTGAATGGATCCAACATTTTCCACAGGAATAAACTGATCAAGAAACTGAAACTGTGCCAATAATTAAGACTAACCAGAGCTGATTTAACCATTTTAGATGCTGTAATTACAGCCAAACTCCTTTCAATTTAGAGCAAATCACTGAGGTCGGTGTTGAAAGTGTTCATGCATTCCTGGAGCATCTTAAGGCCTATTTAATTCATTTTACAAGCCGTCATTTTACGATATGACCCTCAAGGAGTTGAACTCTACAAAGTGATACTTTAATAAAGAAGATGATTAATAGCAAGACAGGAAGTTAAAGTAAAAGAGGAAGTTTTAAAATATAATTGCAGACAAATCATTTGGCACAAAGGTCAGGGTGGCAATGACTCTGAGTCTAAACATAAGCTCAGACTTTAAAACTCTGCAGCCTTTCAGTCCCAAACATCTGAGGAGAAAGTTCAATCAGTCGACCACATCTCGCCCGTTTCTGATCTAATCTGAGGTTTACCTTGTGACTGAGGCCTGACTCCGTACATCTTGACGTAACACCAAAGAGAGGCGGAAAATATCCCAGAGGGGCACCAGCTTCCGCAGGCAAACGGAGTCTGCAGCTGCTGCAGCAGAAGTTTAGCATTAGACACGTAAGAACAGGTCTGTGTGAGCTGGACCAGAAAAATGCACAACGTGCCACCAAGTCCCAACAAGTGTGAAGCGCACAGGCAACACGAGGACGGAGAGGGAAAACTTTAATTAGAAACAGGCGAACTGAAGGAATGCTCCTGCTGGGGTTTCAACATTTTCAGGAATAATTTAAACCAAATGAGATGGAGGATGTTTTAAAAACAAGGTAGACTCAGGAAAGTTAAAGGTGGACGGATACTTTTTACTTGTACTTCAATAAATATGCGTTGAAGTAGTGCTACTCTTACTTGAGTACAATCTTCTGGTACTCTGCACACCTCTGATTGTGATGAGTTTACACCAATGGTCCCCAAACTTTTTCCTGTGAGGGCCACATAACTTTTCCCTTGTCTGGTGGGGGGCCGGAGATTGTTGACCGGGAGGGGGGAAGCGTATCTCGATTGATTTTTACCCAGAAACCACATGGGCAAAAACCATGAGTGAAACGGTCACTGGGACTGACTAGTATATATTCCATTGAGGGAATGTAACTTTAACATATGAATTTCTCATATGTTAACATAAAGGTTCATTTTGAAGTATAAACTGCTACTTAGCATCGCTTCGAAGAATTCAACCTGGAATGCGGCGTTCATAACAGACAGGTGTTCATCTGCTCTACCGCTAGCAAACAACCGTACTGATTAAATAACATAAAAGTCAAGCAGTTCCCTAAAAGTCCAACAGATGGCAGCAATGCGCCCCACAGTTTACAGGTCACACTTCCTACTAAAGAGCCCCCTGGTGGTTGAAGAAAAATCCACATATAAACCGGAAAATACAATAAATGAAAAAAAAAATCTGAATGCTCTCTGGTATTGTTCAGGGGGCCGGATCTGGCCCGCGGGCCGTAGTTTGGGGACCCCTGGTTTACACTTTATTACAATATTTAAAGTATACATAGTTCCCACAAGTCTGAACCAGAAGTGATCCATGCCGCTGAACGGCCATCTTGGTAGGCAAACGCAGCACAAAGCAGAGATGAGCCATGGCTTCCAGACCAACAAAGAGGAAGCATAAGGAATCTCTTGATGAATGTGCAAAAAAAAATACGTATCAACAACTGTTCAGGCTTTTTTTCTTTTATTGACTTCTCGACATCCCACGACACACCTTTAAAGATCACATATTACTATATATTTCATGAGGATTTTGTCACAAGTCCGACTACTAAAGAACTAATTGTCAGGCCTCTTGACACTTTTTTGCTAGCAGTCATTTTTATGGCAGTATTTTAGGACTTCAGCGAAACTTGTATTATTAAAGTCACACCTGCCACGTTTTTGCTTTAAACGGACCTAAGTTTGGAAAAGGGTACCAAAGAACAATCAGTTCAGCTTTTTATTGTTCCACATGAGGAAAGTAGGTTCATAGTAAGTCAACATAGATACTGAGCTCAATGACAAGGAATGAAATCACTAAACTTTCTGAAATGTTTGGCCAAATTCAATTAAGAGCTGACCAATGTCATAAATATCCTATAAAAAAAATGGCAGAAAAAACAAAATGGCTACAATTTAAAACCCAAAGACTAGACAACAAACTGCCGAGAGACCGCACACAACAATTTTGATTGGTTGATTTGTTTTCTTACCCAAATTAGTCTTTAACCAAGCAGCATAATGTCATTGTTTAAAGATATTTTCCTTTTAATTTGACTTCAAACTGACTAAATATCAAACAGAGCCAGTATTTATGTCGCATCCTGTTTGATGTGATAGCTGGTGGTTTTTATGAGGTTTATGTTACCATCTCTGATTCTCACCTATGCAGGAAAAGTAAATACTGAGAAAGCTGAGATGCAGCTCCTGACTGTTTGCTCTGCAGAGACGCTATTTGCTCTCAGTGGGGACTGGAAGAGCACAAGTTGGATCAAATCCCTGGAGGCCAACGCTGAACTCGTATCGACTGAGCAAAATAACAAAAACATTGATCAGTGTGGACCTAAAAATATTCCCCTGGGATCAATATCGCTCCTGTGTAACCGTGAGGTCCTTCACAGAAGTTATATAATCCCCAAACTATTTAAACCCGACTGAGCCACAAAAATCCAATCACAAGTTTTTCAGCTGAGTTTTTACTCAACATTTCCACAAAAAACAACTTTAAATATGTCTCTGTTTTAGAAGTGCTGATTTGCATTAAACCCTACTAAAGTTTTGTTTTATCTTTCTCAAAAGTATATTTAAAGAAAAACAAGTTTTAATTCAGTAACAGAAGTTTCAGAAGGTTTTATAATTATTCAAACAAGTTCTGATTTTTTTTATGTTTCATCTTCTCTATTGTAAAGTAATAGATAAAACTAGAAAAATGATGCAGTTGGAAGCAAACTTTTATTTTTTTAATAGAAATTTGTTGAAGTATTTGAAAGGAGGGAAAAAGGAAAAAGTTGCTAATTCACATTTTGGACAGTTAAAGTGCAACAAACTGCTGCAGCGTTCTTAAAGTGAATCTTTATCTGATTTCTGCTAATCTCAAAGTGCAGCCTGGAGCACAGGGTTTGTCTTTACTGACTGGTTTCACTTAGATTTCTGCAGATCAAGGGAACATTAATCAAATTTTACGTCTGTTTGACTGACTGGGCTGGCAATAATTTACCAGGCTTCTTTTATCTAGTGATTTCGGCTGATAAAATAAGATTTTCTAAATTCTTTCCAACAGCTGCAACCAAACTAATGACGCTCGGGACTCTTGGATGGGCTGCAAATTGATTCATGAAGCATTTGCAGCCTAAATGCTTTGGCTTTAAACCGACAGTATGATGCTGAGCAGGAAGTGTGGCCTTATTTACTGAAGTCAGATAAAATCTCTTGGTGGCAAACATCACAGATTAAAACAGGACTGAGCTGCATTCATGAAGATTACCTAAAGCCGACATTTTCAGGCTTCCTGCAGGTTTCAGCTCAAATTGAAGACTTTTACAACCATTGTGAATAAACTTTAACTTTTCTATGTCCTTTGTTTTCAATCACACAAGTGAGTGACTGTAGGGGGAGGAAACTAATGGGGAGACGCAGATTGACGTGACACCTGTCACTCTGAGCACTTCGCTGCAGACGGGTTTCAAACATGGCTGCAAACTGGGCCACTTCATGCCTGCAGTTATTGTGGGATTTGTAGTTTAAGAACCACATATCACCGGTAGCAAACTTAGCGCCTAAAGAAGACGGATAGGCTCAATAGCTGCATTTTCATTGATCATTTAATTGCACAATTTTAAATACTGAAAATAAATTTGCTTAATGGAAACACCAATTTTGTAAAAACTCATGTTTTTGTCCTAAATGTTTTGGTGCTAGGGGTGAGATGTTTTTTTTTTTGGTTTTTCACAAAACTGCAGTAGAGAAACTTTTTTCACGTCACATGATCAACAACCAGATGTTGCTACTGGCGAAAACCACAAAGAAGACAACAGGAAGTAGGCAGAGGATCAAGGTGTAGAATGTTTATGACTTATTGCCTGAACAAATGTATTTACATGTCATTTTAATTGTGTTTCTTACTTAATGGAAACACCACAATAGTGAAATTCTGTTTTTTTCCCCCAACACAATTTTACTTTTCTCTCTTTTTTCCAAATACTTCAACAAATTTCTGTAAAAAAATAGTCAGTGTTTTCAACTTTCACACTGCATTTTTACAGAAAATGCATTTTTACAAATTTTTCAAACTTTAAATGTTGGATTTTTTTTTCTTCAAATTTTAGACTTTGTACGCATGTTATTTTATTTTATTTTTTTTCTAAACAGAGTCAAGCGGTCCAGAAAAAAAACAAACAGAAATCAAACCTGAACTAATTTATCACAGACGTTTCTGGATGTCCCAGTTTGAGCTTCACGTGAAGCGATGAGCAGCTCTGATCTGAGGGACAAAGTGATGAAGCAGCTGATTCCACACCGTCTGCTTTCAGGTGGATTAACAGCCAACAGGCTGACCAGACGGGGAATCCACCCACCCACCCACTCCCACTCTGACCTGGAGGTCAAAGATTCACCGCTAAAAAAGAATCATATTCATCGAGATTTAAATCCAGAAGCCAGGAAATGTCTCAACTAACCAGCATTTTTGTGCTTTCGGGAAACTGAAAACAATGATCTACTCAAAATAAATCAAGTTAAAAATAAGTGTATTTATGTCACTGAGTGGGAGGCAGAGCAATAAATAAAACCATATTATGCAACAGGCAGCAGTTTGCTGCTGTAAATGTAATCACTGGATTTAACCAACTGGAAGTGACTCAAAGAAACACATGCCTCAATTTAATTAGCAACTCCGAGGGGAAAATTACTGATTTTATCTAACAAAACAAATAAAAAGGGGAAAACAATGATTTATTATTTTTCATTGTGGTCAAGTTTGAGTTAGTAGTGAATTTTCTCTTCAAATCTAAACATATATTGGCATAATAATGCAAGAAGAGATTCTCAAAGACCAATAAACTTTAAATTATAATGAAGATTTAACAGTGGAACTGGAAGCTATTTTAAATATCCAAAATAAATAAACAAAACAACAAATAAAATGCATAATGAAGTTTCTGTAAACATAATTATCCTTCAAAATAAGGGCTAGTTGAGACCAAAACACCAGACTGAAGACTTTTATCAACCAGTTTTTATTGGAATGAGAAGGAAAAAAAAACCAATAAATCATGCAAATGGAAATTACTGAGTTTTTCTTTATTTTATCATGCTAAAACTACATCTCGTTTTAAAAAACACCAAACTATAAACACAGCAGTGGAAACCAAAAGCAGAAAATGGAGAAAAGTTTCAATGAATCTGCTTATGGTGCAGAATATTAACACTTCTAGTTTCTTTTTGATCTTATAAAGTAAAACTGTAATTCTAACTATCTATTGATTTCTACAGCTGTCATTAATTAGCTAGCCTGCAGTCTGCTGCTTTACACAGATCCTCGTTTAGCCTCTAATCCTACACACTTAAAATGAAACTGCATTAATTGGTGACTCTATTTTACTTTTTGTGCTAAATATAACATCAATTCATCTCACTTATTTTTAACTCTGGCATGCGAGTCAGCAACTTTTGCACTTGTTGCCTAGCAACCAACCCCATAGACATTATAGCTGGTATTGACAACAGATTTTATCCAACTATTGAAATCCATGTTTCCCATTAAACTAAATATATTCTGGTAAAGGAGCTGGTAGGGAGTAATGAATCAGGAATGCTGACAAAACAGTTTCACAACATTTTTCTTTCCTGGGTTTAAAAGAACGCTCTGCTACAAAACAAAATAACTTAATACCACAGCTGAAATTACACAGCAATGACCAAATAATAACAAAAAGCAGATAGCGAAAGTCAGTGTAGAAAACAACAGATGTACAAATTTAAACAGATTTTAGAGTTAATGAAAGAATGTTTTTAAGACTTTAAAATCTAAAACTGATCAAATGCAAGACTTTTTCTGATCTTAAAACATAAACATTTTATATTTAACTTTTCTCGCATGTCGGCTAAATTAAATCCAAATGAATCTGTCCCCTCTGGGTGTTTTCATGTTTTAGTCAATCTGCAAACATAGATACTTCCTGCAAACTTAAAGACAGAGCATCTCTTAATTAAAATATTCAAAATATTACCGAGTCAGATTCCAGGGCTGAAGTAACTTTATTTATTAGACATATTTCAAGGTTATCCGCTCCATTTGCAGTTTTTAGTCTTTTAATTAAATCAAGACTCTAATAAATCTATCTAAAATCATCAGGAGCAGGTTAATCACTAATGTGATTTGACAGCATAGTGACAAACATTTTGAGCAAATACCAGAAAAATGCATCTAAAAAACAGAAGAAGCCGTGTGATGAAGATTTTAATGAAAACCAGAGCAAACGACTGGCGGATAAACACGGCAACCTGAAGACTCAACAGCGTCTAAACGACCTGCAGATGTTTCTACTGGAACATTCACCGAGTTTCCAAACACAGATTCCAAGAAGCTAAAAACGTCATGAGAAACTAGATTTAAAGTCAACAAATGGGGAGTATTTTCCATTTACTTCCTGGACTCAGCAGTCAGAGTGGGAGGCCTGCAGGAGGAGCTGGAGGAGATCCCAGCTGTCGGACAGACAGCTGTTGGTTCGCTGCTGCCGTTACGCAACGCAGCACCGCATCGTGACTGACAACAACGCGTCAAGCTGCTCCGCATGTAATCTAATCAGAAGAGGCCAAAACATCGGAGGAGACCCTGCTCTGCTCACAGGCTCCCTTCAAATCTGCCTGAAGTTTATTGCAATAAATCAATTAATCAAATGATGAATTAAAATGAGCTCAATTTCCATTTGCATGATTTGTTCTACCAAAAACTGGATGATAAAAGTCTTCAGTCTGGTGCTTTGGTCTCAACTAGAATACTTTTGTTTACAGTGTTTTCTTAATTGCCATTATTTGTAGTTTCTGTTCAAAATAACATTTATTGATACAAGATAAATCAGCACCAACATCAGTTCGGCTGATATTAGTAATTTTTTAACATATCGGTATCTGTTCGATTAATAAAACCAGGTCGATATTAACAACCAATATTTGTTTTCATTTTGCTGCCATTTGTTTCTGGTCATCAAAACAATAGAGAAATATCAGTTATTGGCACCAGCATTAAATCGGATATCGACATTGGCCCAAATTTTTTTATCAGTGCATAACGAACAATATTATTATTTATTGCAATGACTTCTGGGACAATTTATAATCCATTAAAATCTGTTATAGTTTTCAGGCCTCCAGAAGCTCAGATCAAACTCAATCTGAAGGCAAACAAACTTGAATTTATGCTGGATTTTTGTTCCTCTAAAGTCCAAAGAGAAACTTTTTAATCTGCAGAACTGCAGAAAATATTTCCTCTTGCTCCAAAAAGTTTCATTTTTATCTTCCTACTTCTGAAGCTTTAAAACTGTTGCCTTCTGATTCTAATTTTAACATTTGAGTTTTCTCTAGCAAACGTTTGACTTTTCAAAAATTTCCTTGTTTTTCTTTTTTTTTCTCTAACAAAATGCCCTTGTTTCCCCCCAAAGTTTGAGGTTAATGCGAACTTTTGTTTTACTAGCATTTCTGTTTTAGTTTTTTTTTCCAGGAAAAAATATTAAAAAGCACATTTTTTCGACTTTTCAGACTCATAAATTTCTTTGGTTTTCCTAGAAGATTTCTGAGATTACAATCCAAGTATCTGAGTTTGTGGCGTAAAGTTACTCCAGCTTTTCATCTACAATTGCAGAACCCCGGTCAGTTTGAGTTGGATGGAGAAAAACAAAGTGGATTCCCACTGAACCCAGCTTCTGTTTCGTACCTTGATGGCGCATGGTGATGGTGTCGTTGGGGTTGGTGGAGCCCACGTTGAAGATGACCACCGCCGAGGCGTTGTGGGCGGCAGCATGGCGGATTTTGTCCTTGGTTGTGCAGTTCCCATGGGCTATCAGGGCTATCCAGCCGGCCGCGGCCTGCGAGGGCACCACGAACCGGGTGTGGGGGTCACAGGCCTGCCGGTCGAGCGGGGAGGCGGGCAGCACCACCACCCCCTTGGCGTCCCGCTTCGGGGAATGCTCCCCGTAGCGGCCGCACTCCGTCTTCTCGGTGCGCACCTCGGAGGTGGCCGGGTCCATGTAGGTGATGTTGACGAAGGCGGTGTACCACTCCTCCCGCTCGGCCACGGTGAAGTCCAGACACAGCAGGTGGACGAAGCAGAAGGAGAGCAGCCACGTAGAGAGGGCCAGACTGCGGCAGGCCGCCACCAGAGAGCCCGGCGCCATGGCGGTCCTCCCCGGGGAGAGAGGTCGGAGGACACCGAGAGCTTCAGCGCCGAGGACCACTACTACTCCACCATGTCACCCACCGGCCTACCGAGAGTTTATTTCACCGAGTTTATCGACGCAAACTCCGGGTTTGCTTCTCCGTTCAGCCGCTCCCCTCTGCTGCTGTCAGCCAGCCGTTAGCGGGCTCCATTTCCAGCCAAACAAAAACGGTTAAATCCCGAACAATGGCGGCTCGGAGTGAAATAAACCCCGGGCACAATCCGACCGCCGCGGTGATACAGGAAGCGGGCGGACACTGAGCACTGTGACCGTGGAGAAATTAGATTTTTGCTCTTTAGAGCTGACGGTACTCGCAGCTGCTACACTGCATTGTTTTGACTGGGCCACTGTGAAGCTACAGGAAGCGAGGCGATGGACTTCCGGAAGTTACATTTAAAAACAAAAGTCTCTTTGTGTTACGACCAGAATCTCAAATTTGCCGATTAAGACTTGAACATCTACGCTGAAATAGTGATGTCTTTCTATAAAGATATTTACAATTCATTTTTTAAATCAATGTTTTCATGTGTTTTTAAGAGAAAACACTGAGTTTTATATTTTACTTTGGAGGCGCATAAACCCTATCTCCATGTATGTATCTTAAATTAAGATTATGTTGCCACCTAACGGCGAGAAGAAAAATTACAAATAGTTTAAAAATCGAAATTAATTTAATTCGTTGAGCGACTTTTAAGTGAATTTTATATGACTAACATGACCGATAAATAATAAAATATTTAGTTATCTTTCATAGAAGTAATTCTTATTTTTTGATATAACAAATAAACATTAACATTAATGTAAAAATATTTTGTACTAATTTTTATGGATATAATAAGTTTTTATAAGTGACAATAATATTAACTAATTCTTTTAATTTCTTGTAAAGGATATGTCTTCTCCACTTTTTTAAATATCTGGCATATTTACATGACTGTTTGATGTATTCATGCTGATTAATATGGATTGCTATCAGTCCATACATTCATGAGTATGTTACACATTAACAACAGCAGCAGCAACAACCAAAACGACAACAACAATTTTATTCTATTTGTTAGAATCTCTAAAGAATCAAAAACAGTAGCATTATTATTGGGAATTAAATGATACAAGCAGACATTTGTAAGAGACAATTAAAAATGTGTTTAATAGGTCACACAAGTCTTTCAAAAATCCATTTATTATTGAAAAAAAAACAAACATCTTAATTATGTGATCAGTACAACTGATGAATACAGTTTGTTATTATGGAGTGCAATGCAACTGAGACAGAAGAAAAACATAAAAAACACTGAATAAATTGCACAATTAAAATATGTTTAGAGTAAATGCAATTTAAATGTTTAGTAAAATGTGTGTGATTGAAAAACACAAATCTAGATACAACCTAGTTTTCTGTTAATTTCCTGTTTCCAAACCAATCCAGAAGGTGGCGGTAATGCTGCTTTAAGTTGTTTGCAAACAGGCCAAAAAATGAAGAAGAAGAAGAAGAAGAAGAAGAATAAGAAGAAGAAGAAGAAGAAGAAGAAGAAGAAGAAGAAGACCTACTCGACAACAAAAGAGAGCGATTCATTGAGGGTAAGTGAAGTTTTATTTTAATTTACACTGTTTAAATCAGGAAAATACGATACTGTGGTAATACCTAGAAGCTAAAGTTAAAAAATTTTGCTGTTTGGAAAACGTCCCGTCGTAGCACAGAGAGCTGAGAACAGCTAACCACCCCTGACTACATTTTTAGCTCCGCCATGTTGGGTGAGTTTGTTTTAACTGCTACACCGATATTAACGAGGTTTTATAATTGCGATCCCCTTACATAGAAGAATATATATATATATATATATATATATATATATATATATATATATATATATATATTAGATTAATTCTTTTCAAATAAAGGCGTTCAAAATAGTTTTCACATCACAAAACACTTTCTTATTAATATGCTGGACGGTTTTTCCTGCGAAATTCTTGAAGTATTCGATTTCTTTTCTTTATAACGACCATATTAGCAGTTTGGGGCGCTGGACATCAAACTAGAATTTCAAACTAGCATATGACCACTTTAGTCATAGACCCTATTTACGCGGGATTAATTTTACCTATAGATCACGTTATTTTTAATAATGGCAAAGATGGTCTGTGTTTTTAATCCTGTGTGAATTGGCCATTTCAGTAATTTGTAAAGTAAAATTTACCCTTAAATTACCAACTAGATTTTTCTGAACTCCGATATTACTAAACCACTGTGAATAGGTATGCCTGTAATTTTGAACAGAAATGGACTGGATCTGAAACATAATTGCGCGTATTTTGTTTTCTTGGGTGCATTTTTATTTGCTTTTGGCGAAGAATGGAGGCTGCATTGAAAACTTTTTCGATCCTGGACCAGGAAAACCCTGTCGACCCGTAACGTACATCATTAAAAAGAAAAGGGTGAAGAGAACGAGCAAAATCAGATGCAAGCGGTGGCCCACATCATGCATTTCACAGTGAGGTAAGAATAATTTTCTTCTGTTTGTAGCCTTATATAGCTAGTTATAAAGCTAGCTAGTGCTTGGTTATCCTGTGTGAATGCGAAATATAAAAAGTAAACGTTGGGAAGTAATTTATGTATTACATTGTGTCCCCATATAATGCTTATCCGGTGCGACTAGGGCTTTTGTCAGGTTTTAATTGTCTTTGGAAGCTGTTTTTAGATCACAGGTGTGATGCTGAAATTTAATTTCCCTTCTGCTTGCACGTTACCACATAATACAATTAAGCTATACTGCTAAAGCTTACATCTGAAATGATATTGTTTCCACTGTTTCAATAGCTAACAGGCGGGTAATGAGGGGGTGGAAATGTTTCCTCTTTGAGAGAGGAATAAAGCTCAACCAGTGAAACAGGCTGTAAGCTTTGATATATAAATGAGCTTGAAAATTTGTAGTTTAGATTAAGATTTAATACCAAGGTACGTCTTTATCTTTCATCAAATAGCATTATGTGGATGTGCACAGCTTAGAAAGAACCCAACAGCTTTTTCTTCAACTAATTATTTCAATTTTGTCAATGTTTTTACTTCCATTACAAAACAGAATTTTGACTTTATTCTCTGTATTTTAATGTTATTTATGAAAAACAAAGCCATCAAACACATCCACCAACTTTTCTCCTTCATAAAAACTTTAATTGTACATAAATTTTATTTTATTTTTTGTAACATTAGATGACATATTCAATGGCTGAAAGACAATTTCTTGGAAGCAGACATGAGCTCACTGATGACCTTATAGAAGAAAAACAATAGTTGCTTTTAAAAAAAAGCCACATAACTGCATTTTATGTATAATTTAAACTAAGGCTGGATGTGGCCCCCGGGTCGTAACATGCTCAGCTTTTATTTTAGACCTTCCTATTTAAGCCAACTCGGTACCACTTTCATCCTCTGCAGATGTTGCTCGAACGTGGAAGAAACACAACAACATCCAATTGCAACAGAATACATATGTACTGCTGATCACCAAACGGTTGCTGCATCAACCTTTGGAAAGTGCTGGGTCTATTACAAAACCCAAAGGGGATTTGTAACTGGCATCTGGTTATACCCACTCTGTAAACTATGAAATATACCCTTCATAGTTTTACAAATAATCCATTCACATGTAAAGTCCCATCCTTCTTAGCTGTGGCAATGGGACGAGTGTAAGGGATGCTGCTTTTTGTAATGACTTGTTGTTGCACACATGGATACTGTAGCTCTGTAAACAGGGTCTTTTACTTGTAAATGAAAGATAATGGGTGCTTGAGTTTAGTCAGAAGTGGTGCTGCAGGTTCAAAGGTCGCTTTGATTTACGTCAAGTGTTTAGTTGCAGGGATGGCTTTACGAGCTGCTGTTTGCTTAGTTTGAATAGTTCCTATGTGCAGTTGTTGATGGAACTGTGCAGTTTGCTGCTTTTTCAAGAAGGACCTTTGGATATGTTCTAGTTTGAGAAACAGATGATTAAATCTGGATGTAGATTTTAAATGCCAACCTTTGGATGGAAGTTGCTGCTGTCAAAACAGTTAAACCTTAAATCTTTATTTCAAACTGTTCTTATTACTGTAATTAAAGTCATATGAGTTGTTTTACTTTGAGCCATAACACACTAACAAACACTGTTTATTGCGTCACTCAAAGTATCACAAGTTCAGATTAAAATTCAAACTAGTTAAATCTCTAAGGGCCTGATCTCATAAAATTCTAGTTTTCTCAGGCAAAAAAGATTACATGTGCAATTAATAGTCGTGTTGCGGTCTAAAGTCAGTCCAGGTATTCTACATATTTTAGTTATCCCTTGGTTTATAACACCAAAATCCAATGATGGTTCATTTGCAATCTTCTGTAGAAGTTTGACATGCTAAGGAGGTAGCTGCACCATTTGAATTAGCTGTGTTGGAGCAGAGACACATCTAAAACTGTCAGGATGCCATCACCAAAGGACTGCTACTAGACACCCACGTGTTAAACTCATGAGGCTTCAATTGTTTCTGATGGAAACAAGAAATTAAAGTGAGCTTTTGATTCAGAAGCCCCAGTCCAGCAATGAAATAAATAAAACGGAGCTTAAAACAGGCCTTTCATTAGCTGCCAAATATATTTTAGTATGTGAAGACATCAGAAGCCACTTGCTACGGTTATTTAGTAACCCTCTCACAGTCTTAAGGTGATGCTCAGGAGGACTGCGGCAAATGTAGGCAAGGACACACTTCTCTCTGAATAGTTCCTTAATTTAGTTGCTGGCCTAACTGGAGGAGCAGTTAGTGTCTTTTTAGGGGTAAGAATTGCCTTTTTGCCTGGAGAGAATTCAGTTTCCTAAAACTGGAAAATTGATGTCAAAGTTAGAGAAACTGATAGGGTGATGGTGGCAATGGTGGTTGGAGTTCGCTCACAGTCGGCTGGTTGCTGGTTCGACCAGGTGGCGCCAGTGCATGGTAGCCTCGCTTCTGTCAGGCTGTCACAGGGCAGCTGTGCCTGCTATGCAGTAGCTTGTCACCATCCAGCGTGACAGTGTGTGCATGAATGAGTGAATGATTGTAGTGTGAAGTGCTTTAAGGTCCTCTGCACTTGATAAGGTGCTATCCAAGTACAAAGCCATTTGCAAACCTTAAGACGTTGCTGATGTAAAAACAGTTAAACATCCACTTTCTGCTTCAAACTGCTCAGTGTAATTAATGTCATGAGTCTATCTTCTTCCTGCTATAACACATTGTAAACTCCACTTACATCAGATGTTGAGAGCAAAGTTCAAACTAATTAAATCTTTAAAACAGGGAATTTCACTCTGCTGTTACTAAGAGGCAAAATGGCTCAGATGGAGAAAGTTTCTTGTTCCATCTGTCTGGATCTACTGAAGGACCCAGTGACAATTCCCTGTGGGCACAGCTACTGTATGAACTGTATTACAGATGTCTGGGATGGAAAAGATCAGAAGGGAGTTAACAGCTGCCCTCAATGCAGGAAAGAGTTCATCCCAAGGCCTGATCTGGAAAAGAATTTCATATTGGCAGAGTTGGTAGAAGACCTGAAGAAGACTGAACCCAAAGCTGCTCCAGCTTATCCCTGGTCTGCTGTACTTGAAGAGGTGACTTGTGATGTCTGCACTGGGAGGAAGATGAAAGCTGTCAAGTCCTGTTTATCCTGTCCAGCTTCTTATTGTCAGGATCACCTCCAACCTCACTATGATGTTCCTGGACTGAAGAAACACAAACTGGTGAATCCCTCCAAAAACCTCCTGGAGAGCATCTGCTCTCGACATGATGAGGTGATGAAGATCTTCTGTCGTACTGATCAACAGTGTATCTGTTATCTCTGCACTATGGAGGAACATAAAGGCCATGAAACAGTCCCAGCTGCAGCAGAAAGAGCTGCGAAGCAGAAGAAGCTCCAGGGGAGTCGACAACAAATCCATCAGAGAATCCAGAACCGAGAGAAAGATGTGAAGCTGCTTCAACAGGAGGTGGAGGCCATCAATGTCTGCTGATAAAGCAGTGGAGGACAGTGAGAAGATCTTCACTGAGCTGATCCGTCTCCTCCAGAAAAGAAGCTCTGAGGTGAAGCAACAGATCAGATCCCAGCAGGAAACTGAAGTGAGTCGAGTCAAAGATGTTCAGGAGAAGCTGGAGCAGGAGATCACTGAGCTGAAGAGGAAAGACGCTGAGCTGGAGCAGCTC
Source organism: Poecilia mexicana (assembly GCF_051168715.1). Taxonomy (NCBI): domain Eukaryota; kingdom Metazoa; phylum Chordata; class Actinopteri; order Cyprinodontiformes; family Poeciliidae; genus Poecilia; species Poecilia mexicana. Next base: position 24,803,195 of record NW_028263387.1, read on the forward strand.
TCAATCACAGAGGATCACAACCAGTTTCTCCTCAACTACCCCTCACTGTCGGCACTCAGTGAGTCGACACACTCATCCAGCATCAACATCCGACCTCTGAGATACTTTGAGGACGTGACAGCAGCTGTGTCAGAGCTCAGAGACATGATACAGTATTTCATGAAAGACACATGGACAAACATCTCACTGAGAGTCACTGAAGTAGATGTTCTACTATCAGAACCAAAGACCAGAGACGAATTCTTAAAATATTCACAAGACATCAATTTGGATCCAAATACAGCAAGTAGAAATCTGTTATTGTCTGAGAAAAACAGGAAAGTCACCAAAATAGAACAACAACAGTCTTATCCTGATCATCCAGACAGATTCACTGGTTTTTGTTTTCAGGTTTTGAGTAGAGAGAGTCTGACTGGACGTTGTTACTGGGAGGTGGAGTGGGGCGGAGGAGAAGTCTATGTAGCAGTTTCGTACAAGAATATCAACAGATCCGAAGGATTTGGATTAAATGACAAATCTTGGTCATTATGTTGCACCACAACCAGTTGTACATTTTATCACAACAGAGTTGAAATTCCAGTGATAGGTGAAGTTTCCTCCAGAATAGGAGTGTTCCTGGACCACAGAGCAGGTATTCTGTCTTTCTACAGCGTCTCTGAAACCATGACTCTCCTCCACAGAGTCCAGACCAGATTCACTCAGCCGCTACATGCTGGGATTAGACCTGTCTGGTATAGAGCCTCTGCTGAGTTCATTAAACCTAAATAGTCTGCAGTGATCTGATGTCAAGGTGGTTAAAATGTGTATTTTAGTGTCTGTTTTAGTCTCCATCATTGTTGCTGAGAGTTCAGTGTTATAATTTCTTCACTGATCAGAGATCAGCTGTCTTTATGGAGCTACTTTGTCATCTTTTTGTTTTGTTGATGTTGGAGTTTGTTTGGGTGCTTCCCCATTGGATCTATTACTGCTCAGGAGGATTTTGATTAAACTAATTACATTTATTGCCTTCTCAGGCCAAATGTTCAAATCCACAAATGGATTAGCTGATGAAACTAATTGTTCTAACATCATCAACTAGGACATCAACCATTATTTTATACCACAAAGATTTTTGCACTACATACATTGGGGTCAAACCTTTGAAAAACACCATGAACTTTTTAACACTGCCATCTTGTGGACAAAATGTGCAACTATCGGTTTTGGGCTCGACCATCTTTCCAAAGTCAGGCTGAATATTTGAGGTGGTTCTGTGAAAGACAGCACAAAGGTGATCATGACAGAGAGCGGACCTGGATCTGTTGAACACCACTGAGAACATTTTTCCCCAGACATAGGAGGATCCAAACCAAACCAAACCAACAAACTCTGAAAGGGTCTCAAGTATGGAAAGGTTTTGTCTTTGAGAGAGCAATAAAACTCTGCCAGTGATATTGACAGTAAATGCTCAGATGTGGAAATGAGCATAAAATGCTATATTTTAGAGAAAGATTTATTACCAAGGAAAGTCTTTTAGCATCTAAACGCCCCTTACTCTGAAAACTTTGACATTTTTTCAGTGTTAACTTTATTATTGACATCCACCAATTTTTTCCTTTGTGAAAACATTAATTTTGCATCAGTTTTACGTTAACTGACACATAGGGCTAAGACCTAATTTCTTGGAAGTTGTTCAGCACATTTACTCAGGTTTTTAAACTTGCTGATGATCTTAATGAAGAAAAACATTTGTGGCCTTCAAAATAAAAGCTGTATTTTTGAAATTATAGCAATGTAATTTACACTTTTACTAAAATCTCACATGGGGTGGTCAAAGGTGGTCAGTAAAAGGAAATGGGTTTTTTTTTATGTGGACCCCAGGAAGAGTAGCCATTATTGTTATGGCAATGCCTATGGGGATCCAAATAAACAGTCATTCAACTAAACTGTAAAAATATCCTTTCTTTTAAATTTATTGGCTTTGCTACTTTATAATCATCTTAATATCTGTATACACATGATTATCATAAAGATCTGCCTAGACAGCAATAAATGATAGTTAATTATTTTAGTCCCATGCATTCGGGCTCTCTGTGTGATAATCTGTGTTTTCTGTGTAGTTATTTTTGAGGTTTTTCTGTGTTTAGTTCTGTTCCCTAATTAGGGGCGTGGTCGAAAAATTTGTCATAAGGGAGGATTTCGGACCTACTTTGAAAAATTCCTGAGGGAAGGGGGGGGGGGGGGTTACAGGAGAACGGGACCGGGGTACCCCGAAAGGGCTCGACTTCGATACCCTCGTGCAGTGGGTTCCAGATTTTTCACACCTAGACGGGCTGCAGGGCAGAACCCCAAAGTTTGTAAATTTGACCAAAAACACTTTGGAATTTCATTAAATGCACTCTTAGGACAACGAATAGGTGTAATACTTGTAAAACGACACCAGGGGGCATCCTGAAATAAGGGAGGAACTTTGGAAGGAATAAAAGAGCATTCTGACATTTGAGGGGATTTTACATGGGACATCTTAGAGGATGTCTCCGTCTTGTCCCAAGAGGGTATCGGGCCTCCCTCGTCTCATCACGCAGAAATTTGAGGGGATTTTACAAGGGACATCTTAGAGGATGTCTCCGTTCTTGTCCCCAGAGGGTATCGGGCCTCCCTCGTGTCATCACGCAGAAATTTGAGGGGATTTTACATGGGACATCTTAGAGGATGTCTCCGTCTTGTCCCAAGAGGGTATCGGGCATCCCTCGTGTCATCACGCAGAAATTTGAGGGGATTTTACATGGGACATCTTAGAGGATGTCTCCATCTTGTCCTAAGAGTGCATCCAGCCTTCCTCTTTTATTGCAGACACCCAAGGCCTGTAATAAAAGAGGAACCGTTGCTCCCTCGTGTCCACACAGAAATTTGAGGGGATTTTACATGGGACATCTTAGAGGATGTCTCCATCTTGTCCTAAGAGTGCATCCAGCCTTCCTCTTTTATTGCAGAGACCCAAGGCCTGTAATAAAAGAGGAGCTGTTGCGCCTCCTTTATGACAGTGACTTCATCCATGTGATGAGGGAGCAACGATTCCTCCTCTTTTATTACAGGCCCTGCAATACGGATGGGGGTGTATTAAGGTTGTGCAATAAAGGAGGAACAGTTCCTCTTTTATTGTACAACCTTAACACATCCAGCACTGTTCTGGGGGGCACCATGGAGCTCATGTAGCCGGGAAAGAAGCACCACAACACAGGAGGGGCTCCTGTGTGGTGCACAGGAGCCCCTCCTGTGCACCACAACACAGGAGGGGCTCCTCCTGTGTTGTGGTGCTTCTTTCCCGGCTACATGAGCTCCATGGTGCCCCCCAGAACAGTGCTGGATGTGTTAAGGTTGTACAATAAAAGAGGAACCGTTGCGCCTCCTTTATGACAGTGACTTCATCCATGTAATGAGGGAGCAACGATTACTTCTTTATTGCACTACTTTAACACATCCACGACGCCCCCATAATAAATTTAAGGATGCACTCAGAAACAGCTCCACTTACCCTAACAGGTTCATTAAATTTTATTTAAACATTTTTGAATTTTTTTTTATATTGACACATTTTTCTATAAATATATATAACAATACTTTTGAACATTTGAACACTTCGAAATGAACTGTTGTACTTTTCGCAATGAGAACATTGAGAGTAATTCAAAAATAAATGTTAAAATTACTCTTTAAAAGATAAACAAAAGAAAAACGCTTAACATTTAGAATGACACTTCAAACAAAATTTGAACCACAGATTAAGTGCTCATTCATGTCCAGCATTGAACCCTGCAAGCATGTGTAGGTGTCCCTACATGGGGGAAAGGTGGCCATTACACCTGGGTCCCATACAGGTTTGTCCGTGGGTTCCACTGCGGAAACTCATATGGGTTTCAATGTTAATGTGCATAGGTTTTTAACAATACATTTTATTTTTTGTCTATCTTTTTTATTCTCGCACGCAATTTGCGCTTGTCAGGTGTGTTCCCGGGGGCCCTTCTTGAAAGCTTGTATGATGGTATTGGACTACGTCTACGAAGTTGTAGCATAGTTCTTCTTTGTTTCTTGGCTTTTCGACTTGGCGTTTTCAACGCTGAAGAAGAAGAGGAGGCTTCCTCCGATTCTGGCTCCTTAGGTGTCTCCTCTCCAGATTCACCGGAAGCCTTGCGGGATGGGGTAGATCCGACCTGAGGGGGGGAGGTAGGTCCAGCCTGAGGGGGGGAGGGTGATGAGGTAGGTCCAGCCTGAGGGGGGGAGGTAGGTCCAGCCTGAGGGGGAGAGGGTGATGAGGTAGGTCCAGCCTGAGGGGGGGAGGGTGATGAGGTAGGTCCAGCCTGAGGGGGAGAGGGTGATGAGGTAGGTCCAGCCTGAGGGGGGGAGGGTGATGAGGTAGGTCCAGCCTGAGGGGGGGAGGTAGGTCCAGCCTGAGGGGGGGAGGGTGATGAGGTAGGTCCAGCCTGTGGGGGAGAGGTAGGTCCAGCCTGAGGGGGTAGGTAGGTCCAGCCTGAGGGGGGGAGGGTGATGAGGTAGGTCCAGCCTGAGGGGATGATGGAGGTGAATAAAAGAGGATTTGTGAATGATTCAAAATTGCAGGCACTGATGTATCATAAATATTAACTTGAATTACATAAAGAGAGATTAAAACAAACCTTTTTTTGCCCTGGCCCCATCTCCTCCTCAGACTCACTGGATGATTCTGATAATGTTAACATTTCAGCATCCTCTTCCCAGTGTGATGATGACACTTCAGGATTCGTTATGTGCTCAAATTGTTTCCGTATGGTCAGCAGTTGGGACGCCGTCTTATCAAGAGCGTAGAACTTTTCTACTGTGCTAATATTGTGGCACATGGTTTTGCTAAGTTCATTGCGGCTCTTAGGCGACAGGACATCTCGAGCCTTGGAAAATAGAGTAGGTTTTTTCAATATTTCATTTTTATGTTTGGTTTTGTAAATGTAAAATTGATATAATTACTTGCGTATGTTGCAATGGACGTCCTAAAGTCCGTAAATGTGGGGGCTCCGGGAAGGCCCATTTCCCCCCATATTTTCTGCAGAACAGTCACCATCTTTTTACATTTTGTAAAGCGTTCTGTGAACATTAAAAGATCTGTACTGGGCTCCATTTTATTTCGAATGAGGAGCCAGTGTTGGAGCCAGCCGAATTCCTCAATAGTGAGGTAGAGCTTTGCAGCTCCAAAAGCCCGATTTGTCTTATGTTCTTTCACCTGGAATGAAAAGACAAGAGAGAAAGTACCTGAAATAAGGCACACACTGGGGTAGGTTCTCAAAATGAGTAACCTCTATTGCAGGCATTATGTTTCTGAAATGAAGGAGGAACTGTTCCTCCTTCATTGCAGAAACTTAACTGCCATAAAAGGTGCTTTTTAATGATTTCTTATTGCAGATATGTAATGCCTAAAGCAGGATTTACAGTTGAACTGGTAAGTATTTAATCATTTAATTACACATTGCATTTTCCTCTGCCTCCTCCTTCTTTCCCAGCTACATGAGCTCCATGGTGCCCCCCAGAACAGTGCTGGATGTATTAAGGTTGTACAATAAAGGAGGAACAGTTCCTCTTTTATTGTACAACCTTAATACATCCAGCACTGTTCTGGGGGGCACCATGGAGCTCATGTAGCTGGGAAAGAAGCACCACAACACAGGAGGGGCTCATGGAGCTCCTCCTTTGTTGTGGTGCTTCTTTCCCAGCTAGATGCAAGGAGGAACAGTTCCTCTTTTATTGTACAACCTTAATACATCCAGCACTGTTCTGGGGGGACCATGGGCCTCATCTAGCTGGGAAAGAAGGAGGAGGCAGAGGAACATGCAAAGTGTAATTACATATGACTAAATACGTACCAGTTCAACTGTAAGTCCTGCTTTAGGCATGAAATATCTGCAGTAAGAAACCATTAACAAGCACCGTTTATGGCAGTTATTAAGTGTCTGCAGTAAAGGACAAAGTGTTCCTCCTTTATTGTACAACCTTAATACATCCAGCACTGTTCTGGGGGGCACCATGGAGCTCCTCCTGTGTTGTGGTGCTTCTTTCCCAGCTAGATGCAAGGAGGAACAGTTCTTCTTTTATTGTACAACCTTAATACATCCAGCACTGTTCTGGGGGGCACCATGGAGCTCATGTAGCTGGGAAAGAAGCACCACAACACAGGAGGGGCTCATTGAGCTCCTCCTGTGTTGTGGTGCTTCTTTCCCGGCTACAACTAAACAAAATCTGCTCTCGTCATGATGAGGTGATGAAGATCTTCTGTCGTACTGATCAGCAGTGTATCTGTTATCTCTGCACTATGGAAGACCATGAAACAGTCCCAGCAGCAACAGAAAGGGATGAGAAGCAGAAGGAGCTCCAGGAGAGTCGACAACAAATCCATCAGAGAATCCAGGACCGAGAGGAAATTGTGAATTTGTTTCAACAGGAGGTGGAGGCCATCAATGTCTCTGCTGATAAAGCAGTGGAGGACAGTGAGGAGATCTTCACTGAGCTGATCCGTCTCCTCCAGGAAAGAAGGTCTGATGTGAAGCAGCAGATCAGATCCCAGCAGGAAACTGAAGTGAGTCGAGTCAAAGATGTTCAGGAGAAGCTGGAGCAGGAGATCTCTGAGCTGAAGAGGAAAGACGCTGAGCTGGAGCAGCTCTCACACACAGAGGATCACAACCAGTTTCTCCTCAACTACCCCTCACTGCCAGCACTCAGGGAGTCGACACACTCATCCAGCATCAACATCCGTCCTCTGAGACACTTTGAGGACGTGACAGCAGCTGTGTCAGAGCTCAGAGACAAACTACAGGACGTCCTGAGAGACACATGGAGAATCATTTCACTTAAGGTCAATGAAGTGGATGATTTACTGTCAGAACCAGAGACCAGAACTGAGTTATTAAGGTGTTTACAAGAAATCACTATGGATCCAAACACAGCAAGCATATTTCTGTTATTATCTGAGGGGAACAGAAAAGTAACACTAACAAACCAACAACAGTCTTATCCTGATCATCCAGACAGATTTACTGTTTTTTATCAAGTGCTGAGTGAAATGATTCTGAATGGACAATGTTACTGGGAGGTGGAGTGGAAAGCAGGAGGGATTGATGGTTGTGGAGGAGGAGTTAATATCGCAGTTTCAAGCAAGAACATCAGCAGAGCACGAAAATCAGATGGATGTTTATTTGGATTCAATGACCAATCTTGGTCACTGCGATGTGACACAAATGGTTACAAATTCTGGCATGAGAGTTGAAACTCCAGTATCAGGTCCAGTTTCCTCCAGAGTCGGAGTGTACCTGGACCACAGAGCAGGTATTCTGTCTTTCTACAGCGTCTCTAAAACCATGACTCTCCTCCACAGAGTCCAGACCAGATTCACTCAGCCTCTGTATGCTGGGATTAGACTTTCTGATGGATCCTCTGCAGAGTTTGTTAAACCTGAATAGTCAGCAGTTATGAGGTCCAGTTGATTAAAATATGTATTTTAGCTTCAGTTTTTTAGTCTCTGTCATTGTTGATGAGAGTTCATTGTTGTCATTTCTTCACTGCTCAGACATCAGCTTTTTTTATGGAGCTTCTTTGTCATGATCATTTCTCAATTTAGTTGAGAAACAAAATTTCTCCCTATTATGTAGAGAAGAGCTGAGCTTCTGAATGGAATTATCTAGTAAACTACATTGATTACATTAATTAAGATGCTTCATGCGTTTTCTTCTTATGAGACTTTATACAGCAATCATTAACTCTTATTTTCTACTTTAATTATATTAGTATGACGTTATATTATAAAAATCTGAATAATCTTAAGTTATGCTACTTTTAGTTGATTTTGATTAAATTTTTCATCCTGGTGAACATTTATAAAAGAATAAAGAATATCAAAGGTATTCTGGTATTAAATCTCTGACACTGTGGCCCCTAACATGCACACATTTCAGATTGTCAACTGAAGAGGCCTTGGTCAAAAGGAGAAGCCCAATTCCAAGTATGTAGTTAGATACTTTATTCAAGAGGAAATAACAAGGGTACAGATGTCTGTTATCTGAAACAGAAGGAAAGCAATAGAAGTGTATGTTATTAACCACATGGGTAATCTACTATGGAGGACCAAAACAGACATAATTAAAGCAGAAATACATATTTATTCTTCCTTTTTCTTACACGAGTTTCTGTCAAGTAATGTATATAGAGTATTTTTTATTTCCCTTAAACATGGGTTTTTGTCAAGAAAAATACATATTTTGTTTTGGCTTTTTTCGCTTCTCCCTTTTTTTTCTTGCCGTTTTTCCTGCTGCATTGTTATGTTAATGAGGAGAGTTTCATGAAGGAGAGCTTCTACGTCTACTATTGGCCAATAGAGCTTTGGAACCAACGTCACTGCGTCAGATGTTGTGGGGCGTTTAGGTGCAGTCGCTCGGTGCCATCTTTGCAGGTCACAGACCAAAACAAACTTTATCCCAGTGGTTTTATTGTGTTACCGACAGGTAATGACTGTTGCTACAAGCTTATCCAGGACGAGTGAATGGATATAGTACAAATATTCACAATTATGAAATAAAACAAAAACTGACAATACTTACATGAATCAGATGTTGCCATTACACACAGTCTTTAGAGGTGATGTCATGAAGTGAGGGTGTGGCGTACCGAGTAAAAAGGGGGCGTGTCCGATGAAGCCCCACTTCGAGGCTTGCGTCATCTTGCTGAAAACCACGTGACTGGCAACAAACGAGGCCTGCATTACCTGGGTCACGTGACTGCGTGTCGGATTTCAAAATAAAAGCGGTGAACTGTACAGCTTCCTGGGTTGTCCATTTAGTCGCGCATCAGAGGAGAATATTTGTCTTCAGTGAACATTGACCGACATATTTGATGTGTATTGATGATGGCACTCATCAAAATGTAATGTTTGTTACTGGTTTTCTCAATTGTAGATTACGTTGTATATAATATATATACATATATTTTTGTGATTTTATGATGTAAATCTCTGAACTGCATTGTTGCTGAAATATGCTACACAAATAAACTTGTCTGAAATCAATCAAATTTTATTTGTATAGCACATTTCAGCAGCAAGGCATTTCAAAGTGCTTTACATAATTAAAATAAAAACAAATATTTAAAAAACATTAAAACATAAAATGTAATCAGTGAGAAAGAGAAATAAAAAGCTGTCTCCAATCATTTTGACTTTAGAAATGGAGCCAGCAAGAGGAAAATCTGACATCTGGGAATACTTTGAGATTATCCTCACAATAAAATTTTTCTTAGATAATAATTGACCCTCCACTTCCCAATTTCTCACATTCTTCAAAGTTCCGCTATTATTTGTAGTCTAATTAGCAAAGATATCTCAGTCTTTCACATCACAAACAGATTTAATGGTGTTGCAGAACTAAAATTCAACATGTAGCCAAATAAAAGGGATGAGAGCCAATTAGAAATCCAAGAAAAAGTGAACGCCCCAACAGGCACAGCACTCCCAAGACACCAAAATATTAAATGTCTTTGTCAAATCCGTCTGACATAAAAGAAACCCCAACACAACCACTGATGTTGAACATATACCAGGATTAGATTGGCTACAAATTATTTTAATAATTAAAACATGAATGGGTTCATTGATTCTTCTGTTACTAAACATGAGTTTGATCAAAACTTTGTGACAATATTACATTTAGTAGTTTTTGGAAGTATGATCAAACTGAGTGACAAGGCTGTTACAGTTTCACCAGCAGATGTCACTAGTGAGTGATGAATGAAGCATCACGTAATGAACCTTTTTCCAAAGCAAAGGGTTGGAAAGGTTCATTGCTTCATGAGGCTTCATTTGCCCATCACTACTGATAGCAACTGATCAAAAATAAAGGGACTGCACACAAGAGCTGAAGCCGACACAGGACATGACAGTTCTACTGTGACGAGTCATACATACAAACAACGATGCAACTTACTTTGACAAGGACCCGACAAAAGACAAGGACAACAGGTGGAGTTAAATACACATGGCGTAATCAAGGAAACGAGACACACCTGGGAACAATCAGGGGCTGACAGGACAACACAGAGACTCACAAGAAACAGAAGCCAAAATAAACACACAGTGAAAACCCAAATCCTCACAGATGTGATATAGTCTGTGTAGTCAACAAAATATATATTGGGCTGTTGGGGAAATCTCCCCAACAGCCCAATGGCTTATTTGCAAGAATTTCTCACTCGAAGACCAGAATTGTGGAAATCGATTGTATAAACAGACAATACTCTGAATCAACAATGAATTTTAAGCCTTTTAGGCAGTTCATTTCCTGTCAGAAGAATTGTTTGGAATTAGACTCTGAAGAGTTTAGTCATTTATTGTGGAAACATATTTGTAATTCATACACATGTAAATACAATCAACAGCCAATATGGACCTCATTCACACAGAAACACAATGTGAAAACATTAACCAGCAAACAAACATCACTTGGAAAAATAAGCTATCTTTGGGCCGTCCCTGCACACATGCAGCAAAACAGAAACAAATCAGCAATCAGGCGACAATGTTATGTATAAAAACAAATCCTCCTCTGGAAGAGATAAGATTTTACTTTGACTAGATCTAAGGTCCTATGAGAACAGGGGCGACCTCCACAGTATGTGGGTTACAGTTTGTAGCCAATGTGCTGAGCTACAGCAGTGACCTGCGCACATCAGTTTCAAACTCATCAGTTTAAACTGATAAGAAGAAAAGAATTACACAAGGAAATGTAAACCTTAACAAAGTTAAAATAAAAAACATTTACAGTTTATGACCAGTTTTAATTTTCAGCTGTCAGAAAGGTTGAATGATGTAGTGTACTAAGTAGCATTGAAACCATACTGTATACGCTGCATTATTGTAGATGTCAATGAATTATATTTAAATATTGTTAAAGTTTATCTTCTTGCCATATTAATGTGGTTCAGATTTACACACACACTTCACAAACGGGAAACAATATCTTATTGAAGGCCATCCATAGGGCTGCATTTAATCATTTCAGCAACACATATCTTTGACCACCTTCAAATAAATCAAATAAATTCAATTTGGCCACTTGGTGGCAGCAAAACTCAACCTAAAACCAACCAGCCAAGAAACCTGAAGGTAAGAAAACAACCAAGAATGGATAAAGGGACAGAAATGAGATGCGTAGAAAATAGACATATATAGAAAAAGATTTGGACAACTTAGCTGAACCTAACTAAATATATTTGAAATGGTTTCATATAAAATGAATGACAAAGTCAGATTAAATACAAAATCCAAGACCTACCAAAAGATTAAAATTCTTTTTTGTATAAAAAGAAGAAGAAGAAAGAAAACTGATGTTTCTGCTGTTTGACATCCATTCTACTCAAACAAACTAGTGGGACGCTGGAGATGTCACAAATAAGAGATCATGCCTCAATAAAATCAACAGTTTTTTTCTAACACTTTATTTGAAGGGGTGTGCATAATACTGACATGATACTGTCATAAACAGGACATAACATTTGTCATGAACATTTGAGTCTTCATGAGTGTTTATGACTGTGTCATGAAGTATCACTGCACGTGTATTATGACATCTACAAAGAAAGACTACGTAACTATCACACAACACTAAAACATGCAAGAGAGGCTTTCTTTGCAGATGTCATAAACAAAAACATTAACAACGCTCGAGCTCTATTTGCTACTGTTGACAGGCTCACAAACCCTCCTATGACGTTACCACCTGAACTTCAATCTAATCCCACCTGCAACAAGTTTTCCAGTTTCTTTTCAGAGAAAATTCAAAAGATCAGAGGATTAATCTGCACATCCACTCCAAAGACAGTACCTATGCTGTGCCCAAACAAAACAAATGCAGGAAAAATGACCAAGTTTCAACTACTTAATTATAAAACCGTAGAGGAAATTATAAGTCAATTAAGCTCTAGTTCCTGCTGTCTGGATGTCCTACCCACACATTTTTTTATTTTTTTTGGAGTGGTGAGAAGAAGAACAGACGACTGGTTTATCGTTTTGTTTTTACTGTGTGGCGAAAACACCTCATGTTGGAAGAAAATTAATCATCCAGTGATCCAGTCTAGCGTGGACGCCGCGAGGCCCAGCTGTCCGTCACCGAAAACAACGGAAAGAAAACATACCATCAACATCGACAAGACGGCGAATGAGGACCTGAATGATGCGGAGAGAGCCGTTTAACTGCTCAGCGTGATCGGTGAGGAGAAATGCTTCACGGAGCGTTTTCGTTAAAAGTACAGCAATCCGAAGCTAGCCTGTAAGCGGTGGGAGCTAACTGTAAGCTAACTGGAAGCCGGTAGGCAGTGGAAATCTGGAAGGTAACTCGTAAGCAGTGGCGAGGAATTTTCATTGGAGAAGAAATAAGTAAAAAAAAAAAAAAAAAAGTGAAATTGAAAGAAAATGGGACCCAGAAAAACTCCAGCTTCAGAGGATCTGGATGATATCAAGAAATCCTTGGATTTTCTCTCGGAGGAAGTGACAGCTATAAGGCTGCACCAAAACAACATTTTGGACTTAGTGAAAGAAGTGAAGTCGTTGAGACTTTCTAATGAGGAAAAGGATAAACGAATCGCTGCATTGGAGAACCGAGTGGCCGAATTGGAACAGTACAGTAAGATAAATGATGTGATCATCACGGGACTTAGAGTTAAGCCCAGTTCGTATGCCAGCGCTGTCGCTGCAACTAGTACTGTTGGTGACCCATCGGTCGAATTGCTTGACTCCACAGAGAAACAGGTGACTTCTTTCCTCCGGACCAAGGGGATAGAGGTGGACTGTGACACTGTGGAAGCATGCCACCCGCTTCCGAGAAGAGGAAAAGATGATAAACCTGCCATTATCATGAGATTCATAAAGAGGAAATACAAGTTTGCTCTGTTAAAACAAGGCAGATTGCTGAAAGGATCTGATGTATTTATTAATGAGCACTTGACCAAGAAGAATGCTGATATCGCCAGAAAGGCTCGGTTTCTGAGAAAACAAGGAAAGATTCAATCAACATGGACAACAAATTGTAAGGTTTTCGTTAAACTTAATGGAACTCCAGAGGAGGCAAAGGTTCTGGTTGTTCGGGACATCGCCGACCTGGATAAGTACAATTGAATGTTTTATGTTATATCTGGGATCTTAGATGATTGTATATGACACTCAATCACCATGTCTCAGTTAAACAACATGTTGTCCTCATCGGCTATGGATACAACATTAACACCTCGAACTAAAGCAGATTACCCTGAACTGAAAACTTTTGACTACACTGAATATAAAAGTCAGGATAAGGAAAAGGACTTGGACCCAGAAACCAACTTTTTCTATAATAATGGGAATAACTGTTGCTACTACTCGACTCAACAATATAATATTACAGTTAATACAGACAATAAATTCTCCATAATACACTTCAACAGTAGAAGTTTATATGCGAACTTTAACCACATCAAGGATTGTTTAAATCAATTTAAACAGCCTTTTAGTGTCATTACTATCTCAGAAACCTGGCTTACTTTGAATAAGGGAGCCGATTTTGAATTAGAGGGTTATGAATTTAGTTATATTAATAGAGAAGGAAAGATTGGTGGAGGAGATGCTGTATATGTGGACAACAATTTCAGATATAAATTAATTGAAAACATGACTAATGTGGTTAAAGATCATTTTGAATATTTAACAGTTGAAATATATATGGAAAAAAATAAAAATATAATTGTTAGCTGTATATATAGGGCTCCTGGTTCTAACATGAACCTTTTCATAGAATGGTTTGAGAAAACATATACAGCTATAAATTCAAATAACTATTTTATTTGTGGGGACTTTAATATTGATCTGCTAAATGTCAACAACCACAAATTGACTGAAGAGTTTATTAATACCACATGTAGTCTGAGTCTTTTCCCTCAAATTACGAGACCTAGCAGAATCACAGCTAATACAGCTACATTAATAGATAACATATTTACAAATTTAATAGACAACACCATAAGTGGATTGTTAGTTCATGACATCAGTGATCATTTACCTGTTTTTGTTTGTGATATCTGCCACAAGAAAGTAAAGACTAAAAATAATCCAATTAATAAAAGATTAAGGACGGAAAAATCTATAAATGCATTTTGTCACAGCTGCGGCTGAGCTGTGACCACTCGCACCTGAACATCATCTCCCTGATCTCCAGCTGCTGCCATATAAGGATGGATCTTCCCCCTGCACGGCGTCAGATTGTTGTTAAACCCTCAGCGGTAACACCTTCAGGCCTGCTGTAAAGACTTGAGCTAAATTGCCCAGTACTAACCTGTCTGTCTCTTCCTTTTGCCCAGTTGCCTCTCCTGTCCCCGATCCTGACCCTCTCCACTGGATTTGGACCTCCTGGCTTTGACCCCCGTCTGTCTGACTCTGAGATCTGGTACCTGTTTTGACCTGGATTTGGACCCGCCGGCGCTGACCCCTGTCTGTCTGACCCTGAGATCTGGAACCGCCCGACCCCGACTTGGATTCCCTGGTTTTGACCCCGGCCTGTCTGACTAAGAACTGGTGTACTCCTTAATAAACAACCGATTTGTATTCTCTGTTCAGTCCCTGCGTCCATCGGTGCCTACTCGTGTCAGAACAATCTGACCATACAACATGGACCCGACTGAACAGGACCCCGCTGCAGCCTTGAGGGACGTCTTAAGCCGACAAGGAGTGGTGTTAGGGCAAAGCGTTCATCGGCTCACTGGACTAGAAGCGGCCAGCCAAACTCTCCATCAGGAAATCGCCCAGTTGTCCGCACAGGTAGACAAACTAACCTCAATGCTTTCCCCCAGTCAAGGACCGTCAGACGCCTCAGCGGCTGCTGCTGCTCCTCCACCCGTCTCACCGGCCGAACCTCCGGCTCTCCCCGCTCCGGTAAATTCTCGAGGTCCGTATGTTCCTGATCCTCCTCCATTCTCAGGTGAACTGTCTAAATGCCGGGGTTTTCTGTTACAATGTCGGATGGTATTTAATCAGCAACCTAGGGCTTTTGCCTCCGATTTATCCAAGATATATTATGTCATGGGATTGCTGAGGGACCAGGCTTTAGCCTGGGCGCTGGCGTTTGACACAACTACACCGTTAACCTCCCTTACCTTTAAACGGTTCTCTGAAGAATTAAGCACTGTGTTTGATCACCCGGATCATGTTGGGGATGCCTCCAAACGCCTGCTGAAACTTCGCCAAGGCTCCCGTAGTGCAGCCGAGTTCTCAGTGGAGTTTCGCACACTGGCTGCTGACACAAAATGGAACGACGAAGCGCTCAAAGGAGTGTATTATCACGCCTTAAATGAAACCTTAAAGGACGGCCTGTCCGTCAGTGATGATGCCAAGGACTTGAACTCACTAATCACAATGTCTATCCGTCTTGACAACAGGCTTCGTGAGCGACGCCGGGAGCGGCCCGGCCAGCCTGCCTCAGCGCTTCCTCGGCTGTTTCCGCCTGCTGTGGAGCGCAGCAGCGCCACCCCTGTTTTTCCGCCGGTCCAGTCACAGGCTCCAGCGCCCCCTGATGACGAACCCATGCAAATAGGTAGAACACACCTGACTGCCACAGAAAGACAGAGGCATCTCCAAACTGGTGACTGCCTCTATTGCGGTAAGCCTGGGCACAGAATCTCCAACTGCCCTGTTCGGCCAAAAGACAAAGCTCATTAGAGGTGGGGACTCTAGTGAGCAGCACGGGAAGTCCCCAACTCTCTACTAGTCGCCTACTAATTGATGTTAAGCTTTGTCACCAGTCTACTTCCCACTCATTAACTGCCTTGATTGATTCTGGGGCTGAGGATAACTTTATTGATGAAGGCTTGATTAAAGAACTGAACATTCCCAGTGAACCCCTCAGCTCACCGTTATCTGCTAATGGTCTTAATGGTGCTCTCTTGTTTTCAGTCACATGTCAGACACCCCCTCTGCTGATCACATCAGGTAACCACAGGGAGGTTCTCCAATTTAAGGTTATCCCATCCTCCAGTTTTTCCATGGTGTTGGGTCATCCATGGTTGAGACTTCATAATCCCCATATTGATTGGGTCACAGGAAGGATAGTTAGCTGGAGTCTGTCCTGTTCTAATAACTGTCTTCGTGCTGCCCAGCCTAACTGTGGGAGTCTTTGTGACAGCCCGGACCCCCCTGATCTGTCATTGGTTCCTCCTGAGTACCACAACCTAGCTGCCGTTTTCAGTAAGTCCCGAGCCCTCTCACTCCCCCCTCATCGACCGTACGACTGTGCGATAGAGCTCCTGCCTGATGCTCCGCTGCCTAACAGTCGCTTGTTCAGCCTGTCCAAGCAGGAACATGAGGCCATGGAGGCCTACATCAATGACTCTGTAGCAGCTGGTATCATCCGCCGCTCGTCATCCCCACTAAGTGCCAGTTTCTTCTTTGTAGGAAAAAAGGATGGTACATTACGCCCATGCATTGACTATCGGGGGTTAAATGAAATCACCATCAGGAATAAATACCCATTACCCCTGATGTCCACAGCTTTTGAACTGCTGCAAGGGGCCACCATTTTCTCCAAATTGGATTTACGAAATGCCTATCATCTAGTCAGGATAAGGGAGGGAGATGAATGGAAGACGGCTTTTAAGACCTCTATCGGCCACTTCGAATACTTGGTGATGCCTTTTGGCCTAACCAATGCCCCTGCTGTTTTCCAGGCCTTCGTTAATGACGTTCTGAGGGATTTCTTAAATCATTTTGTATTCGTTTATTTGGATGACATACTTATTTTCTCACGGACCAAGGAGGAGCATGTCAGCCATGTTCGTCAGGTTCTCCAGAGGCTGCTGGAGAACAAACTGTTTGTTAAAGCTGAAAAGTGCCGTTTTCATCTTTCCACAGTTGACTTCCTGGGGTTTGTCATTGAGAATGGACAGATCAGAGCTGATCCTGCCAAGACTAAGGCAGTGGTGGAGTGGCCAGAACCCAGTACCCGTAAGCAACTTCAGCGTTTCCTGGGTTTTGCAAACTTTTATCGTAAGTTCATTAAGAACTACAGCATTGTTGCCCAGTCATTAACTCGCCTCACTTCCATTAAGCAGCCCTTCTCATGGCCACCAGAAGCAGCAGTGGCCTTTAAGGAGCTCAAACAACTGTTTTCCTCCCCACCAGTTCTCATTCACCCTGATCCTGAGAAACAGTTTGTTGTAGAAGTGGATGCGTCAGCCACTGGGGTAGGGGCAGTTCTGTCCCAGCATTCGGGCCCTGCACACAAGCTACTGCCTTGTGCCTTCTTTTCCAGGAGACTCAGCCCTCCGGAACTAAACTACTGTGTGGGGGACCGGGAGCTGCTAGCAGTTAAGCTGGCTCTGGAGGAGTGGCGTCATTGGCTGGAGGGGTCCACTCAACCATTCATAGTCTGGACTGATCACAAAAACCTATCCTACATTCAGTCTGCAAAGAGGTTGACTCCACGCCATGCTAGGTGGTCATTGTTTTTCTCAAGATTCAACTTTGTCTTAACTTACAGACCTGGCTCCAAGAACTGCAAACCCGACGCACTCTCTCGTCAGTTTGAACCGGAGACTCTGAAAAAGGAACCTGAGAGTGTCTTACCGGCTTCATGTGTGGTGGCTACGCTCTCCTGGGAGATCGAACAGTTGGTGAGGCAAGCTCAACCCACACAACCTACCCCTGTGGACTGTCCTCCCAACCGTTTGTTTGTCCCAGAAAGTGTTCGTCCTAAGGTTCTTCAGTGGATCCACGCTTCCAAGTTTGCCTGCCATCCTGGGGTCCATCGAACTCTCACCTTATTGCAGAGTCATTTCTGGTGGTCATCCATGGCTCAAGACACCCGTCAGTATGTTTCCGCCTGCACCATCTGTAATCGGGGAAAGTCCAGCAATAAACAACCCGCTGGTTACTTGTGCCCTCTGCCTGTACCAGGACGACCCTGGTCACACATCTCGATGGATTTTGTTACAGGGCTTCCCCCATCTGAAGGTAACTCTGTTATTTTAACCATTGTCGACCGGTTCTCTAAGTCTGCCCATTTCGTAGCACTACCCAAGTTGCCTACTGCCATGGAAACCGCTAATCTCCTGGTGCACCATGTGGTGCGTTTACATGGCATCCCCTTGGACATTGTCACAGACCGGGGGCCCCAATTCACATCCAGGGTCTGGCATGCCTTTTGTCAAGCGTTGGGTGCCACTGTGAGTCTTTCGTCGGGCTTCCACCCACAAACTAACGGCCAGACTGAGAGGGTCAACCAGGAGTTGGAGGCAGCCCTGCGCTGTGTAGTGATTAACAATCCTGCCTCTTGGTCTCAGTTTCTACCTTGGGTAGAATACTCTCACAACTCCCTGACCAGCACTGCCACAGGTATGTCCCCTTTTGAGGTGTCCTTGGGCTATCAGCCGCCTTTGTTTCCCTCTCAGGAAAAGGAGCTCTCTGTACCATCGGTGCAGCATCACCTTCGTCGATGTCATCGGTTGTGGCGACGGACTCGTGCAGCCCTCTCCCGGACGGCCGACCGCAATCGTCTACTGGCTGATCGTCACAGAACCCCAGCTCCCAGTTACCAACCTGGTCAAGAGGTTTGGTTGTCCACAAGGAACATTCCTCTAAAAACAGACTGTAAGAAACTCTCTCCTCGTTTTATTGGCCCATTCACAATTACTAAGATTATCAATCCAGTGACCGTTCGCCTTGACCTTCCTCAAAATATGAAGATCCACCCCTCGTTTCACGTGTCCCAGATTAAACCTGTTGTCTCTAGTCGCCTTTGTCCACCCGACCCCCCTCCACCTCCCCCTAGGATTGTTGACGGGGGCCCTGTTTACGCTGTTCGCCGTCTCCTGGATGTGCGCCGCCGGGGGCGGGGACTGCAGTACCTGGTGGACTGGGAAGGGTATGGCCCTGAAGAGCGGAGCTGGGTGGCGCGTTCTGCCATCCTGGATCCTCAGCTCATCCGTGACTTCAATTGTCGGCGAGGGGACCGTCGGCGGTCCTGAGGGGCGCCTTAAGGGGGGGGACCTGTCACAGCTGCGGCTGAGCTGTGACCACTCGCACCTGAACATCATCTCCCTGATCTCCAGCTGCTGCCATATAAGGATGGATCTTCCCCCTGCACGGCGTCAGATTGTTGTTAAACCCTCAGCGGTAACACCTTCAGGCCTGCTGTAAAGACTTGAGCTAAATTGCCCAGTACTAACCTGTCTGTCTCTTCCTTTTGCCCAGTTGCCTCTCCTGTCCCCGATCCTGACCCTCTCCACTGGATTTGGACCTCCTGGCTTTGACCCCCGTCTGTCTGACTCTGAGATCTGGTACCTGTTTTGACCTGGATTTGGACCCGCCGGCGCTGACCCCTGTCTGTCTGACCCTGAGATCTGGAACCGCCCGACCCCGACTTGGATTCCCTGGTTTTGACCCCGGCCTGTCTGACTAAGAACTGGTGTACTCCTTAATAAACAACCGATTTGTATTCTCTGTTCAGTCCCTGCGTCCATCGGTGCCTACTCGTGTCACATTTAAAGATGATTTATCTAAACAAACTTGGGAGTCAGTACTAAAAGAAAATGACATGGATAAAGCATATGATAATTTTCTGAATATTTTCAAATTATTATATGACAAAAATTGTCCAATTGTAGAGTTTACTTCTGAAAACAAATATTCTGATCATCCATGGATCACAAAGGGATTGCAAAATGCCTGTAAAAAAAAGAATAAGCTATATAGAGATTTTATAAGGCATAGATCATCTGTGGCAGAAAATAAATATAAGAAATACAAGAACAAACTGACTGCTGTTTTAAGAAAAGCAAAACAAGATTAATATAGTAAACAGTTGGACAGAAATAAAAATATTAAAGGTATTTGGAATATTTTAAACAATGTTATTAGAAAAAATTTCAAACATGTTAGTTATCCACAAAACTTCACAAACAATGAAGATAAACATTTAAATAATATGGAAGAGATAGTTCATAATTTTAACAAATATTTTGTGAGTGTGGGCCCAAAATTGGCTGAGGAAATACCACAGCCCACAGGACATGAAACACTAAATGATGCATTAGTTAGAAATCCAGATTCCATGTTTCTTATAGCTGTGGAGGAAAACGAAATTATAGATATAGTAAATAAATGTAAAAATAAAAGGTCAACTGATTATGACGGCATCGACATGATAATTAAGAAGGTGATTGTGGAAATTATTAAACCGCTAACATATATCTGTAATCTGTCTTTTCAAACAGGAATATTTCCAAAAAAAATGAAAATTGCAAAAGTTATCCCACTATATAAATCGGGGAATAGACATGACTTCACAAATTATAGGCCTGTTTCATTACTTCCACAATTTTCTAAAATTGTGGAAAAAATATTTGTTGTCAGACTAGAAAGTTTTCTTAGTAAACATCATCTACTGACAGACAGTCAGTATGGATTTAGGTCACAAAGATCCACAGCAATGGCAGTTCTGCATTTAATGGGAGAGGTGACCAGTGCTTTAGATAAAAAGAAATATGCTGTTGGGGTATTTATTGATTTGAAAAAAGCATTTGACACAATTGATCATGATATACTACTCAGAAAACTTGAGTGTTATGGTCTAAAAAAAATAAAATAAAAAAAATAAAACCTCCAGGTTTTAGTTGAAACGCCGTCAACTGGGACTCTAAACCCCGTAGGACTTTAGTTAAGCGTTGTTTAACTGGGACATTTTCCGGGGACTTTACATCATTGAAACGTAAACAGTGAGAAAGAGAAATAAAAAGAAATTAATAAATAGATAAAAAGTACAGATAAAAACATTAGACATCAAAACCCACACTCTAATACCAAGTTAGCCATAAGCAACTCTAAACAGGTGGGTTTTAAGTTGAGATTTAAAGGCACCCAGTGTTTCAGCTGTTTTACAGTTTTCTGGAAGTTTGTTCCAAATCTGTGGTGCATAGAAACTGAATGCTGCTTCTCCTCACTTGGTTCTGGTTCTGGGGAACCAGAACCAGAATTGCATAAGCAATACTGAAGAATGACTGATTTCATTAACAATAAAGGGAAGAAGCTTTTCAGTTATCTAGCTTTGCTAGCAAAGTCGTTAGCTAGCAGCTAGCTAATAGCACAACAACAACAGCCTAATGTCTGTATGATAAAAATACTGAATCGATAGATAAGAACAGTTTCTCCTCACCTGGCTGTCTCCTCCCCTCAGTAGTTCTTCAGAGAAAAGCAGACAGAGGCCTGTAGGTGTCTGTTGTATTTCATTACCTCTCTGCTTAAACCGCTGAAGCAGAAACGATACTTCAGTGTTTTCCATCATCTGACAAATAGCAGGTCTACTCCACTTTATTCACCAAAAACGTTTTTTTTTTTTTAATTCACAAAAAACGTTTTTTTTTTTTTAATTCACCAAAAACTGTTCTGTAATCTGGAACGTTCGCTACGTTCAGCTCCCCAGTTAGCCGCCTTACCTCACTGCGAGAGAGGCAACTGCGTCATGCGTCACGGGCAAAAGGTCAAAGGTAACAAGGTGACCGGAGGGCTTATTGTGTTGTACAAAAAAAACCCCAACAAAAAAATAATAATTTTAGTACATGTTATGTGTCAGAAGAGGGCTTAGGAAATGATACCAAAATAAAAAACAATTTGACCAAAAGGGCACTTGGGGGGCAAGGAGCAAAAGGGGCAGGTGCTCAAGCCCCCCCAGCCCCTCCCTCTGCATGTGCCTGTTCTAACTTGAAAGAACAGTGGCATCTGTTAAAGATGAGACAACAAACAACACTGTTGACCAATGTTTAAACATGATTTTGGTGCCCGTTAGGAGGTAAGCACCACAATAGATCAAAAGCTATAATTATCCTAAGTTACTGTATGTGCAGAAATGGAGATCAAAAAGACATGAACACACCTTCTGGGAAGTCTGATGATCTGCCTTCTTCCTCCTACGAAACAAAGTAATTCCAGTTTATCTACATATTTTTAATCTGGGCATAACTTAGAGCTATATAGAGTTGGAAATGTCTGATTCAAACATTGTCATTGTTAAGTAGCACAATGGCTCAGACTGGAGCTCAATTGGAGAAATATTCCTGTTCCATCTGTTTGGATCTACTGAAGGATCCGGTGACTATTCCCTGTAGAGGACTGATGTCTCAGCGTGATCTAGAGAAACTCATCTATGCATTTATCTTTAGCCGCATTGATTACTGCAACAGCGTCTTCACAGGTCTGACTAATAAATCAATCGAACAGCTGCAGCTGATCCAGAAGCTGCTGCTGCTGTTCTCACTAAAACCAGGAAGATGGAGACATAACACCAGTTTTAAAGTCCCTACACTGGCTCCCTGTAGCTCAAAGAATAGACTTTAAAATACTGTTAGTTTATAAATCACTGAACGGTTTAGCACCACAATACATTAGAGATCTGTTATTGCTGTACCAACCGTCTAGACCCCTCAGGTCTTCTGGTTCTGCTCTGCATCCCCAGAACCAGAACCAAACGAGGAGAAGCAGCATTCAGTTTCTATGGACCACAAATTTGGAACAAACTTACAGAAAACTGTAAACCAGCTGAAACACTGAGAGCCTTTAAATCTCGACTAAAGACCCACCTGTTTAGAGCTGTATTTGAAACGTAATCAATTACAAATTTAATGATGGCTCTTGACTTAATGTAATGTTTTCAGTGTTGGTTCTATGTTGCATGACGTTGTGTTTGTTATGCTGACTATTTAAGCTCAGTGAAATGCCTTGCTGCTGAAATGTGCTATACAAATAAAATTTGATTGATTGATTGATATCCAGGTTGCAGTTATCCCGAATGCTTGTCCAGTTTATTTCCACTACATATTTTCTTCCCTTTCCTCTGTCTCAGTGAAAACAGAGCTCTGTGCACAGCCAGCTTCTTTAGCAATGACATTTGTGTCTTGCCCTCTTGTGCACGGTGTCAAAGGTCCTGTTTTGGACAACTGTCAGGTCAGCAGTCATCTCAATCATCCTACCAACTGTGGGCTGTCAGTCCATCAAACAGACCTGGACTGAGAGACCATTTAAAAGACTTTGCAGGTGTTTTGAGCTAATCAGCTGATTAGTGTGTGGCACCAGGGGTCTTCAATATTGAACCTTTTCACAATATTGAATTTGGAGTTTTCATAGTAATAATCATCGACATTAAAAGAAATAAACATTTGAAGTCTATCAGTTTATGTAATAAATGAATATAATATACAAATGTTACTTTTTGAATGGAATTACTGATTTACATTTTTTTTTCATGATATTCTAAATTTTTGACCAGCTATACTAGGGAGTTGTGAATTAGACGAAACACCTGGGCTGATAAGTTAATTGATTACAGGTATGAGTCCTTAGAGCAGCGGTCAGACTGAGGAGGAGGGAGAGAGAAAGTGGCACAGGGGAACAGGAAACAATTCTAACTTTAAAGATAACTTGATAAAAAAAAACTAAAGAAACACAATAAAGTAGAACAACATAAAATAACTAGAAACAAGAAACATAACTAGAATTACAAAGGAATAGCAGGAGTGGAAAACAGTGAAAACTAAACAGAAAAACCTAAGAGACACCAAAAATCCGAAACCAAACTCAAACAACCCCAGATCACAATAAGGTCCCTGTCCAACTGTCTTTGTCTCAGTTCCAGGCATTGTATATGAGAAAACCTTGATAATCATATATTCTCTTGCAATCATTTCATGTCAGATGAAGATTAGGTTGTTTTTGTAATTGAATACAAAATCTATTCAATTACAGGCTGAAGTATTCTAAATGTTAGAGTATGAGATTATGCTCCTAAAATAAAACATTACCTTATTTTAAAGCTTTTTACATACTTTAATTTAGTGAAAATAAATATGGTGGTTTGTATATGTAGAGAAAATAACAATTAAGCTAGAAACAACAACTGATCCAGAATATGTTGTCTTCATCTGCAGGATTTGCATGTGTGACTTTTATAGCTCTGTTTGTGCTTTTTTAAATTGGAAAAAAGACAGGACGTTTTAATAGTTTTCATAACAGTAGGTACCGGCAGCCAATTTTTTTTCTTTAGATTTTTGGTACTCTAAATGCATTTTTCTACTAAGTGTATTACCAGAAAAGAGCAGAAAAAATTTCAGCCCATTATCTCTAACGGTTTTTGAGATTTTGGGGGTTAGGTGTACCTTCCCACAAACGCACCTTGGAGTAGAAAAAGATGTGGTTTTTGAAAGTCGATTATTCAAAAAATAAATCAATTTAACACTTATTTGTAATTTCATTCTTTAAATAGATATAAATTATATTGTAAAACATGAAAATGTGCAGTATAATTAGCTTACTTTAAAAATGAAGGTTCTTTAAAAAATTGAATTTTTAAAATAACAGAAATTTCATTATTTACCCTGACAGCAGAGATGGCATGTTTGGGATATGATATTAAAAAATATATATTGAAACTAAGGCCCAAAAGCCATTTTTCCCAGGCTGCTATGTGATTTTAACAAGCCCAATTTTTTGTAGGGGTCTGGGACAGTCAAACAAAAAATTATTTGGCTGCAAAAATGCTTCCTAAGCTAATTTGACCGACGGAACAAAATTTCAAAAATAGACAAAATTGAGTATTTTTTGACCACTCCTCAAATTTGTATCTTTCATTGGATTTCAATGAAACTTCTTTAGTACAAGTAAATTAGGTTGCTGAACATTATAAAGACATCCATTTTTGGCTACCTTCAATAGTTTCCTTAATATTGCAGGTAGGAAAGATGGATTTTGAGGCGTTTTTAAAAAAATTCGTATTTTAGACAATTTTTGACTTGCTCCAAAATGTTTGTTGTTTTATGCATTTCATAGAAACTTCCTTCCTAGATGTCAATTAGGCTGCTGCATCAGATAAAGACATTTACTTAGGGCTATCTTCAGTAGTTTTCTTAATAAAGCTGGCACAGAAAATATAGATTTTTCCTTTTTTTAATGGAAAATTCACTATTAGCGACCATCTGAAAAAGTGCCAAAGAAGGTGCCATTTTTCATAAAAATTGTCTAGAGTTTATTCTTTTTGGACACATCCAGTCACTTCACCAGACAAAGCACTCATTTTTACATATATGAGATGAACCACTGGATTCTGGAACAAAACCATGTGAATGTGCAGGCCAAGGACGGTGGTCTTGGTCGACGCCCTTTTCCAGTGAACAGCAGGATGTATTTTAACGAGTACTAGTCATCATTCACTGAAAAACAAGAAAGCAGCAATGAATATTCTCAATATCAATTTTTTTTAAGCTTTACATGTATCTGAGCTTCTACTGAAATTAGATACCCTGATTTTCTTTATTGCTCACGTTGATTTTGATTATAAAAATGAACACATCTTATTGTTAAAAAAAACACAAAATAAAACTAATAAACATGAAAAAACACCATGTTCATTTGTTTATTTTTTCATCCATGAACTGTCATGTCTGATGTTTTTCTGTACAGACATTGGGAAATTGATCGATTTCACAGACTCTCGTCTGTGAAACCTCGCACGTTTGTGCTGCGATGTCACCAGACAAGTAAAATTAAATAGAGTCTATAAAAAGAGTCCGATATGAGAAATGAAGTAACAACGTATCTTTAATAACTAGCATGTATAATGAGCATTGATATTTTTGTTTCTTAACCGCTGGTTGTAGCGCAAGCGGCACCCTAATGAAAAAAAAAATAAAAAAATCCGCTCCAAGACCGAACCCATTTCTCTGAGAATATACAATCAATATTATTTATTTTATTGACCAGGTATCTAAATTCACACATATACGCTCCATCTTCTACCACTCCGTTTTGTATTTTAAGCGTAAGCTATATAGAAACCCAGCTAAAAACAAGCAGCTTGCTAACAGGACGGCGAAGTTAGAGAAAGCCCGACCAGATCGGCAGAAACCGCCTTCCCACACCGGATTAAATAGCTGCAATCACATATCAAAATAACGCTAACTATTATCTTTACATTACCTTAAAGATATCTGATGTAAGAAGGTGTGTCTAACTTACCCAAGGATGGAATTAGTACGTCCGGAATAGAGCAGTGATCCGAACAGTCAGCAGCATCCACAGAAGGCGGCTCCATTTTTTTATGCTAGAGGGGCGACGTGCCTTTCGTTGATGATATGCTCGGCGCGTCACGCACATTGATTCTACAAGTGTGATTCCTGTATTATATTAAAGCTAACAAATTAATCTTTATTTTGATACCCTGTTTGTCTGGTTTATTTTTTATAATTCGTTCGCTATTTGACGAAGTTTTGATACTTTTATGATTTACAAAAAAACTAAAAAAATAATCCTTGACAAACCGGGTATGTAGAGAAAGCCTATAGTTTAAGGTTTAATATGATATCACTGTTGACTCATTTGGTCATATGTTCGTGACGCGCCAACTGATTTTCTTGAACTATGTGTCAGGAGGGGCGTTCGAATTAGCATAAATAATGCAGCTTTTCGAAAAAATTATGAAAATTACTGGGAAATTTAAAGTGTTTAATTTGCTTCAACATACATAAAACTGGTATCATTGGAAAGGAAAATCAATTAACTTTAACACAGTAGTGTTGCTTTTGGAAAAAAAATATTCTAAAAAGGACTTTTGATGGTGGGAAGTTAGGGCATTTTCTATGATCAGCGCGCGTTCTCTCCCATTCCTGAGTGGAAAGAGCGTCGCTGCCGGTACCTAATAACAGCTGCATTATGTTCTCTAGTTGGATCGAGCTGGCAATGAAAAATGTAGCTCATCAACCTGAGATGAGCAGGATGAGTTTATCAGATATACTTCAGTTCAAAGTTTTTCCTTAATCCATCCTCCTTGTGACGATCTGTGTTTTCTGTGTAGTTATTTTTGAGGTTTTTCTGTGTTTTAGTTCTGTTTCCTCTGTGAGTCACTGTGATGTCCTGTCCTCCCTGTTGATTGCTCCCAGCTGTGTCTAGTTTTCCTGATTACCCTCCCTGTGTATTTAAACCCACCTGCTGTCTTTCTCTCTTGTCAGTTGTTGTTGAACATCTATGCTCTGCAGTTGAACTGCGAAGTCCTGGTTAGCTTTAACCCTTTTACGCCAGAGTTTCAAGCGTCTGCCTAAATAAACCTTCCTTATTTTAATTGTAAGTAGTTCTTAAATGTCCTGTGAGATGATATACTTACCCATGTATCGATAACAACTGGAACTTTCAATATCCAGCAAGTTATTTTCGAAATATACCATCTATAAAACGAGTGACCCCCGGATTAATTACACTCTCTGCAGCTGTGAAGTTGCCGTATTAACCCGATACTTGCTGGAAAGTGCAACGTCTCCCCTTTCAGAAACCGTTGGAATTTTTCAGATAGTGCTACGTGTGGCGGAATTACAGTACTGCAAATTTAAAAGGGTTAACTCTCGTTTTTAGTCATCTGTGTATCAGTTGCTACCGGCAATTAGCTGTGTGCTAAACTCTATGCCGTGCCGTCTGCATTTGGACTGTTTGAGCTTTTATCATTAAATTCATCATTTTCTTCACAACCTGGGTCTCAGCGTTCATCCTCACCACCTCCCACTCACCATATCATGACACTCCTCTGGTTTACAAGCGTCATGGTGGGTGGAACCAGAGACACTCCCTTTGGTAATTTGATATTTATGTGAGCTCAAACCAGTTTCTGTTCTACAGAAGAGAAACTCGCACAGTCGTGACCGAGAGCTGAAATGGCGCAAAGAGTTCAACTTTTTCACAGCTCTGCTAGACCTGAAGATGTGGCTTGTGATGTTTGTAAGGAGAGGAAGAGGAAAGCTGTCAAATCTTGCTTCACTTGTTTGGCCTCTTATTGTGAAGATCACCTCCAGCCTCACCATGATTCTCCACCATTAAAGAAACACAAGCTGGGGAATCCCTCCAAGAATCTCCAAGACAACATCTGCTCCCGTCATGATGAGGTGATGAAGATCTTCTGTCGTACTGATCAGCAGTGCATCTGTTATCTCTGCACCATGGATGAACACAAAGGCCATGAAACAGTCCCAGCTGCAGAAGAAAGAGCTGAGAAGCAGAAGGAGCTCCAGGAGAGTCGACAACAAATCCATCAGAGAATCCAGGACCAAGAGGAAGATGTGAAGCTGCTTCAACAGGAGGTGGAGGCCATCAATGTCTCTGCTGATAAAGCAGTGGAGGTCAGTGAGAAGATCTTCACTGAGCTGATCCGTCTCCTCCAGAAAAGAAGCTCTGAGGTGAAGCAGCAGATCAGATCCCAGCAGGAAACTGAAGTGAGTCGAGTCAAAGATGTTCAGGAGAAGCTGGAGCAGGAGATCACTGAGCTGAAGAGGAAAGACGCTGAGCTGGAGCAGCTCTCACACACAGAGGATCACAACCAGTTTCTCCTCAACTACCCCTCACTGCCAGCACTCAGGGAGTCGACACACTCATCCAGCATCAACATCCGTCCTCTGAGACACTTTGAGGACGTGACAGCAGCTGTGGCAGAGCTCAGAGATAAATTAAAGGGTGTCTTGAAAGACACATGGAGAAACATCTCAAAGAGACTAACTGAGGTTGAGGTTTTACTGTCTAAGCCATATTCAGTGACTAGATTTCATTTTTTAAAATATTCACAAAAAGTCACTCTGGATCCAAACACAGTTAACAAAAATCTGTCTTTATCTGAGAGTAACAGAAAAGTAAAAAAAATGGCAGAACAACTGCCTTATCCTGACCATCCAGACAGGTTTACTCAGCATTCTCAGGTCCTGACTAGAGAGAGTCTGACTAGACGTTGTTACTGGGAGGTGGAGTGGGGAGGAGGAGGAGGTGGGGTGGTAGCAGTTTCATATAAGAACGTCAGCAGAAAAGGACAATTTGGATTGAATGACAAATCTTGGTCATTATTTTGTACCACAGACAAATACACATTTAAGCACAACAGCATTGAAACTCCAGTACCAGGTCCAGTTTCCTCCAGGATAGGAGTGTTCCTGGACCACGGAGCAGGTATTCTGCGTTTCTACAGCGTCTCTAAAACCATGACTCTCCTCCACAGAGTCCAGACAACATTCACTCAGCCGCTACATGCTGGGGTTGGTCTTTTCTTAAAGTCAGCCTCTGCTGAGTTCATTGAGCTTAGTCGGCAGTGATCTGAGGTCCAGTTGGTTAAAATGTGTATTCTAGTTTCTGTTTTAGTCTTCATCATTGTTGTAGAGAGCTCATTGACGTCATTTCTTCATTGCTCAGAAATCAGCTGTTTTTATGGACTTACTTTGTTGTCTTTTGTTGATGTTGAAGTTTTTTTTTTTGAGTGCTGCCCCTTATTCTTTGCTCAGGAGGATTTTGAATAACCTAAAATAATTACAGTTATATTTATTGCTTTGTCAGACCAACTGTTGTTCAAATCCTTATACAGATAGCCTGAAGAAAATGTAATTATTCTCATCATTCAGGACATCAGTCATTATTTTTTTGACAAATATTAGATGATTTTTGACATTTGTTATTGTTTTTAAATATCAGGAATTTCTCAATGGAATTACATGATTTTACATATTATGTTTTATAAAGCTTCAACATGTGTTGTCTCTTTAATTAATGCACATCACAGTTCAGGAATCCTGAAAGAACAAGAAAAGGTTTAGCCACATAATATTCTCAAGAGTTTGTAAAGCTTCATTTCATTGAAAAAACACTGAAAACATTTTTCTGTGTAACTGTAAAAAACCTCTCCAGAACGACGTCCACATGAAGATATTAATTCATTTGTAAATTTAGCTGAGAAGCAAAGTCCCTCCTGTTTGTTTATGTAGAGATCTGAGGTTCTGAGTGGAGTTATATAGTAATAGGCATTGATTACATTCCCTGCTATGCTTTTTTGTTTTCACCATATAGGACTTCATACAACAGTCATTATTTCTTTGTTTATTTTTTACTTTAATGATTAAATCAGTGTGCTTTATTGTAAAAATCTGAATAAACTGAATCTGTGAGAAAAATGTCTTGGTCATTCAATTTTTGCATATGCTGCTATCAGCAGTTCAAGAGTTCAGTCATTATTCCCGAAACATGATTGTAATTCAAACACCTGTAAACACAATGAGCAACACACTTGGTCCTCATTCACACAGAAACACAATCTGCAAACACACACACTTCACATGAGAACATGAGCTATCTTTGGACATAAATCCATGTAGAAACAGTGGGCGTGTTTTTCCAAAGCTGCCTTGTAGTGTTTGAGGAAGCTGAGGAGTTGAATGCTACTAAATTTCCTGGTGCCAATGTTTTTCTGAATGTTCTCCATACAGCAGCCATCACTGCACACATGTAGCAACACAAACAAACAAATCAACAGTGAGGTGACAAGGTCCTGATTATGAAAATGAAAATGAAAATGCATCCTCCTCTGGCATGGATAAGACTGTACTTTAACTAGATCTGTGGTCATACAAGGACATAAGAGTTGACCTGCACAAACGGTCTGTGTTTAGAGTTTCTCTCTCAGTTTTTTGCTGTATTGAAATACATTGAAAATTTCATGTATTCTGCTATAATTTTAATACTGTTGAGACTGGAGAGCAGGTTCTGGATCAAAGTGGTCATGGAAATGAATTAAAAACAACAGAAAATTACTGAACATTATCAGATTATAGTATTTTAGTGTGCATATATAAGTGTTGACATTTACAACATTTAGTTTGTGCAGATACGGTAAGTGATTGGATCTAAAATATGTTATCCAATAACCTGTGACTGAAAATGTTTTATTTGAAACTTTTAAAAACTCTGTAGAAATCCTTAAAATCAGTAAAAGATTTATTGTAATGTTTTACTCTTTAGATATTTTATGATTTTTTATGTGAATTTTATTTCCTTTTTTTACTTCTGCTTTTAGTTTTAAAATTCTTTAGAATATATTGTCTTTGGACTTAAAGAGTAATGATAAAAAGTCAGCACAGAGCTTCAGTTATTACAACTAAAAACCAGCGATCAGCCCAAAACCTGGGAGGAGTGATGGACTTTGACCTGAACCTTCAGAGCCACATAAAGACGGTTACACAGTCGGCCTTCTATCATCTGAAGAACATCTCCAGGATTAGAGGACTAATGTCTCAAAAAGATCTAGAGAAACATCCATGTGTCGTAATGATGACTGCATCAGCGTCTTCACAGGTCTGACTAAAAAATCAATCCTCCAGCTGCAGCTGATCCAGACGCTGCTGCTGCTGTTTTGACTAAAACCAGGAAGATAGAGACATAACACCAGTTTTAAAGTCCTTCCAAAAACATGACTGTTAGGTGAACTGTTTAATTCTTGAGTGTCAGTGCTGCAGGACCCCGTCCAGGATCTACTGATAGCGCTCCTGTAAGGATAAACAGATCAACAACAGATGGACGAACAACTGATCTCCTCTAGTAAAATCTGAAGCAAGATTGAATTATTTAAAAGGAAGACTGGATGAAGTTCTTAACAGATTCCCATGAGTTACATTTTCCAACTTGCATTAAAGCACTTTTCACCAGTTTCAGAAACCACTGGTGAAGTGGCAGCAGAGAGGTGGGTTAGATTACAACCAGGCCTTTTATGTTAAACTTTTACAGAGCGATGAATTGTCCCAGAAGTTATTGTGATGAACGATAATATTGTTGTTTTGTGACAATTTTCAAATAATCTAATGATAATGGCATAACTATGCAAAAACACATTCTTAAAGAACAATAAACTTTAAATTCTAATGAACATTTAACACTGGAAATGGAAGACATATTAAAGAGCCAAAATAAGCAAAGCACATAAAATGAGTTATGAAATCTCTGTAAACAAAATTGCCCTTCAAACAAAGGGCTAGTTGAGACCAAAGCATCAAACCGAAGACTTCTATCATCCAGTTTTTGGTAGAAAGAGAGAAGAGAGAAACAAATGGATAATTTATTGATTTATTGTGACAGGCCTACAGTTTCTGCCCTAGTTTCCTCGGTACTTTCAACATTCCTGTCTGAACTTGTGCTGCTTGTGTGAATTGACAACAAGCGTAAAGTTTGGACCTTAGTTTGTAGTTTATTCATTGAGTTGTGTTCATTCAGATGTGAACTTTTTTCATTTAAAAAATAAAGTTAAGGGAAAAGTGAGTATTTATCTCTGTTTAGAAGATCTGAAGAACTAATTTAGTCCTTTCCAAACTTCATATCAGAGTAGGTGGAGCCACAAACATTCCAGCAACATGTTCAGATATTTAAGTAACAGCCATTTCTAACATAAAAGATGACTCATATTTCTTGCTGTATTAACAGGACTTATGTCTCATCCAGGTTTACAGTTATTCAGTGTTTAACAGCTGTAAGCTTCTTCTAGTCACAGTGAAGGTTTCTGTACAAGGCCATGGAAAGTATGGATGAGGAGTCCACAATATCTAAAACTCCAATGAATAAAATATAACTGAGTTTAATCAATCAAATTTTATTTGTATAGCACATTTCAGCAGCAAGGCATTTCAAAGTTCTTTACATCTTTACAAACACAAAAACACAGAGTCATGCAACACTGAATCAACAATCAAAAGCGTTACATTAAGTCAAGTGCCATCATTAAATTCATAATTAATTACGTTTCAAATACAGCTCTAAACAGGGTCACTCAGAGATACTATTTTACTATTTATTTTAGAAAAGGAAACATATTCTTCAGCCGAGATTTAACAACCAACAACATAAGATTCATCTTACTTGATGAATAATGCAGTTATGGATCTTAAACTAATTCGAACCTAACAACAATAATCTCAAAGTGAATTAATTTTTTTTTTAATTTCACACAGGATTAACTAACAGTAAATGTGAAGGTTATTTCTGCCTCAAAAATCTTTTCTTACCGCTCCTATTTTTGTAATTTCTCTTTTCATCTCCCATGACAGAGGACTCAAACATGTTCATGTGTGGTGCCAGGTAGGACTGAATGATCTTAAGGTGAAAATATAAGGGGAAATTCAAAATGAGTGAAAAACATCCATTTAAACCCCAGACCTTAGAGGGTTAAAGGTGCACCAAATGTATACCTTACACTCAGATCCATTGCCATAACAACCGAGTAACAACAAATCCATTAGCTGACAGAGCAGGCACAGTGTTAAGTATCACTTACTGTTTTTAAGTCCCTTCTTAAGACCCATCTTTTTTCTTTGGCTTTTGGCACAATCTGAGATGTTTCACCTTGTTTTATTCTGTCTGTATATTAATATGTATTTTATATTTGATTTTTTTTTTCTATTTTATAATTGCATCGTATTTTATGATTGTGTTTTGGTAAATAAAGTGCTTCATAAATAAAGTTAGTATGGTATGGTATCAGGTAGAGGTGTGCCGATCGATCGGTCACCGATCATAATCGGCCGATTTTCGTGACAAAGTGCATGATCGGTGATCGGCGATCATTGGCTCTTGTTACCGATACTGATCACCTCATTTCGCAGCCTGCCTGTGCAGCTGGTCTCCTCTTTCCTTCACTCTGCACAAACGCGCAGCAACAAATCCTAAGCGATGTGGAACTATAACCACTGAGTGAATGGGGAAGTTTGCGTGTTGCGGCAGAAAATTGAAGCACGTCAAAATGCATCAACACAACGAAGCTAATACGACATAAAAACAAAGCCATACTTGACTGAGATTGGCTACATCGAGGCTCACTGCAGTAAAAAAGACATATCCTCCTGACTACCAGGAAAAAAAATATTGTCCAATCACCATTTTTTTAAAATCACACATTCTTTGTAAGGTAATAAAAGGTTTTATGCACTTACTTTGTCTCTTCCCATAAAATGTGTTATTACTGATGAACACAATTTTTATGTATTAGAAAAAGATACGAACAAAAATCCCACCCCTTCATATGTGGTATCATTGAAAAGCCCTAAATGTCCTCTCCAGATACCAAAAGGAGTTAATTCAGTAGAATGCAGAGGGTGGGAGATATTCAAGTTTAGAAATGTCCTCTACAGAGGACAAAAATGAACTACTGGTAGTCAGGAGGATATGGAGGATCAGTAAGTCTTCGAGCTGCGATGTAAGACGCTGGTTCTGCTCTCCTGTTGAACCGCTGCTACGCTACAGGTAGTAATATTTCACAGACGGAGCTTCGCTTCTGCTCCACCTGGTAGTGACTCTCACACCGAACCTGCTTAAAGCTGCAGCATCTAACTTAAAAAATTACATTTTACACACGTATTAAAACTTTCGCTGTCCTAACATGAGACAGATAATCTCTGAAAAAATAATCGATCTCCTCCCTGATCTGCATAATTACTCCGCTCAATCAGAAACAGCCAATCAGAGCTAGCAGTAATCAGCTAGCCGCCATGCTAACAGGAAGTTTTCATTCAGTAACTCTGGATTGTTTATTGTAATGGAACCTGTATTTGCCTTTGAATGTTAAGTTTTATACTTGAATATTTTGGCAATGTTGAGAGGTTTTATTTTGGCTCTTCAGAGCCTTCATATGTTATCAGTCTGTTAAAGATAGTATTATCAATAGCAGTACAATTTGCACAATGCCTGTTTTGTTTAGTTTTCTTCTTGGAAAAAGTTATTAGAAACAAGTTTTTGTCTAAATTAAGGTGAATTCATGGTTCCTTTTTCCATATAATGTAACCGGTAGTGTTTATGATAAAAAAAAATAATAATAATTTTGTAATCGTATCGGTGATCGGCCCTCATGGGTTATCTGTATCGGCAGGAAAAAACCTGATCGGCACATCTCTAGTATCAGGATTTAACACCAGAAACACAAACATTTCCCACACAAAGAACATAATATTCAGTCTGTAACCGTATTTGGTAAGACTTTATTTGAAGGGGGTGAATAAGACTGACATGACACTATCATAAACATGTCATAAACATGACATAACACCTGTCATGAACATGAATAAGCCTTCATGAATATTTATGACTGTTGTCATAAAGCGTCATTCGGTAAATTATGACACTTTTAATACAAAGTTGTCATTATTCAAAATGTCTTTGTTATGACAACTTGACATTAACCAAGAAATCATTACTGATATAAATTTGTTATAAAAGTTTTACTGATTGCACTTTAAAAATTAGGTAACTTTATGTTATTAAAGGTAAAGTTTGAACAGTAATGATTTCCTGGTTAATGTCAAGTTGTCATAACAAAGACATTTTGAATAATGTCAACTTTGTATTAAAAGTGTCATAATTTACCGAATGACGCTTTATGACAACAGTCATAAATATTCATGAAGGCTTATTCATGTTAGTGACAGGTGTTATGTCATGTTTATGACAGTGTCATGTCAGTCTTATGCACACCCATTCAAATAAAGTGTTACCCAGTATTTTTTCTGGCTTGATGTTTTTTTTTTAGATTACTACAAGTGAACACAGGGTTGATTAGCTAACTTGAAAAACTGCTCGACTGATGATCTGTCAGAGTGTTGGTCTGAGGGTCTGAATTCCCTCATTCAGAAGCAAGCAGTTTTATTTGATCCAGGTGTGTCTAAAAGTTGCAGGATGAACTAAAAGTCCCTTGAGGACTGGAGTAGGTGACCCCTGGAGTGGAGTGTAGAGGTTCCTATTTGAGGGAGAATAACACGAGAGCTCTAATTCATAATTTATTTTTTCAACCTGCAGGACTCTCAAGTGTGAAGTATCTTGCTCTGTTTGACTGGTAAATATTTATATGGATTAAATGTTTTGTAGAACCTTCATATTATGTTCTGAAGTTTGATCCAATTGAGAATAAAACATGGAGCACTTCAGTCTGAGACTAGCAACCTTTTTAAACCCATTCAGTTGGAAAAACATACTTAACGGTTAGCACACAGTGTTCAGTTCAGAGTTCTTCCTTAATCCCTCCTCCTCTGGTTTACAAGCGTAATGATGGGTGGAACCAGAGACACTCCCTTTGGTAATTTGATATTTACATGTGAGCTCAAACCAGTTTCTGTTCTACAGAAGAGAAACTCACACAGTCGTGACCGAGAGCTGAAATGGCGCAAAGAGTTCAACTTTTTCACAGCTCTGCTGGACCTGAAGATGTGGCTTGTGATGTTTGTATGGACAGGAAGAGGAAAGCTGTCAAGTCTTGCTTAAACTGCTTGGCTTCATACTGCAGGGATCACCTACAGCCTCACTATGATGCTCCACCATTACAAAAACACAAGCTGGCGAATCCCTCCACAAAGCTCATGGAGAATTTCTGCCCCCATCATGATGAGGTGATGAAGATCTTCTGTCGTACTGATCAGCAGTGTATCTGTTATCTCTGCACTATGGAGGAACATAAAGGCCATGAAACAGTCCCAGCTGCAGCAGAAAGAGCTAAGAAGCAGAAAAAGCTCCAGGAGAGTCGACAACAAATCCATCAGATAATCCAGGACCAAGAGAAAGATGTGAAGCTGCTTCAACAGGAGGTGGAGGCCATCAATGTCTCTGCTGATAAAGCAGTGGAGGACAGTGAGAAGATCTTCACTGAGCTGATCCGTCTCCTCCAGGAAAGAAGCTCTGAGGTGAAGCAGCAGATCAGATCCCAGCAGGAAACTGAAGTGAGTCGAGTCAAAGATGTTCAGGAGAAGCTGGAGCAGGAGATCACTGAGCTGAAGAGGAAAGACGCTGAGCTGGAGCAGCTCTCACACACAGAGGATCACAACCAGTTTCTCCTCAACTACCCCTCACTGCCAGCACTCAGGGAGTCGACACACTCATCCAGCATCAACATCCGTCCTCTGAGACACTTTGAGGACGTGACAGCAGCTGTGACAGAGAGCAGAGACAAACTACAGGACGTCCTGAGAGACACATGGACAAACATCAAAATGGAAATCACTGAGGTGGATGCTGTAAAGTCAGAACCAGAACCAAATAGCAGAGCTGAATTCATAATATATTCAGGAAAATTCACTCTGGATCCAAACACAGCACACACTATGCTATTTTTATCTGAGGGGAACCGAAAAGCAACAGTAATGAAACAAAAACAGTTTTATCCTGATCATCCAGACAGATTCACTGATTATCGTCAGGTTCTGAGTAGAGAGAGTCTGACTGAACGTTGTTACTGGGAGGTGGAGATGAGAGGAGAAGGAGTTTATATAGCAGTTTCATACAAGAACATCAGCAGAGCAGGAAGATCAATGGATGCTATACTAGGATTCAATGACAAATCATGGTCATTATACTTTGACAAAGGCTGTTACACATTCTGGCATGATAGAGTTGAAACTCCAGTATCAGGTCCAGTTTCCTCCAGAATAGGAGTGTACCTGGATCACAGAGCAGGTATTCTGTCTTTCTACAGCGTCTCTAAAACCATGACTCTCCTCCACAGAGTCCAGACAACATTCACTCAGCCTCTACATGCTGGGATTGGTCTTTCTGAAGGATCCTCTGCTGAGTTTGTTAATCCTAAATATTCATCAGTGATCTGAGGCCCAGGTGGTTAAAATATGTATTTTTGTTTCAATGTCTTTAGTCTCCATCATTGTTGGTGAGAGCTTATTGTTATCCAATGTCATTTCTTCACTGCTCAGACATCAACTGTCTTTATGGAGCTACTTTGTCAGCTTGTTTGTTGTCTTGTGGTTAGGGATTACCCTAACCACAAGACAACAATAGGCTACCCTAAGTCTATCTTGTGGTTAAAATGCAAATACAGATCAGCAGATAGAAATTGCAATTATCATCATATCATCATCAATCAAGATATCAGTCATTATTTTATTAGACAAAGATCAGACCCAGGATCAAGCTGTTTATGGAGATTAATCAAATGAGCAGAAAG
This sequence comes from Poecilia mexicana, assembly GCF_051168715.1. Classification (NCBI taxonomy): domain Eukaryota; kingdom Metazoa; phylum Chordata; class Actinopteri; order Cyprinodontiformes; family Poeciliidae; genus Poecilia; species Poecilia mexicana. Next base: position 24,841,003 of record NW_028263387.1, read on the forward strand.
GTGAACAACAGTTTTCATCAAAGTTTAATGTTCTGTTTCAATTAAATATATGGATTAAAATTATTAAAATGTTACCATTTGAAACATTTTTTTTGTGCAGTCAAGTGATTAAATCCTAAAAATGTTTTGCTACCCAATAATATGTGGACAAAAATGTTTTATTAGTATGAAACTTTTAGAAACTCTATGGACGTCCATAATATCAGTTGCAGATTTATTGTAGTGTTATTTTGGTAACACTTTATTTGAATGGGGGGGAAGGGGAATAAGACTGACATGACACTTTCATAAACATGACATAACACCTGTCATGAACATGAATAAGCCTTCATGAATATTTATGACTGTTGTCATAAAGCGTCATTCGGTAAATTATGACACTTTTAATACAAAGTTGACATTATTCAAAATGTCTTTGTTATGACAACTTGACATTAACCAGGAAATCATTACTGTTTAAACTTTACCTTTAATAACATAAAGTTACCTAATTTTTAAAGTGCAATCAGTAAAACTTTTATAACAAATTTATATCAGTAATGATTTATTGGTTAATGTCAAGTTGTCATAATAAAGACATTTTGAATAATGTCAACTTTGCATTAAAAGTGTCATAATTTACCGAATGACGCTTTATGACAACAGTCATAAATATTCATGAAGGCTTATTCATGTTTATGACAGGTGTTATGTCATGTTTATGAAAGTGTCCTGTCAGTCTTATTCAACCCCCTTCAAATAAAGTGTTACCGTTCTTTTTTTGTAAATATTTATGATTTTTAAAAATATATCAATACACTTTAATTTCTTTTTTACTTATGTTTTTAGGTTTAAAATTGCTGAGAATTTATATTTGGCCCTAGAGGAACAATCAAGAGACCACATCCAGTTTTAGTTATTACAGCTCAAAACTAGAGATCAGGCCTGAAATCTGGACTCTGACGTGAACTTTCAGACACCTAGAGACAATTACAAACTGGCCTTCTATCTCTTGAGGAACATTTCCAATGTTTTTTACAAATTTGTCAAAACTCTCACTATATTGTGACAGTCTAGGATGACATAGATATGTGGGGGAAAAAATCGAGTTGTTCTGCTTTTTCTCAGTGCTAACTGAAGAAATGTCAGTCGGAAACATCCTACAAGAGTCAGGAGGAGAGTTTAAGCATTGTCAGTCATGCTCATGTATGTGCTGCTCATGTGCCAATGTCCCAACAAGATCTAGAGAGACTCATCCATGCGTTTATCTTTGGTCGTATTGATTACTGCAACAGCGACTTCACAGGTCTACCTAAAAAATCAATCCTTCAGCTGCAGCTGATCCAGAACGCTGCTGCTGGTATTCTGACTAAAACCAGGAAGGTAGAGCACATCACCCCAATTCTAAAGTCCCTACACTGTAGATCATGCTTTTAAATCCTGTCATGATTGGTGGTGGTGAGTGGTGAGAGAGACATAGGCTGACCCAGGATGTCATAAGGAAGTAGGTTTAATGATGAATAATCCACAAATGAACAGAATCCAACTAAGGTTGCACAGGGAGCAACGGGGAAGACGGAGCGTGCAGCAAAACAGACAGCCGTAACAGAGACGCACAGACTATACGATGCAAACGACGAGGACCCGACAAGGAACACAGACAACAGGTGGAACTAAATACACAGGGAAGGTAATCAGGGAACTGGACATAGCTGGGATCAATCAACAGGGAAGACAGAGACTCACAGGGGAACAGAACTAAGTAAACACAGAAAAACCTCAAAGATAACTAGACCGAAAACACAGATTGTCACAAATCCTTTCTTTTCACATGTAAATCATTCACATATGGTCAACATAAAGTAGAACTTAATCCAATCAAACTCAATCTCCTTTTTTGAGGCGCTTTAGAGTAACTCATTTTGCTGTGTTTCTTAAATGTGAATGAGACATTTCACACCTCTAGGTCACAGAGCGTTTCACTCTGCCCCATTCGGACATTTTTGTAGTTTGATAGCAGTGATATGATTATCTACTAGAGAAACTTTTTGTTACAAAGTCTATTCAACAAAGGAAGATTTCTCCATCTGGCCTACCATGATGAGCCAGAACCTGACCCACAGCAGGAGAATAAACCACACATTCAAATGAACGCGTCACAGTGGTATTGCAATGTAAGGAATTTGTGTTAACACATGCCAAAACTGAACATTTTGACTCCTCTACTTGCATCTTTGGCATAACTGAAAATATACTACAAAATTGCTGTGAGGAAAAAAAAAGTCAGATTCACAAAACTGATTAGCCGGGAGTCATGACCTTGTTTAGCAGTTACACAGTAAACGATGTGATGTCATAGACAAGAAAACATAAGCAATAGAAAAAATTTACAGACTGAAAAGTATAAATTAAAAAAATATTAAGATATCTACACAGCACTGGAAAAAAATACATTTTAATTTATTTGCACTCCTAGGCATTCAAAAGTACACAGAAAATGTATCAAAGGGTTAAAATAGTGGATTTTGGATAATATGGCCCCTTTAATATTTCTGTTAGTTTATAAATAACTGAATAGTTCAGCACCAAAATAACTTAGAATTCTTCTCTTGTATTAATTTCCAGATCTTTCAGGTCTCACTCACACTCGTTAGTGTGAGTGAGAGATTTAAGTTTATGAAAAAAGGATGATGGGTAATGATGCTAACCTACTGTCGATTCCGCTCCCTGTGAGTTGTGTTAATGACAAGTTTCTGTCAATCAACCTGAGAGAAAAACATATTCAAGTTGGTTTCAATACTCTCCAGTTTCAGAAAACACTGGTGGTGAAGCAGCAGCAGAGAGGTTTATCAGATTATAACCAACAGTTTCTGCTCTCTAGTTGCCTCAAGCACTTTCAACATTCCTGTCTAAACTTGTGCTGCTTATGTAGCAAGGGAAAAGTTTGAATTTCAGTTTGTGCATCGAGTAGTATTAATTTAGTTGTAAACATTTTTAAACAAAAAAGTAATGGGAAGGAAAAAGTTAGTATTTATCTCTGTTTAGGTGATCTAAAGAACTCATTTAGTCCCTTTATAAGTGCAGACTTTTCCCAAAGTGTCATTGAGATTTCTGCTCTGATGGATAGGAAGTTTGAGGAGTTTGCCACCACTTTAAACAACATATCTGCTACAGCAGAAGCCAACACAGAGTGCTTCCCAGAAGCAGAGCACTGTCACTGAGTGGAGGAGGATGACATGTCGGCTGTGGGACCCAGGCTGGTCGAGCGCCAGTGAAAACTATGCATTTTAACAGAGAACTATACTAATTTGGAGGGACAGAGCCACAGGGATGATATCTTAATTTACAACCTCAAAGAAAACACAAAGACCAATAACCAGTCTCATTTTTGAAACATTCCCAGCTCTTCTTAACTTGAGTCCAAACAGGGCATCATTAAGATCTACTGAGCTCATCAGAGAACAGGGTGGAGTAACGAGGCAGAAACAAATCTGTACTTTACAATCCTCCTGGAATCTGTTCTGATTTATTTTACATTTCCAAACAACACTATATCTTGTCTTTCTTCAAAATAATCATTGTGTCAGTGTTATTTTCTTTGTAATTCTAGACAATATACTTATTTATATAATAAACAGTTTCTTTTAATCCTTCCATATAAAGGCACAGCTTATTCTCCACTTCTACACACTTCATTCTCATAGTAACTCCCATTCGCTACCCTGTATGTTGCTGTATAAGCAATATACAATATATTTGTATTTTTTTCTGTGCATAAACATGCTCACAAGAAAGACATATGGCTAAACATATCTGACTCAGGTAACATATTTGGAATGTATAAACAACATACTGTACATATTACTTTCCTACAATATTCAGAGCTGTTTTATTTCATAACTGTAACTGACATGAATTAAACAATGTGTACATAAAACCACAGCTAGGACCGCAGTCGCTCTTTTTCTTCCCAGCGCCCATTAGTTCAATTGCGATGACAACGGTAAATAAAACACTAAAAGACTTGAGAAAAACTACTTTAACAAGACTAAAGTTATTCCGGAGGTTATGTTGTGAGAGTAAGGCTATTGTAGACCCTACTAATCTGTAAACAGGATAGAACAGGTCGGAGTAACGAGGCAGAAACAAAGCCATCCATCCATTTCCTTTACACCCTTGTCCCTAGTGGGGTCGGGAGGGGTGATGGTGCCTATCTCCAGCTAACGTTTCAGGCTGAATCTGTTCAGGCCAGTCCCTGAACAGGGCAACACAGAGATTGACAAACAACCATGCACACACTCACCTAGGGAGAATTTAGAGAGACCAATTAACCTGACAGTCATGTTTTTGGATTGTGGGAGGAAGACAGAGTACTCAGAGAGAACCCACAATGCACAGGGAGAACATGCAAACACCATGCAGAAAGACCGGGGCGGGGAATCGAACCCAGAACCTTCTTGCTGCAAGGCAACAGCTCTACCAACTGTGCAGCTCGCAGAAACAAATACATACTTCACAAATCCTCCTGGAATCTGTTCTGAAGCCGATTGTCAGTTATACAGACTCTGGAGTGATTATGACGCTGCCTCCTACTGGTAGCTTTCTGCTACTGCAGTAAAATTAATTACAATAGATGCCAAATCTTGAAATTAGAAATATACATAAAAAACATCAATTAATTCAATATCAAAATAGAAAAAGAGAATAATAATAATAATCACATAACAGAAACCATTACTTTTTTGTGTATGCCACATACATTACTCCAGAGATGCATCCAGGATTCTACAGGCGCTTAAAAGCAGGCTCTGCTCACATATCGTTCAAATCCATTTACTGGAAACTGTAATTATCATGATCATCATTTATCAGGACATCATTTTATTGGACAAACATCAGATTCTGAATCAAACTGTAGACATTTTTTATTTCATATAAATTAATATGTGATTCTCTTATGTTTGTGACATTTTGTAAATAGAAATAATTTGGTAATTCTGATATAATCTAATAAACATTTGGTGTACTTTAACTTCAGGCAGTTAAGGGGAAAAATTCAGTGAAGATATGGTTTCAATTGTTTGTGGTTTATGCTAAGAACCTGCTCTTCTGCCTGTGATGGTTAAATAAAGCTCTTCTATTAAAAAAGCCCCTCGACACACTTCTTTGGTGCCATCTGGTGGTCAAAAGGATGAAGAGCAGTTTGGAAATATTACACAGGAACTGTTTCTACATGACTACAGTCATGGCCAAAAGTTTTGAGAATGATTCAAATGTTAATATTTACAAAGTCTACTGCTTCAGTTTTTATAATGGCAATCTGCATATACTCCAGAATGTTATAAAGAGTGATCAGCTTAACAGCAATTAATTGCAAAGTCAATATTTCCCTAGAAAATGAACTTTATCCCCCAAAACACATTTCAACTTCATTGCAGCCCTGCCTTAAAAGGACCAGATAACATTGTTTCAGTGATTGCTCCATTAACACAGGTGTGGATGTTGATGAGGACAGGGCTGGAGATCAATCTGTCATGATTAAGTAAGAATGACATCACTGGACACTTTAAAAAGAGGCTGATGCTTGGCATCATTGTTTCTCTTCTGTGAACCATGGTTATCTCTAAAGAAACACGTGCAGTCATCATTGCACTGCACAAAAATGGCCTAACAGGGAAGAGCAGCTAGAAAGATTCACCTCAGTCAACAATCTATCGCATCATCAAGAACTTCAAGGAGAGAGGTTCCATTGTTGCCAAAAAGGCTCCAGGGCCCAAGAAAGACCAGCAAGCGCCAGGACCATCTATTAAAAGTGTTTCAGCTGCGGGATCGGGCTACCAGCAGTGCAGAGCTTGCTCAGGAATGGCAGCAGGCAGGTGTGAGTGCATCTGCACGCACTGTGAGGCGGAGACTCTTGGAGCAAGGCCTGGTCTCAAGGAGGGCAGCAAAGAAGCCACTTCTCTCCAGGAAAAACATCAGGGACAGACTGATATTCTGCAAAAGGTGCAGGGAGTGGACTGCTGAGGACTGGGGTAAAGTCATTTTCTCTGATGAATCCCCTTTCCGATTGTTTGGGACATCTGGAAAACAGCTTGTTCGGAGAAGACGAGGCGAGCGCTACCACCAGTCTTGTCTCATGTCAACTGTAAAGCATCCTGAAACCATTCATGTGTGGGGTTGCTTCTCAGCCAAGGGAGTCGGCTCTCTCACAGTCTGGCCTAAAAACACAGCCATGAATAAAGAATGGTACCAGAATGTCCTCCGAGAGCAACTTCTCCCAACCGTCCAAGAGCAGTTTGGTGATGAACAATGCCTTTTCCAGCATGATGGAGCACCTTGCCATAAAGCAAAGGTGATGTTCGTTATTCTGCAATAGCCAGCCACGCCCTAACCTCACCACTGACTGACTATTGACCAGTTCTCTGTCTAACAGGTCCGGAAAATCCCTGAAACCTGGGTCTTACCCTATCACAGGTTTACTAGAGAATTTCTGTTTAAACTGGCGGCGGAGAAAACTCGTCTAGCTCTAACTACCTTCAGATCCAGAAGTTACGGCCCTTTTCAGTTGAGAAACAGTCGACAGAGTAGCACTAGCTGCCGCGTAGTTCCAACAACCACTCCTGTTAACGGTAGCTTTCCTCCTTAAAATAACGTGCACTTGTTATCGGCTAGATTGGATTTAGTGACTTAGATATAAGTCCCAGGGCCATTATTTATTGCTCGCCAAAGGAAAGTACGAAGCCACCAATTTCTAGAATCATGCATTTAGATTTTACTTATACCAGAAGAACCCTCATCAAACAGTGACTCAATTGAATTCAATGTCCACAACCTCCATTCTTACTTTTATTATATTTTATTAAGCAAGCTTTAGCAGGGGTAAATGACAAGCAGATTTAATAAAAGTAATTGTAAACTTGTAACAAGTATTAATCTCAAATTATAAAATGAACCAAATCAACCATATCCTATCTTATTTCTATCCCTAACCTGTGTCACTAATCTCACTGAGCGAGGCTTTAGGGGCAGGGCAACTCACACCCGATGTTAGTCGATCTTGGCAGCCGAAATCTTTAGACGTCCTTGGTTAGAGTCTCTGTCCTAGCCGGGCAAAGTCCTTTTCCGGAAAAGTAGCAAAGTCAATCTGTCCAACCTCTTTTAGACGAACAGAATCTTCATCACTAGGTGACCTTTGTCTTTTCCCCAAGTCTGCTGCTGTTGAATAGGGATCGTAGGGTGGAGGCAGAGGAAACGATCAAATTCAGGGGCCAGGGCTGGGGCTGACGGATCTTGTCCTTCTTTGCGGCGAGAAGTCTCAAACTTTTCCCCCGGTCCCAGGGTGTGGTCCTCCGCTGATCTTTTGCCTGCGTCCTCTTGTTGATTCTCCTTCAGCGCCGCGGACTAAGAACAGTTTCCTCCCCAGCTCGCTGGCTTTTAAACCCTCTTGGCCCACAGTTGTGTATGGGAGAGGTCTTATGACTAACCCTTCCCGATTATCTCATCGGAAAGCACTCGTCCCACCCAAACCTTGTTCCACCCTGAATTGGTAATACACCAACCTCCCTCTTTTGACTGTTGCAACTCCTTTGCAACACTTCTCTCTTTTCTGTTGACCATCTGGTAGTTATTACCTTTTTTGGCAATTCGTTCTGAGGACCCCGCCCAGCCAGCTCAGTGCTTGTGACTTTTCATTCTTTTATTTTCCTGTGCTCAACTCTGCCATTTTCTTATAATGTACCATGAAACACAATTAACTCAAAACATAATCAATTTGTTTTACCATTATCTGAAATCGTGTATAACAACTAAGTTGTTACTGTTACCGTAGATCATGAATACAGATTATACATTTCAGTCATACATTACAGACATTGTGATTACAATACATCAATCATTTTAACTATTACACTACTATGTCTTTTGTATTTCATTTCTTTAATCATTCCTAAATCAATACAAGATTACTGTTACTCCCCAGGCCTTTACCCTGCTTTCTGCGTGTACCTAGAGAGATCTCACAAGTCCATGCCAGTTTTCTTGACACCCCCTCCTTGAGATCGAACGGTGCCGCGCAGAAAATGAAAAGTCCGATCAAAATAATTCCAACACATCCCCACTGTGGATAGTCAGAATGTCTCTTTCGTAGCAGGTGACGGGCGAAGATGACGGTGTCCACGTGTCAACAACCTCGTACTCCGTCAGATTCGATGGCGGGGAGATCCAGGTTTCTGCATCCAGCACTTCATTCACTGTGGAGCTACACGGCTCAGATAAGTCGCATTGCTCCAACAGTGGTGGTGGAGGTGGAGTGGACTCGCCCACCTCCAAATCTGGCTGTGTGGCAGCTGGGAAACCACAGCATGCCTCCAACTCCTCAAGCAGATCCTGAAAATCCTTAGCAAACGAAGGAGACTGCATCTGACAAATGCAGGTGGTGGTGGAGTCTGTCTGACTCCCTTGATCCACGTATGAGGCGAGAGGTATATCCTCAGTCTGGCATGCTTGGTGAGATGAACTGAGAAACTCAGCTTGGGTACCCTGGTCGTGAGTTGCAATGCTGGTCTGACATCCGACGTCCACGTACGTATCTGGAGATGCCGGGCAAGCTGGTGGAATGGGGTCACCCACCGCCACTACTCTTCCGTCCATAAGGTGCAGAGTGAAAAGGCACTGACGGGTGATCTGATTCTCCCAAAGCTTCTGAACAATGGGTAACACTCGGCCACTCTCCAAAGGCGACGTCTGAAGTGCGTCATCGGTCTGGCCCAACGCAGAGGTCCACACGACTTTATGGTCCCGTTCCAGGGATCTAGACGTAGAAGCCGCAATGTAAGGCAGGTCCTCCCGTCCATGGAGACAGAGGATTGCCGTTACATTTTCAAGGTGTACGCAGTCGTGACACCAACGGGTAGACGATGCAACCCATATGAATCCAGAGGATTCTGCGGTCGTTCCACATCCCACGCAGCAGATCGGTGCCTGAAGAGAAACAGCAACCCAGGTAACTTTATAATTAGTAGTTATCGATTAGCTTTACTCATAATGGGGAAAAGGGGTGAAAAAGCAATAGCAAGAGCATATAAAGGGAGCTGATCTAAACTCGTGTGCCTCTTTGAGCTGCTAGCCATGGGGAACGTATCACAGGGGGAACACTCTCCGACACTTGTGAGTCCTGATTCTGCCCAGAAGATGTGTCATGAAATATCGCCGCATGGGTCATAAACCATACAACGATGGGTAGAGTGGACGTCTTCTTCATCCAGTAGAGAATCACTAAAACTCCCCACCCTGTCGCCCAAATGGTCAAGATCGCCCATCTTCGGAGCCAACGGCGTTTGCCTTGACCTTTGATGGAGAAAGCCTGGTACGCCAGGTAGATGAGGATGGACGTCGCCAGAAGACCCTCGACGATGGCGGTGAGAATTTTCAGTGGTGCAGCACGGTCAGCATGGGTTCCTCCACAGACCAGCTCCATTATTAAGGCCGTCGTGTCGATGGTAAGCCAAAGACACGCCACAGCTCCTCTGCGCCAGTTGATGCGGGTTCGCCCCATCAGATAACAGACAAAAAGGGAAGGGGCATGCTCCCATCTTCGCATGAGGATGGGTCGTAGAAGGAGCTTTGCATATCCTTGGAGCACGACGAGCACTCTTAAAGGTTGCCCAATGGTCCAAGACCCGGTATGGCAGTAGACCACCCAGGCGAGGATGAACCCAACTTGTTCAAGGGTACTCACTTGGATTGGCTCAAAGGTTGGAGTGGTAGCAGAGGAGTTGGTCGTAGAGTTGGATGACATGATGTTCCCCTGGTAAGTTCTTGGTTTGAATCCGGTCTTGACAGCAGCTCTGACGAACGATGACTGGCTCGTCGGCACACAGCAGCGTCCTTTTATACAGATTCAGGCTCCTCCTTTGGGGGGAGGGGCTTGTGATCCCTCCCCTTGCAACGACAAAGTGCTTTTAGCCACACCTCTAGGACAACCTTGCCTACTATTAAGGCTACGGCTATGCCTAGGAGGCCCAACAAATATGGCCACAACATACTCAGAGCGTTGAGCAACCAGTGCTCAACAATGGCAAGGCCCCCACCTACCACGCTCGTGACTTCTTCCACTACGGTTGTTACGGTGGTTGTTAAAGTGGAGCCCAAGGTTTCATACCAGCGACAGTCATGTTGTTGGAGGCCTGTCCCACACTTTTGCCAGATCTCCTTAGAGATATTACATGTAAGGTTAGAATAAAGGAGGTTAGGTCCCACCCAGTCAAATCCATTATCCACCACCCCATCACACAGACTCTGCCGGAACGCATGTCCTTCAGCTAGGGCGATGAGGGTGTCAGGGATAAAAGGAATTGGAAGGTCGAGGATACTTTTGCGCTTCTGGAGGTGATATCCCAGAATTGCATCCGTGCAGGTTCTTCCGCTCACGAGTGCTCTCCGCCATTTGCCCTGAATTTTCCTCCACGTAACCTCTGAAGCATGGGTTGCATACTCCTCTGCATAGTGTTCCTTGCAGTAATCACCCCAACCTCGAAGCTGGTGACAGGATTCCCTGGCTAGCCCAATAATGCACTCCGTGTTGTTACGTGTGCACGTCATGCGCCAAGGCCGTGGGACGACGTAGTTGTCGGGTCTCCAAAAAATCCCCGGCCAAATCACCCGGTCTTTGGAATAGACTGTGGCAATGTACTGGTATTTGATCCAATAGTTGTCGGATTCAGTGAGACAAGGTATAACCCAGGCTTGTAGTTCTTCTTCTTGGAGTCCCCACCATTCCCAATCCCACGCACGGTAGTAGTCCTCCCACCAAGCTCGGAGAACCAACTTGGCTGTAGGGAAGGTATTAGGATTGGGGCAATGATATTTCCAGGTGGAGTAAAAGGTGTTACTGGTTTGCCAAAGGTCGCATCGCGGAGAGGACAAAGTCTTCACCCAATCAGTGTCGTTAAGGCTATCAAAAATTCGTTTGGCTACACACTTGTCAATTTTTGCAAAGTGATCTTTTGGAGCATTCAGCAGATCATCTGGAGTTGGAAGAAGCTGTACACGCATGTCGGCCACATGTGGTCCTTTCAACCCGGCAGGGGAGCGGACAGCCCCTTCTGGGAAATCTCCTTTGAAGTGTACTTGTTTATTGATTACATAAGTCCATGGGAACGAGTCATTCAGCCAAGTTTCGATCTCCGTGCGCACTGCACTCAGACGAACCCATGAAAGTGTCCAATACTCTTTCAGCGCCAAAGCAATGTAATTTTGGCTGTTGCAAATGTAATATTTGTTCCACAGGCATGGACTCAACAGATTAAACTTAGTTCTATAGCATTCTAGCTCATCGAGCTGATACATGAACCGTCTGGGTCCTTGTCTGATTAAGAAGGCTGTAATGTTTGTCCAGACCAGCCCAGGCAGCACTGTCGGTTGCGTTCGAGTGACGTTGCTGGCGTTCCTGTTCTTGAACAGCGTCGAGGTGTCCACTACCTCCTCTTCACAATTTAAATGATAATCTCCCCAGAACTCCCCTTTTGGGAGCCAAGCTTTGCAGCCTGAGGATCTATGCGGAGCCGAGTAAATTACCTCATTGTCCCAGTATCCTTGAAGCGGCAACAACTTCAGGGGTCGGCAAGCCATGTTGCAGTGCCATTCGGGCATGCCTCGGTCCGGATGGATCCAGTTGCACCTGACGCTCCGACGTTCTTTCCGTTGCAGAATTCTTATCCAGCAGATTACTCCATCGCTGAGAAATTCATGGTTGTAGATTTCCCAGGTGCGGTTCAGTAGATTATCGATGGTGGAATCATTCAAACCATAAGCTCGGCTTTCCACATATTTTTTCCCATTGTCCTTGGCAAATTTCTGAGTCTGGTTCTGAATAGATGACCCGTTGTCCCATGGTACAAAGATGGAGATGGTACTCGTGTTCCAGCAATTGAAGGTAGCATATCTGGAGCGAGCATAGGTGACTCTTGAATGCGTGAGACGCCAGGGCCCAACTCCAACGAAGTATAAGATTGCGATAAGGATAGATGCGGCAAACAGTAGCGCAAGTAGCGTAAGCAAAGTTTTTATGTACAGTGGGGTATCCGTTCTCGTGGTCTTTTTCCGTAGCAGGGGTCCGTCAGGGGTTTCCGAGTTATCATCGTCGTCAAAGTCAGCGCTATCCTCCGAATCCAGAGCATCTTTTAACAAATTCGGTCTGGTATACATACGTCTTAAACGTGTTTCTTCCATCCTGGTCTTCTTGTCATGAAGAGAGGATTAGCAACTCTCTGGGGTCCTTGGTATTGGGCTTGGTGCAGATCTTCTTCAAGGCTCTGGTGCGATGTTGAGCAGTGGTTCTCGTAGCCGCTCGTCTGGTGGCTCTCCCTTGCAGGAGGGAGTTATACACAGGAGAAGGGTAGGGTAGGTTAGGTTCCAACCCCCTCCACACCCATTTCCAAAGGAACACCCTCCAGAAGTCAGGTTGAGGAAATGGGCCTTGGGCGGTGCCACCCCGTAGCTGGTCATCTTTCCAGGCCTCGTGTTTGTATCCTACTGATGTTGTTACTGAAACATATGTACATAATGATTGCCCATGCAATGTCAATCTCGTACGATACCCCCAAGACGTCGGAGTGAAGATCCTCTGATGAGGCGGATTGGGGTAAACTCTGTCTAATTCCAACCTCAGTGGGAGCCTGGTGTTGTTAAAGACATAATAGTCTGGGTTTGTTTCCATCTTCAGGACGACCTTCGCCATACCTGGAGAGGTAGTCCAGAGGATCATGCCATTTACCGAGAGTTCACAGTACTGCCCTTGTAATGGTTCCAAGTAATGAGGACCCCACCGAACCCGCACTTCCTTCCCCTTAATCATCAGATAGACTGTATTGAAAATCCATGGAAGGTGTTGTTGCACAACCCCCCCCCCCCCCTTCTCTCTCTCTACTTCCTCTTCTGAGAGGAGGGAGATGTTGCTCCCAGCTCTCCGTCTAACGGGTGAATTGAGTTTCCTAAATCTGCCGAGATTTACCCTACCCAGAACTGAAGTAAACTCTGTTTAAGCTGGGTGCGAGAAAGACTAGCCTGGTTTCTAACGACCTCCATCCAGATGTCCCACCCTTTTTCACCCTGTGAATTAGCCAGATAGAGTAGCCCGGAATCAGCTAGCTTCACAGAGCACACCTGTTAACGGTCGCTCTTTCTCTTATTACAACTTGCACTTGTTATTGAACCAGGTTGGTTTTAGTGACTCGGGCGAGTCCCAAGGGTGTTGTTTTAGTTTTGGCTAAAAGCAACCTATAAAACATTTTCCACTTTCTCCTCCCAGAATCAAACTTCATAGCTATTTTACAACCATCAAAGAACTTTAATGTGACTCATTAACTGAATGTCCACAACGTCTTTTAGATTTTCTTAATGCTAATTATTTTATTAGTAAGGCAGTTTTGCAAGGGTCAGTACAGCTTAAATCAGTAGCAGAAATAATCAAATAAGTAAAATCAATAATCTAGCCTATCTTTCCCTAATGCTGACACTGTGAACTAAAAAAGAAAAACTTTGAGAGAGACGGACGGAGTTTGGCATTTTGAACCCCAGAACTGGCCTGATGATGAAAAAGGTGTTGCAGCAGCAGGAGGCTCCCAGTACAGGAAGAGTACTGAGTCAGAGCAGCAGATCTCGGGCCTCAGGGTGACTTCCTCATGCTCGTAGCGGCCCTCTCCTTCTTGTCTTGCAGCTCTGTAGCTCCTTTCTCCTCGTCTCACGATCTTTCTGGTCTCTCGAGATGTAGAAGGGCTGGTCTCATGGAAGGAACACACCAGTTCTTCCTCTTTGCCTTTGTTCTTTGCCTTTGTCTTTATCTTCATCTTTGCCTTGGTCTTTGTCTTTGGCTTTGTCTTTGGGGTCTCGAACCCAGCTGAGAAAAGTGCGATTTGAAGCCACATGTTGCGGGGCTAACGGGTTGGTCCCCATATGCAGAACAGTCTTCGGCTCTGTGGCCCCGGCTCTTCTTCAGCTGCAGAGTTCTTTGTCCATCTCGATCTTGGCTCGAAGCTGCCTGAAGGATCCAACCAACGACTCCTCTTTCGCACTCACCTTATATAGGGTTTATCCACCCTTTTGGTGCATTTGCATTGGCCGATGATCTCATATCCATCACCATCTTTGGACATGACCTGATGTCTGTTCTAATGTCCCCGAGTTGCTCAACAGCCCTCTTGTGTCTAACCTTCTCTTAGGTACGTTTAAAGTTTAGCAATAAGGCCTTAAGACACCTCCGCTCTCCCATCAGTTCCTCTTTCCACCTGACCTTTCACCTACCATCTACCTCCAACACAACATCAGTGACCTTTAGTTACAGTTACACATTTTACACCATTTCAAGTTCAATGTCAAAATCACATTTATAACCTTTTAGTTTCTCTGATTTAGCATTCACTTATAATATTATAATAACCATTACTTATTAGTTACTCTTATTATAATCATGATGTGAGTTATTACAGACATTTCTGAAAAGAAACCAAGAATAATTCATTATTCTAATCATTTAACACCATGTTACAGTTACTTGTTTCACCTTTAAGTACTTCCATAAGTGTAAGAGTAAGTGTTAAATATTCTTATAATCAAACCAACATCAACCAATATTAATTATTAGCTTAATTATAAGTTATCATTATTAATTCAAGTATTTTACTCTGGGTTTTATCCAATTACTCAAAATGTTTAGATTTTATTCTTTAAACCTTTAATGCCCAAAATGAGCAGTCTGAACTATTTTAATCACTGCAGGCTGGAAACTTCCTCTTTTTCCAGGAAACCTGCTTTTCCTGTTTCATAACTCTCCTTCTGTCAGACTATGATTTTTTTATGATTAAATAGAAAAAAGTAGAATTAAAGCAGGACACAATAACAACACACACAACCAGATTAATTTTATTACCGTCTGACTCTACTGTTGGGTCTTGATGTCACCTGTGTAATCAGTTTTAAAGATAACTTTATTTATTGTTATTATTAAACTAAAATCTCCAGCATGGGGAAGTGGGATGAGCTCGACTTTTCTCGACACCCCTTCCTCGAGGTCGGACCTTTCACATGCTGGGAACCCAACACCCTCCTTCAGGTCTGCGTCGTCATCCTCTGGAAAGAGAAGATGGTCCTCTGGGATGTGAAGATGCAGATCCTCAGTCGTCACAAAGGACTCAGCAGCTTGTGATGTGAAGATGCAGATCCTCAGTCGTCACCAAGGCCACAGCAGCTTGTGATGTGAAGATGCAGAGTCTCAAAACTCCACTGCTCTTTGACAGTGATAACTAACTGGCTCAGGGAACAAAACAGAGAGATTTTGGGTCCATGGCCTGGAAACTCCCCAGATCTTAATCCCATTGAAAACTTGTGGTCAATCATCAAGAGACGGGTGGACAAACAAAAACCTAGGAATTCTGACAAAATGCAGCATTGATGGTGCAAGAATGGACTGCTATCAGTCAGGATTTGGTCCAGAAGTTGATTGAGAGCATGCCAGGGAGAACTGCAGAGGTCCTGAAGAAGAGGGGTCAACACTGCAAATATTGACTTGCTGCATTAACTCATTCTGTCAATAACAGCTTTTGTTACTCATAATATGATTGCAATTGTATTTCTGTATGTGATGAAAACATCTGACAAAAACACATGAAAACCAGAGGACAGCAGATCATGTGAAAATATATTTGTCATTCTCAAAACTTTTGGCCATGACTGTAGACTTTAACTCCATTAGTTAATAAATTAATCTTTATTCACCTTAGCAACGATTAGGTTTTTGTATTAAGTGTTGGGGACTTAAATTGGAATTACAGAATTTTATATCAAAAGTTGATTTTATAATGTTTCAACATGTTTTGTATCTTTAATTAATGCATATAACAGCTCAAAGATCCAGATTAAGAAGGGTAAATCACATGGTATTCCCAAACTTTGTAAAACATAATCTTTCATCATGAAAAAAAAAATACAGACCAAAGAAAACACATTTGAATCGCTTCATTTTATATTTTAATATTTCTCATTTTTGTTATTTGTGGGGAAATAACTTTTTGTAATGTTCTAACTGAAGCAACCTTTCCTCTACAGTTTAAAACATTTTATGACCAGTTTTCATTTTCAGGTACCAAATAAGTTGATTCTGGTGTTTAAATTGCACTGAAACCACATCAATGAATTATATTCATACATAGTTTTTCTTGTGACGTTAACGTGGTTCAGGTTCAGAACACACACACACACACACACACACACACACACGCACACACACACACACACACACACACACTTTACAACTTCTTATTATATGGCTGTATTTAATCATTTCAGAAACCAAAATCTTTGAGCTACTCGACTTAAATATTCTAACTTCAATTTGGCCACATGGTGGCAGCAAAACTCTGAAAAAAGTATCAAAATCAATCAACCAACAAATCTGTCAGAAAGAAAACAACTAAGCGGATAAATTAACAGCAAAGTTCTCAAAGAAAATAATATTAAAGAAATTACTTTTTTTGCTGGAATGTCTATGTTGGATTGTTTTGGGATTCCATAAGAGCAGGGGTCCCCAAACTTTTTCCTGTGAGGGCCACATAACTTTTCCCTTCTCTGGTGGGGGCCAGAGTCAGTTTGTAACAGAAAAAGTGTGACAATTGCAGGAGTACCTAAATGTAAAAATGTATTGTTTTCCAGAAAAGCACAATCAAATAACCCTCTCTGGGTTCTTCACAGAACAAAAGTCAGGAAATAAATAATAACACTATTAATGAAATAAATAATAACCAAATAACCCTCTCTGGGTTCTTCACATAAAATCCAGGAAGGATTATAGTCCGTATTTTCCGAACTATGACCCACACCGGACTATAAACCCCAAAGTTTTTTTTTTAAACCAGTAAACACACATATAAGCCTCAGTTATCTCTGCCGCTCAGGTTTTCCACAGCGATGCAGCAGCAGAGGGGGGCGGACACCCAAAATCTGAGTCATAACAGGTCGATTAAATATCACATTTATTAGGGTTGAAAAAGAAAAAGTTGCCAAGTTTAGATTTAACTGAACTGATTACGGTAGTTTCCGAACTGTAACTGTAACAGTAAAAGTGCTGATCCTTCGTGTTGCTACTAGCATGTGCTAAATGAAAATGGGCGTCTTCTTCTTCTTCTTCTGCTTCTGCTGCTGCTGCTTGTTCTTCTTTAGATTTCAACTGCAGCTTGCCTCCATTATTGTTGCACTACTGCCATCTACTGGATCCTAATATCTATACCTCAAATTCTCATAATGATCCCAGTATTATTTAAATTAAAAAAAAAAAAAACTAAAAATCTTCTTTTTCCCCTCAATGCTATTTAACTGATCAACAACATTCTCAAATTTCAATTCCCTATTAAAACCTAATTCCGTTTTAATGGGCACTTTCTTCTTTTATTTCCAATTTTGACTTCCAATGATTCACTTCCTGCTAAACAGTCCCCTGGTGGTTGAAGAAAAATCCACATATAAGCGGCTTATAATCCGGAAAATACGGTATATGAAAAAAAAAAAAAGCCGGACCAAATGTGGAGGCGGGCCTGCATATGAGGAATGGGAAGTCTGGGCATCTCTGCATCTGCAAACCGATCAAGGATAAGAGGAAGATTATTTATGAATTGGCACTCAGTAATATGAAAAATCTGAACACCAGAAAATGGAAATTAATTCCATGATACAAGAATCATCCTACACTGACTGGACGTCTTACAAAGGGAGACAGTTGAACTGACTTTCAGATGCCCTGGCACCTAACACTTTTATTATTGATCAGTTTATGATGCCAATGATGCCACTGCTTTTGCCTTCTGGTAGCTGAACAGGTAGTATCAGCTCCTTATAAATAAAATATTTTTGGTATCCTGAAATATTAGAACTTTGATTTAACCAATGTCTCTATTGTTGTGAGATCTGCTCTGTAAGTACTAGGCTGTCTGTGTCTGGATCACAGGGACACATTCATGTTTCCAAATCACTGCACCGATCCTGCAGGAGGAGGAGCATCAGGAGATATAATTTACATCAGTGATTTTCAAAACTGGTCCTCAGGAGCCACTGTCCAGCAGGTTTTAGGCATTTTCCTGCCCCCACAAACCTACTGTATGTAAACAGATAACTGCTAGACTTCTGTAGCACTTAATTGCATGTTTAGTGGTTATTGCATTCATTCGATTCAGGTGTGCTGGTGCAGAGAAATATCGAAAACATGAAAGACAGTGAATCCTGAAGATTAGGATTGAAAACCAATGATCCACGTAAACCTTCTCATTTTAGAACCAGTGTTGGAAATGCTGAGAAGAAGCAGCTTTGTTAGGAACAGACTAAGAAATGCACTGTTCAAACACTGGAAGTGTGCTTAGGTTTTGTTTCTGCTGAACCTGCTTATTTGGAAAACTTCCTTATGCTGTAATGCAGAAGGAAGTTTTCCTTTGTATTTCAGCAACTATGATGGTGTGTTGAAATATGTGAAGTGAGTAATCAAGGAAACACATACACAAGGAAATTCACAAAAAATTAGTCTGCTTGTAATAAGTCCGGTGCTTTGGACCAGACTTATTACACTCCGGTCCCAAGCACTGAACTGTAATAAGTTGTGAATTTTCAGTTAAAAAATGTTTAAAGTTGACAAGAAATTTTAAAATATCACTTGATAATTATGTGTTATTGAAAGATTGGAAGATTAATATCTGAAGACCTACAATAAAGTCTTAAATGCAAACATTTTATAAAGACTTAAATAAATAAGCAATGCTTAGCCTGGTGAGGCACAAATAAAGCCTGGTGGCCCGCCAGGCTTATAATACATTGAGGGAAACCCTGCTTAATTCAACCAATGTGGTGAGATGTGCTCTGTCAGTACTAGGATGTCTGTCTCTGGATCATGGGGACAAATTTATATTTCCAAATCACTGCAACGGAGGAGAAACATCAGGAGATATAATTTACATCGGTAGTTTTAAAACTGGTCCTCAGGAGCCACTGTCCAGCAGGTTTTAGGCATTTTCCTGCCCGGCTAGACTTCTGTAGCACTTAATTGCATGTTTAGTGGTTAATGCATCCATTCGATTCAGGTGTGCTGGTGCAGAGAAATATCTAAAATATGAAAAATAGTGGATCATGAAGATTAGGAATGAAAACCAATGATCCACATAAATCTTCTGATTTTAGACCCAGTGTTGGAGATGCTGAGAAATAAGTTTGTTAGAAGCAAAGATCAGCAGGAATGCACTGTCCAAACACTGGAGTGTGCTTGGGTTTTGTTTCTGCTGAACCTGTTTAAATGGAAAACTTCCCTATTTTGGAATAGACGAGGAAGTTTTCCTCATGCATTCAGCATAACGCAACCAGGATTGCATTAGGAAGTTTTCCTTATGCATTCCTGCAGGTATGATGGTATGTTGAACTATGTGAAGTGAGTAATCAAGGAAACCACACATACACAAGGAAACTCAATATCTTGTAAATTTGTCCGCTTCACCCTCAGTGCAGCCACCATGTTTTGTTTGCCTGTATTGAAGGAGATGGTCTAAAAAAGCAGACTTTGATGCTGACTCGTGCAGAGAAGTGTGGTGGCAGCTGGAATGTAGCCATGCTGTGAAAGGTAGACATGGAGAACAAGGAAAGGAGATCAGCAAAGAACCAAGCAACTCAGAGCGGCTCATGAGTTGGACATCCCAGTGGAAAATCTTTACAAACTCAATAGAGTGGGGAATATATGAAAATGTTCAAAAATTAAAATATAATAGTTTATCTGTGCTGTCCTTGTTGAATTACAAGTTCTCTAAGTCCAGCCCAGAGTACAGGGTGTCATACATGGAGGGTCCACTTGTTGCTGGTAAGGACTTAGCAGAGGAAACAGGGAGGTCCAGTTCTGACACAGGTCCAATAACACCTTTTTACATGATGAACAAATCCTGTAGATAAGTAATTTCAGATGTGGTTTGAGTTTACAGTAGAAGATGACTTGGAGGTTCAGGATGGTCTTATCAAAAAGCTGTGAAGCATGATATCAGTTACATAACTATTGAAGTTTAGTGTAAATAAAATCAAATGTATGAAGCCTATTCTGGTGGCCAACACTTGATGAAGACATGAAAAGTTAGGCTATGTTGGATGACAGCATTAATTTTTCTCACATCATTTCTGAGTTTGGAAACGTCGCTAAATGATGGGTAGCTAATCCATAGCAATATATCATGTTAAGTTCTTAGCAATATGTTACCTCTGTAACAAATATTAACTTGTGCAACATTTTTTTGGGGGGAGGGGAAACTCACATGATTGTCTGAGTTTGGAGACATTAGTTTCAGCAATGTGTTTTATAAAGCTTATGCAAATTATTCATCACTTTCTGTTGATTCATTCACTTACATGTCACTGTGCCATTTTTTATTATTTTGTAATAATAAATAGCATTATTATTTTATTTCACAAACATTTATTTATGTATTTATATTAATTCTTCACCCAAAAATATGCCATATTCAACCACCTCATAAATATCAGAACATATAATTATTCATCTTTACCACATATGGAGAAACAGAGAACAGAAAGAATTAAACACCTTCTGGAAATCAGTCAGCCTGAAATTACATCTTCCTGCTGTGAAACAAAGGCATACCAGTTTATCCACATATTTTAAGGTGGGTGTAACTTGCATATATATATATATATATATAGTCAGAGATGTCCGACTCAAACTGTCATTACTGAGAGGTAAAATGGCTCAGAGTGGAGTTCAGCTAGAGAAAATCTCCTGTTCCATCTGCTTGGATCTACTGAAGGATCCAGTGACGATTCCCTGTGGACACAGCTACTGCATGAACTGTATTAAAGATCACTGGGATGGAGAAGATCAGATGGAAGTCCACAGCTGCCCTCAGTGCAGGAAAGATTTCATACCGAGGCCTAACCTGGAGAAAAGCATCATGTTAGCAGAGTTGGTGGAAGATCTGAAAGAGATTGGACTCCAAGCTGCTCCTGCTGCTCACTGCTATGCTGGACCTGAGGATGTGGCCTGTGATGTCTGCACTGGGAGGAAGATGAAAGCTGTCAAGTCCTGTCTGGTTTGTTTGGCCTCTTATTGTGAGAATCACCTTCAACCTCACTATGAATCTTCTACTTTTAAAAAACACAAAATTGTTGAAGCATCTGCTAAACTTGAGCAGAACTTTTGCCCTCGTCATGGTGAGGAGATGAAGATCTTCTGTCGTACTGATCAGCAGTGTATCTGTTATTGCTGCACAATGGATTACCATAAATACCATGCAACAGTCCCAGCTGCAGCAGGAAGAGCTGAGAAGCAGAGGAAGCTCCAGGTGAGTAAACAACAAATCCATCAGAGAATCCTGGACCGAGAAAATGATGTGGAACTGCTTCAGCAGGAGGTGGAGGCCATCAATGTCTCTGCTGATAAAGCAGTGGAGGACAGTGAGGAGATCTTCACTGAGCTGATCCGTCTCCTCCAGGAAAGAAGATCTTATGTGACGCAGCAGATCAGATCCCAGCAGGAAACTGAAGTGAGTCGAGTCAAAGATGTTCAGGAGAAGCTGGAGCAGGAGATCACTGAGCTGAAGAGGAAAGACGCTAAGCTAGAGCAGCTCTCACACACAGAGGATCACACCCAGTTTCTCCTCAACTACCCCTCACTGCCAGCACTCAGGGAGTCGACACATTCATCCATGATCAAGATCCGTCCTCTGAGATACTTTGAGGACGTGACAGCAGCTGTGTCAGAGCTCAGAGATATAATGTACGATGTCCTGAGAGACACATGGACAAACATCTCACTGGCAATCTCTGAAGTAGATACTTTTCTCTCAGTAGGTTCCGGCAGTCAATTTTGTAATTATTATTTTTAGTACTCTAAATGCATTTTCTATTAAATGTATTACCAGAAAAGAGCAGAGAAAATTTTAGCCCATTATGTCTAATGGTTTTTGAGATTTAGGGGGTTAGGTGTACCTTGCCACAAACCCACCTTTGAATAGAGAAGGATGGGGTTATTTAAAGCCGATTACTCAAAAATTAAATCAATTTGACACTTAATTGTAATGACATTTTTTAATTATATGTGTAAAACCATGTTGCAAAACAATAAAATACACTCTATAGCTTTCTTTTAAAATAAAGGTTCAATATTGCCCCAAACAGCAAACATGGCATTTTTGGAATACCATATAAAATATATATATGTTGAAACTGAGCCACAAAGTGTTTTATTTGCTTCAACATACATAAAATTGGTATCATTCAAAAGAAAAATTAATAAACTTTAATACAGTAGTGTTGCTTTTGGAAAACAAATATTCTGAAAAGAACTTTTGATGAGGGAAAGTTAGAATATTTTGCATGATGAGCATGTGTTCGTTCCTGTTCCTGAGTGGAAAGGGCATCACTGCCGGTACCTACTCTCAGGGCAATACTCAATGACGACACTTCTTGACTGCATACCGCACCCCCGATCACTTAAGTCGGACACGCTGGTGTCAAGCACGCCCTCTATCCACTCCACAGCCGACTGCCTACTCTCAACCACCTTCAGCTCCACATCCTCCCACCTCAACTATTCTCCACAATTGATGTAAGGAAATTCATGGGGAGATGGCTATGAAAACAAGTCAGCCTATAAACCTTGGTTCTGGTACTGTTTGATATTGGCACCAGACCAAAACCAAACAGAAACTTCCTCTGTGTGAAAATTACTGTCTTGTATTGCTTTAAAAAACTGTTCATCTCTTGTGAAAATATTAACTTTTGTTAATCGTAATAATCATAATAATAATAATAACATCCATGTCCAATTTATTCAGAAAGCCCTTTTAAAAACAGAAAGTAGAGATAAAATAGATAAAATTCATGACATAAAACAAGCACTGAAACATTAATAACATGGAAAAAGAAAATAAAAAGATAAACTCAAAGTGGGTTAAATGTTATTGAAAAAATGTTTTTAAAGGAGACTTAAAAGCATGAAGTGAAGATACTTGTCTACAGGGGCAAAATATTCAAATGTTTATGGGCCACTACCGAAAAAGTTTTACGTTTAGTTTTTGGGAAACTAAAAGCAGCTTTTCTGGCTGACCTGAAAGATGATGCTGGAGTAAATCAGAGCGGCAAAAACGAGCAAGAAAAACTGATGTTCTGGGATTTTTAGTTCTCTGGAGCCACCTACTGGTAGATTGGTGCAGCTGCATGCAAGAAGTTCTTCAGCCACATGCCCAGAAAAAATTAAAGCTGGTGGAGACTCGTGTATGCAGATGTCACAGGAAACGACGTCACTGAACTAATGAGCCCTTAATCCAATGATGGGGACCCAGCATCTCCAAGAGACTTTGGTAATTTGGGCCAAAGAAACATGATGTGCAGGAATATTATAATACGAGTGAATACCTCAGTAGTTATATTTCAGGTTTTTGGTTTAAATTGTGATTTTCTATACATGATAAAATCATTTGATGTCAGTTTAGTTTTAATCATGTGAATGTAATGCATGCATTTATGTTAAGGAGGCTTTTTGTATTTCAGAAACAAACAAAAAAGATACATGAGGAGAATAACTGTTCCAGTAATCTCAAAAGTAACTGATAATGACTTAATTCTTCTTGCTTAGGAGTTTGAGACAAAATGAAATCTGGTGATTGATTTGAAAAAAATATTTTAATGTCTGTTATGTTTTTTTTTTTTTTTTAAAGAAATTAGATGTTTGGCTTGATGCAGCTATTGTGATGTTTGTTTAATGAGCTTTAATGTGCATGTGGAAAAGGAAGGGAGCTGGGAAAATTGTTCAGTTGTTTTAATTAAATCTAAAAGTCAATATTAATGAGAGACACAATGATAGAGATATTTCAGTATGCATCAGGCCTTTTTCATTGGCTCAAAGAAGAAGAGAATACATTTGTACCTTTTGGAGGTACTCCCCAAAAGGTACATGCTGATGTTCTGCTAAAAATAGGAGTTTTACTTTATTATTGGCTAGACACTTTTTAAAAACACCTGCTAGATTGATTATTAAGAGTATCTTAAGAGACTCTTTAGTCAATTGCTTTTTCTCTTTGCACAAAACTTCACCAGCCTTCAGTAAATCCCCTCTCTTTTGGTTTAGCCTCCTTCAAACTCAGCATGGGAATCTGCAGCTGAGCGAGGCGGCCACTTGTCAGCTGTGGATAAATCAGCCATCAAGAGTTCATGTCCAACTGGTTGATCCATTTTGACCCAGTTCACATGTTGATGCCCAGTAGGGTCTAATTTATGTGTAACCCCCCAAATTTTAGTAGCATAACCTTTACTCTTATATCTTTTGAGATAATCTCTCTTTCAATCCATCACTTTACATTAATAATTAGTTTTATTGAGAAAATGCCATTACATTTAACATGTTTGATGCTGTTCTAATTAATTTTTAACTTACTGGTGGTTATTTTTACATTGTTTAGGTTGGAATATCAATACAATTCTTCTGGGTGTAGTTAAATGTAGGTATTTTGTCATAATTCATATGTGATTGCAAAGTTTCTATGGGGGTCAATAATTTTCTTTTATTCAGTAAATTTGCTGCAACCTCTAATCTTAATTATTCACCTATTTTGCTGCACCATAATTTTCTTTTTCATATCTGCACAATAAACATTTAGTCATGAAATTAAACAAAATGGTCTGTAGTTGTTTGATGTGAAACTCCTTGAACCGACTCTAAAACTCACATCTTCAGATTTAAGAAAACCTCTGATCCAAAAGTTTAACTTTGAATAAAGTTTCGATAATTTAAAGTATTACAGAAAGTTTTTTTTTGTGATAATAGTAAAGTGGCTAGCTGCCACTTCTGTGGATAAAAGTTTGTCATTGAATAAGATATTGTCCATACAGGACATATTTAAAAAAAACAAACTGGGAGAGTTGACCTTCTTTATCTACAAAAAGTACAGCTGTTAAAGAGCCTAATTT
Organism: Poecilia mexicana; assembly: GCF_051168715.1. Taxonomy (NCBI): domain Eukaryota; kingdom Metazoa; phylum Chordata; class Actinopteri; order Cyprinodontiformes; family Poeciliidae; genus Poecilia; species Poecilia mexicana. The sequence goes on from NW_028263387.1 coordinate 24,865,966, forward strand.
GATTACAGTTTCCTACAATGAGGAGGCCTGGCATCCACAGCAGATCAGATGTTTTCTACCATTAACCAAGCCAATGGTGATCTGCATTATTAATGATGCTGACATCCATTACAAGGGTCTTAACCAACCATCCATCCACTCATCCAAATGTTCATCCAATCAATCATTAAAACCAACTTTACGTCTAACCAGTCAGCTGTTCCTCCAACCGTACATCCAGTCATATATCTGACCAATCATCCAGCTGATGGCCCCAAATGGTTGTCAGGTTTGGGTGATGCACAAAACCTCATATAAATTGGTTAAATAACACAGCTGTGTTTCTGACCGGAGGGTGTCGACTGGTGGCCTGTAAGGTCCAGGAACAACTTTACAGTTGGAAGCATTCGCTGTCCTGAGAAAGAAACATTCTAATTTTTTCCATTTATTTTATATTTATTTGTATTACCTTAGATGTCTACATCTGAAAAATTCTAAAAGGAAAGATTCTGTGGTATTTTATATAAAATTTGTCAGTGACCCATGGTCCTCAAAATCCTTTCCCTAATTTCTTACGGTCCTGACGTAAATCTGAAGCTGAACAGTCGGCAAAAAGCATGTAGTCTTCTGTTTTGGTGTGCTCCACTTCCCCAGAGGAACCGTTTACTAAGGTTCTCTATCTAGTTTAGGGAAACTTCGCTTCCTTTCTGTGTATCTAGGTCAGTTTTAAGTCTTCAGCTGTGAGTTATATTGATGAAGCAGCTTTCCTGCTCCTGTAGCTTAGTGCTGTTCACATATAGAAACTGTAACTGTAAACATCTAAATAGATGATAGTAATGGATTACTGAACTTGGTTTCAATCAAACACTGAGCTGCAGGTTCAAAGGTCACTTTCTTTGATACTCAGTGTTTACTACCAAGTGTGGTTTTACAAAGCTGCTGTTTTAATTTGAAGAGTTTCCTCAAGTAGTTCCTGGTCACAATGGAGGAGCAGTTTGTTTCATTTTAGGGACAAGAATTAGCTTTTTGATTGGAGATGATTTAATTTCCCAAAATTGATGAACGGATGTCAAAATTAGATAAAGTGATGATTAAAGCTGGATATAGATTTTAAACACAAACCTCAGGGCTTAAAATCTCACTGTAACAAAAGGTAAACATTCAGTTCTGCTTCAAACTGTTCCTCTTCCTGTAAAGTCATGAGTCTATATCTTCTTCCTGGAAGCTCCACTTTGTTTATTACCCACTTCACTCAACCCTTTAGATATCAGTGGGCAGAATTATACAGGAAGACTTCATGTCTGATTGATTGAGTCACATGTCCATATTAAATCTCAAACTAACTTCTAGGAAAGAGAAACTTAAGCAGTTGCTATTCCTGACAGGTAAAATGTCTCACTGAGGAACTCAGCTGGATAATCTCTCTTCTTCCATCTGTTTGGATCCATTTAAGGATTCACCTCTAATGTGACTATAATATTTCTGGACTAAAGAAACACAACCTGTTGAACCAGCTTGCAAATGTGCAAGATGCAAACTGTCTAATTAAAATAAGTTTTGCATAAAGTGTCTCTTGACCGTTACTTGAATCAGTTGTAAGCTTGCTTTCTCAGCCAGAGTAATTCCTGTCATTTCTCAGGGTTACAGGTTAACCCATATCCCAGTCCTCTTAAACTGGCACTAAGAAAAGTATTCATACCACTTTACAGGAAACAGGGCTCAACATTAGAATGACAATTTTTGGTAACACTTTATTTGAAGGGGAGTGAATAAGACTGACATAACACCTGTCATAAACATGACATAACACCTGTCATAAACATGACATAACACCTGTCATAAACATGACATAACACCTGTCATAAACATGACACAACACCTGTCATAAACATGACACAACACCTGTCATGAACATGAATAAGCCTTCATGAATATTTATGACTGTTGTCATAAAGCGTCATTCGGTAAATTATGACACTTTTAATACAAAGTTGACATTATTCAAAATGTCTTTGTTATGACAACTTGACATTAACCAGGAAATCATTACTGATATAAATTTGTTATAAAAGTATTACTTAGAGATGTGCCGATCAGGTAAAAATCAGGAAATGATCCATTTCATGACAATATTCTTTCGAAGGAAAAAAAATGTTTTTGAACATTGAAGCAAATATGCCAAAATGTTGAATGATGTCTTGGTTTAGTTTAAAAAATTCACTTATACATAATCTGTAAAAGATGTTTTCAGAAAGCAGTTCATTCATTTCTAGATTTAGCAGAGAAGGAAAATCTCTTCTGATTGTAGAGAAAAGCTGATTGTAGCTCTTCTCTACGATCAGAAGGTTCTGAGTGGAGCTATCTAGTAAACAACATTGATTACATTAATTAAGATTAAGCTTTATGTGTGTTGTGCTTTATATGAGACTTTATACGAGCACAGTCTAATTACCATGTAGTAATAACTGCTCTGACTGTAGATATGGGAAAACTTTGGCAAACAGCTAATTTTTTGAAGTAATTTTTACAGATGAAGACACACATCTGTCTTACTTGAATATGTTTTTATTGTCTTTCCTATATTGAAGTTTAAATAAAAGAAATGAACTGAAATTAAAGGCTGGATTCTTCTTAATGGTTCAATGTGAGATTATGATCCTAAAATAACATTTTTAAAATTCTGCACACTTTAATTTTAGGTGCAGATAAGTGTGGAAGTTTCTACATGAGGGACAATAACACCATGAACCCAGAAAAAGATTTGATCCATAATCTGTAGTTTCCATCTGCAGGATTTGCCTCTGGGTGTGTAGCTCTGTTTGACTGGTTAAATGTTTACACTCAGACAAAAATCTTAATTTTTTAAATAATTTTAATAGCAACTGCACTTTATGTTTCCCAGTGGACTCCAACTAGAAATGAAACATGGAGTTCTTCAACATGAGTGGAGCAACCTTTTTAAACTCTGTCAGTTGTAAAAACGTCTTTAAGGACAGTATTAATTTATGTAAAATAAGAAAAAAAACTTTTTATTAAGGAGATTTAAGTTACTGATTCTTCCCTTCGCTTTTATTAGATGAATTATAAATACTAAGGAAATTATTCACACCTCTTTCCAGGCAACAGGGGTCGACTACTGAATGATCATTTTCCTCAACAGTTCGAAGTGCTTCCTTGTTCCCTCCCTCTTTTGTTTACAAGTGTGATGATTGGTGGAAACAGACACGCCCTTTAGTAACCGGATATTTACCACTGAGCTGAAACAAGTTTCTGTTCTACAAAACAGAAACTCACACAGTCGTCGTTACTGAGAGCTGAAAGAAGCAAAGAAGAGTTCAGATGGATACATTCTCCTGTTCGATTTGTTTGGATCTACTGAAGGATCCGGTGACTATTCCCTGTGGACACAGCTACTGCATGGACTGTATTAAAGATCACTGGGATGGAGAAGATCAGAGGAGAAAATACAGCTGCCCTCAATGCAGGAAAGAGTTCATACCAAGACCTGCCCTGGAGAAAAACTTCACATTAGCTGCTTTAGTGGAGGATGTGAGGAAGCCTGGACTCCGAGCTGCTGCACCTGGTCACTGCTATGCTGAACCTGAAGATGTGGCCTGTGATGTCTGTACTGGGAGGAAGAGGAAAGCTGTCAAGTCCTGTTTATCATGTCCAGCTTCCTACTGTAGGAGTCACCTCCAACCTCACTATGATGCTCCACCATTAAAAAGACACAAGCTGGTGAATCCCTCCAGGACTCTCCAGGACAACATCTGCTCTCGACATGATGAGGTGATGAAGATCTTCTGTCGTACCGATCAGCAGTGTATCTGTTATCTCTGCACTATGGATGAACATAAAGGCCATGAAACAGTCCCAGCTGCAGCAGAAAGAGATGAGAAGCAGAAGAAGCTCCAGGAGAGTCGACAACAAATCCATCAGAGAATCCAGGACCAAGAGAAAGATGTGAAGCTGCTTCAACAGGAGGTGGAGGCCATCAATGTCTCTGCTGATAAAGCAGTGGAGGACAGTGAGAAGATCTTCACTGAGCTGATCCGTCTCCTCCAGGAAAGAAGCTCTGAGGTGAAGCAGCAGATCAGATCCCAGCAGGAAACTGAAGTGAGTCGAGTCAAAGATGTTCAGGAGAAGCTGGAGCAGGAGATCACTGAGCTGAAGAGGAAAGACGCTGAGCTGGAGCAGCTCTCACACACAGAGGATCACACCCAGTTTCTCCTCAACTACCCCTCACTGCCAGCACTCAGTGAGTCGACACACTCATCCAGCATCAACATCCGTCCTCTGAGACACTTTGAGGACGTGACAGCAGCTGTGACAGAGCTCAGAGACAAACTACAGGATGTCCTGAGAAAATCATGGAGAAACAGCTCACTGAAAGTCACTGAGGTTGAGGGTTCACTGACAGAACCAGAACCAAAGACCAGAACTGAATTTCTAAAATATTCACAAGAAATCACTTTGGATCCAAACACAGCAAACAGATTTCTGTTATTATCTGAGGACAACCGAAAAGTAACGAGGGTAGAAGAACAACAGTCTTATCCTGATCATCCAGACAGATTCACTGTTTCTTTTCAGGTCCTCAGTAGAGAGAGTCTGACTGGCCGTTGTTACTGGGAGGTGGAGAGGAGAGGAAGAGGATTTGTAGCAGTTTCTTACAAGAACATCAACAGAAAGGAAAGTTTTGGATTCAATGATATATCTTGGTCATTATTTTGTACCAAAGATGGTTGCGTACGTTGTCATAACAAAGTTAAAACTCAGGTACCAGGTCCAGTTTCCTCCAGAATAGGAGTGTACCTGGACCACAGAGCAGGTATTCTGTCTTTCTACAGCGTCTCTGGAACCATGACTTTGATCCACAGAGTCCAGACCAGATTCACTCAGCCTCTGTATGCTGGGGTTTGGCTTTATGATAATAAATCCTCAGCTGAGTTTGTTGAACCTAAATAGTCAGCAGTGATCTGAGGTCCAGTTTCTTCACTGCTCAGAGATCAGCTGTCTTTCTTTAACATACTTTTGTTGATGTTGGAGTTCCTTTGAGTGTTGCCCCTTCCTGTTTCTGTTCACCCACGGAGACTCTCACTGCTAAGGAGGATATTGATTCACTGATTACATTTACATTCATTTTTCATTTGTTGAAATCCGTGTAAAAATTAACTGATGGAAACTGATGGCTACGATCATCAGCAATCAGGAAATTTGTCATTGTTTTTTTGGACGAAGATCAGATTATGATGATGCAAAGTTTTAAAAGTCAAATAGTGTTTAGTATGGTAGTATTAGTATGTAGACGGATGTCAGCAGCTAAAACAACTTCCTGCTGTCAGTATAGACAACTATTATCCTTCTCAGCATTTATTGTAGTTGAAAGGGTAAAAATCAGGAAATGATCCATTTCATGACAATATTCTTTCCAAAGAAAAAAATTGTTTTTGAACATTGAAGCAAAGTGTGGAACAATGTCTTCGTTTAGTGTAAAAAAAATTCACTTATTCATAATCTGTAAAAGATGTTTTCAGAAAGCAGTTCATTCATTTCTAGATTTAGCAGAGAAGCAAATTCTCTTCTGATTGTAGAGAAAAGCTCATTGTAGCTTTTCTCTACAATCAGAAGGTCTGAGTGGAGTTATCTAGTAAACAACATTGATTACATTAATTAAGATTATGCTTTATGTGTTTTGTGCTTTGAGACTTTATACAACAGCCAAGCTTGTCGTGTTTATTTTCTGCTTTAATGATCAGTGTGATGCTGTAATATTGTAAAAATCTGAATAATCTAAATTTATTTGTAACATTTAGTTGATTTTGATGATTTAATCTTTCATCCTGATGAACTTTTATAAGATAAAGAATATTAAAGCTAACACCTTTTGAATCTGTGTGAGACATGCACACATTTCAGATTGCTTGCCAATCTGAAATTGGATTTCAGATTGAAAAGGCCAACTCCAAGCATGTAGTTTAGATGGTTTATTCAGGAGGAAATAGTGATGAGGTACAGGTGTGTGTGCGCGTGTGTGTGTGTGTTTATTTGAAATAGAATCAGCCTAGAGTACCACTGAAAATCCTATAGAGTGCACTATGCCATCCATCCATCCATCCATCCATCCATTTTCTAACACCCTTGTCCCTAGTGGTGAGGAGGGGTACTGGTGCCCATCTCCAGCGAACATTTCAGGCAAGAAATGTTGGCGACCTGTACACCCTGGACAGGTCGCCCATTGTAGGGCAAAACAGAGACACAGGACACACAGCCATGTACACTCACACCATTTAGAGAGACCATTTAACCTGACAGTCATGTTTTTGGACTGTGGGAGGAAACCGGAGTACCTGGAGAAAACCCACCATGCACAGGGAGAACATGCAAACTCAGGCACTATAGCACCACACCTGAATAACTGACTAAATGCGACACTGAAACACACAAAGTAGCTTGTTAATTACCTCCTCCTTCTGTAGATAAGTTCTCCAGAGCCTTGCTAATGACCTAATTGTTCTATTCAGGTGTAGTGCAGCAGAGGCACATCTAAAAGATGCAGGGCAGTGGTCCTCCAGGACTGGAGTTTGACACCTGTGTGGTAGAGGCTGTGGTGAAGGGCGCATAGGTAAGTTCAGGTGAGGAGAGACAAGGAGCGATCCTACTTCCAGCTGAGAATCCAGGAACTGTGAATTATTCTTCTGTAGAGGTGAAAAGGGACTCGGGCAACCAATGGGTAACAATCCATGGGGTGATGAGGGGGAAATCCAGAAAGCCAGGAACTCAGACTAGTGATGGGTCCAGCAACATCTGTCATGGTGGGTTTTAGGAGTCGAACCCACATGCAGAAACTCTCACAGAGAGAAGGAGTAAATGCAAAAGTTTATTTACAAAATGTACAAGTAATTGCAAAGCAAAGAATGGATGACAGGAACCAGGAAATCCGGAACGGCTGCAATCAAGAGAGAGGTGGTGAGTTGAATAGAGACGGGAAACGGCAAACTCTGGAGAATGGTTTGGTGCTTACTTGGAGTCTGAGGCTTAGGATCGGCTGAGGGGAGTGGGTTCCAGGTAAGGGTATCGAAAAGGGTGCGTAGGAAGGGTGCTGGTGTTGGAGGGCGGACAGGTTGACCAAGTTGGAGGCTCCGAGGACGGCGGGGCAGAGCGGGCTCCCCACTAGAGAGGGATCTTCCAAAGGCAGTCCTTGGCCAGAAGACTTGAGAAAACTTCTCCAGAGTCTCTCGTAGGCGTCCTGGGAAGAGCAGCAAGAAAACTGATTAAGAAGGAACACGAAGAGATCAAAAAACACTTCTCAGGAAGAAACACAGGGACCTCATGTACCACTGTAGGCAACACTCTGGCAGAGAAGTGCTGGCAACCCGCTGCTTATATCCTCCTCCTGGAGATGGTAATGATCCTCAGGTGCATCCTGTTAAGCCCGTCAGCACACCCTCCTGTCAAAGCATGAATCGCTGGCGCCCTCTCCTGGATAGTTGGTGATGCTGAAAATGAAAAACAAAACCTTCCCCAACCTGGTACCCAACAGTACCCCCCCCCTCAACGACCGCCACCCGGCGGTCCAGAAGAACCAGAGGGTTGGGAGGAACATAAATCAGTGATAAGGGAGGGATCCAAAATAAAAGAACCGGGCACCCATAACCGATCCTCAGGGCCGTAGCCCTCCCAGTCTACTAAATATTGCCAACCCCGCCCACGCCGGCGAGACTCCACAATCCGGCGGACAGTATATGCTGGGTGGCCGTCGATCTCGCGTGGGGGGGGGGGCTCTTCAGGCGGGCACAATGGGCTGGAGCGCACTGGCTTGACTTGGGAAACGTGGAAAGTAGGATGAACACGGAGGGAAGTCTACAGGCGCAGGCGGACGGCAGATGGACCAATGACCTTCTCAATAACATATGGACCAATGAAACAGGGGGCCAGTTTCCTGGAAACAGATTTCAACGGAATGTCCCTGGTGGAGAGCCAAACCTTCTGACCTGGTTTGTAGGTGGGCGCAGCCCTCCTCTTGCAATCGGCCCAGCGACGATTTTGCTCCGCTGTGCGATTAAGGGCGGCAACAGTCTTGTCCCAGATGGCCCTGCACCGCCGGATGTGATGTTGCACTGACGTGACAGCAATGTCCACCTCATCAGCCGGAAACAGGGGAGGTTGGTAGCCTAGAGAGATCTCAAAAGGGGTCAAACCAGTAGCAGCGGAAGTGTGTGAATTGTGGGCATACTCTACCCAGGGCAGGTGACAGCTCCAGTCGGCAGGGTTGGACGCAGTGAGGCATCTGAGAGTGGCCTCCATCTCTTGGTTCATGCGCTCGACCTGGCCGTTGGACTGTGGGTGATAACCAGACGTAAGTGAAACCTTGGCCCCCATTGCTGCACAGAAATGTCTCCACACTTGCGCCGAGAACTGAGGACCTCGGTCTGACAGAATGTCAAGGGGAATACCATGCAAACGGAACACATGCTTGACCAGGAGCTGGGCAGTTTGGAAAGCCGATGGTAATTTCCTCAGGGGAATCAAATGGCAGGCCTTAGAAAACCGGTCAATAATAGTGAGGATAGTGGTCATCCCTTTAGAGGAAGGGAGACCGGTGACAAAATCCACTGCTATGTGGGACCAAGGCCGTTTAGGTGTAGGCAATGGTTGCAGTAGACCGGCTGGGGGCTGATGGGTGGGTTTACAACGGGCACAGACGGAACATGCCAAAACGAACTCCCTCACATCCTTGTGAAGAGACGGCCACCAAAAACGACGAGAAGCTAGGGCTATGGTTCTGCTAATGCCGGGGTGGGCTGAAAATTTTGAAGAATGTAGCCAAGTGATTACACGAGCTCGCATGGCCGAGGGAACATAGATCCTGCCGGGGGGACCCACACCCGGATCTGGCTCTGATTGTTGTGCTTGTTTAACCAAGTCCTCAATCTCCCAGGTAACCACAGCCACAGAACAGCTTGGAGGGAGGATAGGTGCTGGGAGTTTAACAGAGTCATCACTAGAGTATAATCTGGATAAGGCATCTGGCTTGATATTCTTGGAGCCTGGGCGAAAAGAGATGGACAGATTGAAACGTGAAAAGAACAAAGACCAGCGGGATTGACGAGCGTTCAGCCTCCTAGCGGACTGCAGGTAGGCCAAATTCTTATGGTCTGTCCACACCACGACTGGATGTTCCGCTCCCTCCAGCCAGTGTCTCCATTCCTCCAGCGCCAGCTTTATGGCAAGCAGCTCTCGGTCCCCGACGTCGTAGTTTCTCTCTGCTGGGGAGAGTCTGCGAGAGAAGAAAGCACAAGGATGGGTTTTATGATCTTGGTCAGAGAGTTGAGAAAGCACAGCTCCCACACCGGAGTCTGAGGCGTCCACCTCTACAATAAACTGTTTAGTGGGATCTGGCTGGATGAGGACAGGAGCATTTGCAAAAAGAGACTTCAATCTGTTGAAAGCTACCTCAGCTTCCGGGGACCAACAGTATGGGGTCTTTGTGGAGGTCAAAGCAGTTAAAGGCTGAGCAGTCTGGCTGTAATTGCGTATGAAACGTCGGTAAAAGTTGGCAAAACCTAGAAACCTCTGTAGTTGTTTCCTGGTTTCAGGGGTCGGCCATTCCAAAACCGCCTTAATCTTCTCCTCAGTGGGTCTTACCTGTCCGCCCTCGAGAATGTAGGCCTGGAAGGTGACTGATGCTTGGTGGAATTCACATTTCTCAGCTTTCACAAATAACTTGTTCTCGAGGAGGCGCTGAAGGACCAGACGGACGTGTTTCTTGTGTTCGGGCACATTCTTGGAATAAATCAGAATATCGTTGAGATAGACAAAGACAAAAACGTTCAAAAAATCCCTTAAAACGTCATTTACCAGTGCCTGGAAGTAGGCCGGGGCATTGGTTAACCTGAATGGCATGACCAAATACTCAAACTGACCCATAGGGGTCTTGAAGGCCGTCTTCCACTCATCTCCCTCTCTGATGCGAAGAAGGTGGTAGGAGTTTCTTAAATCAAGCTTCGAAAACACAGTGGCCCCATGGACTGGTTCGAAAGCTGATAGGAGTGGCAGTGGATACTTATTTTTAATGGTAATTTGGTTCAGACCTCTATAATCGATGCATGGCCTAAGAGTGCCATCTTTCTTACCAACGAAAAAAAAGCCTGCCCCTAGTGGGGAAGATGAGGGTCGAATTATGCCTGCAGCAACAGATTCTTGTATGTATCGTTCCATGGTTTCTCTTTCTGGTTTGGATATGTTATAAAGACGACTATTGGGCAGTGGGGCCCCGGGCAGTAGGTCTATAGCGCAATCGTAAGGCCTGTGCGGAGGCAGAGACAGAGCTTTAGTTTTACTAAAAACTTGAGCCAGATCGTGGTATTCTACAGGTACAGTGGAAAGGTCAGGTGGATCTGCTTCTTGGCGACCTGCTGGTAACTGGGTAGACTGAACCGCGGATCGCAGGCAGGAGGAGTGACAGTCTAGAGACCAAGATTCAACACGTCTGTCAGAGCAGTTTATGTTTGGGTTGTGTAATTGGAGCCACTCAAATCCAAGCACCACTGGCGAGCTAGCCGAAGGAAAGACATAAAACGAAGCAGACTCTGTGTGATTTCCTGAGACTGTGAGTTGTAGACTCCTAGTCTGGCATGTAATTAGAGGCAGCGTCTTACCGTCGAGAGCGGAAACGCGGAGAGGAGAGGAAAGAGGAACGGTTCCAATGCCCATCTGCAGACAAAAACTGGCATCTATCAAATTACATTCACAACCGGAATCTATTAAGGCCGACAACGTAATGGATTGGTTCCCAACCTGGAGAGAGGCAGGAACTAGTAGGCGAGGTGAGTGTGTAAGTACCTGATGGTCCGCGAGTTCCCTCGCCGTTACTGGCGGACCTGGGCTTTTGACAGAATGGGGCATTGAGCAATCAAGTGTCCGGCCTCCCCGCAGTAAAGATAAAGCTTAGCTCGCAGTCTGCGCCGTCTCTCCTCCGGGGTCAACCGAGTATGGCCAATTTGCATCGGTTCTGGTTCAGATGAAGTCACTGGGGGAATGTCTGCTGAAAAAACATGACTGGAGACAGGAGGCAACCGTGGTGGAGGATTTCTACTAATCCTCTCTTTTGCTCGGGATCGAATTCTGTTATCCAACCGAATAGATAATTTGATCAAATCCTCCAGAGATGCCGGCTCGTCTAGGGTTGCGAGTTCATCTTTGATTGAGTCATTTAATGCATTTACATAAACACTCTTAAGGGCGATACTGTCCCACCCTGAGGCTGCTGCTTGAATGCGAAAATCAATTGAAAACTCAGCAACGGTTCGATGCCCCTGCTTCAGCTTTAATAGATCGCGAGAAGACAGGGTTTTATCCACATCTTGATTGAATGCTTGTTTGAATTCTGATAGAAACTCATCGAAGGTGCAGTTGTACTGTGTGGAGGAAGAGAACTTTACTTCTGCCCAATCCAGAGCTCGATCAGTGAGATGTGCAATTATATATGAAATCTTTGAAGAGTCATGGACAAATCTATGGGGAGAGTGATTAAACTGGATATTGCATTGCATTAGGAATCCCCTGAATCTTCGGGGATCTCCATCAAACCTGGGCGGACTGGGCAGTGGACAGTCGGATGAAGTGGACTGGATCGGAGCTTGAGAGGTGGGAGCCGGAGGCGGTGCTGCCTGTGCCGCAGGTCCTGGAGCTGAGGGGGCTGCAGCGGCCTGTGGGAAACGATCACGGAGAAAACTGGTTAGTTCTGCTAATTGGCGGTTTGTCTCATTTTGACGGTTACCCAGATCAAGAAGAGCTGATTCATGTTTCTGAATTGAGTCCTGTTGTTGCTGAAGGGCTCTCCGGATTGCTTCTGCTGGGTTCTCAGTTTGGCCAGAGTGTTCTGTCATGGTGGGTTTTAGGAGTCGAACCCACATGCAGAAACTCTCACAGAGAGAAGGAGTAAATGCAAAAGTTTATTTACAAAATGTACAAGTAATTGCAAAGCAAAGAATGGATGACAGGAACCAGGAAATCCGGAACGGCTGCAATCAAGAGAGAGGTGGTGAGTTGAATAGAGACGGGAAACGGCAAACTCTGGAGAATGGTTTGGTGCTTACTTGGAGTCTGAGGCTTAGGATCGGCTGAGGGGAGTGGGTTCCAGGTAAGGGTATCGAAAAGGGTGCGTAGGAAGGGTGCTGGTGTTGGAGGGCGGACAGGTTGACCAAGTTGGAGGCTCCGAGGACGGCGGGGCAGAGCGGGCTCCCCACTAGAGAGGGATCTTCCAAAGGCAGTCCTTGGCCAGAAGACTTGAGAAAACTTCTCCAGAGTCTCTCGTAGGCGTCCTGGGAAGAGCAGCAAGAAAACTGATTAAGAAGGAACACGAAGAGATCAAAAAACACTTCTCAGGAAGAAACACAGGGACCTCATGTACCACTGTAGGCAACACTCTGGCAGAGAAGTGCTGGCAACCCGCTGCTTATATCCTCCTCCTGGAGATGGTAATGATCCTCAGGTGCATCCTGTTAAGCCCGTCAGCACACCCTCCTGTCAAAGCATGAATCGCTGGCGCCCTCTCCTGGATAGTTGGTGATGCTGAAAATGAAAAACAAAACCTTCCCCAACCTGGTACCCAACAACACCAATGCGTCGGCGCAAGCGTCAAGCCCATAGACCAAAACCTTTGTCGGTGCGCGTATTGGTTTCAGCAAGTCACGTGACCAATACAGGAACTGTTTCAAAATTACACTGGATGCCAAACTATGTTTATAAGGAAGCGAATCTGTCAAAAGCATTAGCCAAACAAATTCTTGATCTTTTACATTGTCATCTATGGAGCAGCTTCAAACAAAATGTTTCCACAGTGTGGGACCATTTTGATCTTATGTTAGAAAATAAATTTGTTTTCATTTTTGTTGTTTCATCTGGTTCTTGTCAGTTTCTACTTGATCTATCTGAACCCAAATTCAGCTGAAATTGACTCTTAGTTTACTTTCATATTATGTTCTGCAGGTTAAGTGTCGCATGTTTGACTAAACCGTCTTATTTAAATAAACCCACATTTTCAATGCTGAGGCATTATGAGGCCAGGCATGAGAATGAAGTCCCAGATAGACCTAGATAAACTCAGATACACAGCCATTCTACAAATTACTCAGTTGCATTTTATAAATTATTTCATATACAGTGAACCCTCACTATAACGCGGTTCACCTTTCACAGTATCGCTGCTTCGCAGATTTTTTTTCACAGTTTTCTGCATTCTGATTGACCGTATCAGTAAAAACAGTCTCCGCGCTTCTTCTCTACCCGAGTGCCAATAACATTACGGTATTTAATACAGATTGGCCATTCAGGAGATGGAAACTGAAACTTTGAATACCAACTGGAATTTAACTGTGGCCAGAGGGAGCAGAACCTGACCGGAGGCTTGATGAGATCCATCGCTCTGCCATAGATACAGCTGTGAATCTCGTGGCAGGTTGGAGGAGACGCTTTAATGACATGACTCCAGATCACATTAAGGCCCGATTGATGCACACGCACATCCGCTGACCTGAAAACAGGTTTGTCATTTGGTTTCAATGTAGATTATTTATTTATTCTGTGTAATAACTGTAAAAAAAAATAAAGGTTAACTACTTAACGGATTTTGTCTATCACGGGTTATTTTCGGAACGCAACCCCTAAGAAAAACAAGAGTTTGCTGTAAATGTAGTGTTTACTTCATTTTTTCTACAGCAGGAGAAGTTTTGTCAAAAAAGCGTAACAGGCTAAATTTCAAAATGTTGTAAAAACGAATTTTTTTTTATTAAAATTTGTGGAAATAAAAACAGTCCATGCATCCTCATTCCAAACACATTCACTTAAATTTTCACTTTATGGTTCATGTCCACATTATCTATTGACTATATCAAATATATTTTAAATTTAACTGAAGATATGACATAACACAATATATAATATTCAATAAAATACAAAGACTTAAAGCTTATCGTATAGACTAGGTCATCAAATCACTACGATGCCTGTAGGAATGTTTAATGTCCAACAGGTGTCAGTATTGAGTGACATTGATTGCAAAGTTTCTATGGGGGATCAATAATTTTCTTTTATTCTGTAAATTTGCTGCAACCTATAATCTTAATTATTCACCTTTTTTGCTGTACCATAATTTTATTTTTCATATCTGCACGATAAACATCTAGTCATGAAATTAAACAAAATGGTGGGTAGTTGTTGATGTGAAATTTCATCAACTGACTCAAAAACTCACATCTTCTGATTTAAGAAAACCTCTGATCCAAAAGTTTAACTTTGAATAAAGTTTTGATGATTTAAAGTATTACAGAAAGTTTTTTTTGTGATAATAGGAAAGTGGCTAGCTGCCACTTATGTGGATAAAATTTGTTATTTAATAAGATATTGTGCATGTAGCACATATTTCAACAAAACAGGGAGAGTTGACCCACTTCTTTATCCACAAAAATACAGCAAGTTGGTAAAGAACCCGATTTGATTACAGTTTTCTAGAATAAAGAGGCCTGGCATCCACAGCAGGATGTCAGGAATAAGTTTAGGAAATTATTAAAATTATTAAAATTCAAGAAGTCCATCTTATGAAACAGAACCCACATTTATGTGAAGCAACTTCTGGAGCAAAATTTAAAAAACACAGTCTGGATCAGGAAAGATCAATGTAAGATCCATTGATTATTTATTTAAAACAGGAGATAACTGCTATTGGTTTAATGATATGTAATAAAGGTTATGATGAAAGATAGCCTGGTAAAAGCCAGTCCTGCACTTTGTTTTGTCTGGACCCTCGGCTGTTGAGAAACAGTTGCTTTCTGGAGGCATCGACTTTGTTGAAGTTTGAAACGATTGGATCTGAATCTATCCAATACTAACGTTTAACCATGATGTAACACACCAGCTGGACCATGAAGGAAGCTACGCTATGAAGCTTACCGGAAACTGTGTGTGCTGTAAACCAGCATTCAGCCTATACACCCCCTTTACTATTAACAGAGATAACTGGACAATTAGACTTTTGCTGAATTGGGATTGTGATGGGACAAGATTTTTTTCTGAGAGAGGGATAAGACAGGAGTGAAAATCCACTAACACTCTGGACTTGAAAAAGCTTTATACAAGCACAGTCTAATTACCATTTAGTAATAACTGCTCTGACTGTAGATATGGGAAAACTTTGGCAAACAGATAATTTTTTGAAGTAATTTTTACAGTTGAAGACACGTCTGTCTTACTTAAATATGTTTTTATTGTCTTTCCTATATTGAAGTTTAAATAAAAGAAATGAACTGAAATTAAAGGCTGGATTCTTCTTAATGGTTCAATGTGAGATTATGATCCTAAAATAACATTTTTAAAATTCTGCACACTTTAATTTTAGGTGCAGATAAGTGTGGAAGTTTCTACATGAGGGACAATAACACCATGAACCCAGAAAAAGATTTGATCCATAATCTGTAGTTTCCATCTGCAGGATTTGCCTCTGGGTGTGTAGCTCTGTTTGACTGGTTAAATATTTACACTCAGACAAAAATCTTAATTTTTTAAATAACTTTAATAGCAACTGCACTTTATGTTTCCCAGTGGACTCCAACTAGAAATGAAACATGGAGTTCTTCAACATGAGTGGAGCAACCTTTTTAAACTCTGTCAGTTGTAAAAACGTCTTGAAGGACAGTATTGATTTATGTAAAATAAGAAAAAAAACTTTTTATTAAGGAGATTTAAGTTACTGATTCTTCCCTTTGCTTTTATTAGATGAATTATAAATACTAAGGAAATTATTCACACCTCTTTCCAGGCAACAGGGGTCGACTACTGAATGATCATTTCCTCAACAGTTCGAAGTGCTTCCTTGTTCCCTCCCTCTTTTGTTTCCAAGTGTGATGATTGGTGGAAACAGACACGCCTTTTAGTAACCGGATATTTACCACTGAGCTGAAACAAGTTTCTGTTCTACAAAACAGAAACACACAGTCGTCGTTACTGAGAGCTGAAAGAAGCAAAGAAGAGTTCAGATGGATACATTCTCCTGTTCGATTTGTTTGGATCTACTGAAGGATCCGGTGACTATTCCCTGTGGACACAGCTACTGCATGGACTGTATTAAAGATCACTGGGATGGAGAAGATCAGAGGAGAAAATACAGCTGCCCTCAGTGCAGGAAAGAGTTCATACCAAGACCTGCCCTGGAGAAAAACTTCACATTAGCTGCTTTAGTGGAGGATGTGAGGAAGCCTGGACTCCGAGCTGCTGCACCTGGTCACTGCTATGCTGAACCTGAAGATGTGGCCTGTGATGTCTGTACTGGGAGGAAGAGAAAAGCTGTCAAGTCCTGTTTATCATGTCCAGCTTCCTACTGTAGGAGTCACCTCCAACCTCACTATGATGCTCCACCATTAAAAAGGCACAAGCTGGTGAATCCCTCCAGGACTCTCCATCAAAACTTCTGCTCTCGTCATGATGAGGCGATGAAGATCTTCTGTCGTACTGATCAGCAGTGTATCTGTTATCTCTGCACTATGGATGAACATAAAGGCCATGAAACAGTCCCAGCTGCAGCAGAAAGAGATGAGAAGCAGAAGAAGCTCCAGGAGAGTCGCCAACAAATCCATCAGAGAATCCAGGACCGAGAGAAAGATGTGAAGCTGCTTCAACAGGAGGTGGAGGCCATCAATGTCTCTGCTGATAAAGCAGTGGAGGACAGTGAGAAGATCTTCACTGAGCTGATCCGTCTCCTCCAGAAAAGAAGCTCTGAGGTGAAGCAGCAGATCAGATCCCAGCAGGAAACTGAAGTGAGTCGAGTCAAAGATGTTCAGGAGAAGCTGGAGCAGGAGATCACTGAGCTGAAGAGGAAAGACGCTGAGCTGGAGCAGCTCTCACACACAGAGGATCACACCCAGTTTCTCCTCAACTACCCCTCACTGCCAGCACTCAGGGAGTCGACACACTCATCCAGCATCAACATCCGTCCTCTGAGACACTTTGAGGACGTGACAGCAGCTGTGACAGAGCTCAGAGACAAACTACAGGATGTCCTGAGAGACACATGGACAATCATCTCACTGAGAGTCACTGATGTGGATGTTCTACTGTCAGAACCAAAACCAAAGAGCAGAGATGGATTCTTAAAATATTCACAAGAAATCACTTTGGATCCAAACACAGCAAACAGATTTCTGTTATTATCTGAGGACAACAGAAAAGTAACGAGGGTAGAACAACAACAGTCTTATCCTGATCATCCAGACAGATTTGCTGTTTCTTTTCATGTCCTCAGTAGAGAGAGTCTGACTGGACGTTGTTACTGGGAGGTGGAGAGGAGAGGAAGAGGATTTGTAGCAGTTTCTTACAAGAACATCAGCAGAAAGGAAGGATTTGGATTCAATGACATATCTTGGTCATTATTTTGTACCAAAGATGGTTGCATACTTTGTCATAACAAAGTTAAAACTCAGGTACCAGGTCCAGTTTCCTCCAGAATAGGAGTGTATCTGGACCACAGAGCAGGTATTCTGTGTTTCTACAGCGTCTCTGGAACCATGACTTTGATCCACAGAGTCCAGACCAGATTCACTCAGCCTCTGTATGCTGGGATTTGGCTTTATGATAATAAATCCTCAGCTGAGTTCATTAAGTCTAAATAGTCAGCAGTGATCTGAGGTCCAGTTTCTTTTAAATGTGTATTTTACTCTCCTCTGTTGTTGCTGAGAACTTTGTAGTATTTTCTTCACTGCTCAGAGATCAGCTGTCTTTCTTTAACATACTTTTGTTGATGTTGGAGTTCCTTTGAGTGTTGCCCCTTCCTGTTTCTGTTCACCCACGGAGACTCTCACTGCTAAGGAGGATATTGATTCACTGATTACATTTACATTCATTTTTCATTTGTTGAAATCCGTGTAAAAATTAACTGATGAAAACTGATTGCTACGATCATCAGCAATCAGGAAATTTGTTGGACGAAGATCAGATTATGATGATGCAAAGTTTTAAAAGTCAAATAGTGTTTAGTATGGGGTGTAAAGTGAAATGTAGATGGATGTCAGCAGCTAGAAACAACTTCCTGCTGTCAGTATAGACAACTATGATCCTTCTCAGCATTTATTGTAGTTGAAAGGGTAAAAATCAGGAAATGATCCATTTCATGACAATATTCTTTCCAAAGAAAAAAATTGTTTTTGAACATTGAAGCAAAGTGTGGAACAATGTCTTCGTTTAGTGTAAAAAAATTCACTTATTCATAATCTGTAAAAGATGTTTTCAGAAAGCAGTTCATTCATTTCTAGATTTAGCAGAGAAGGATTTAGTAGAGAAAAGCTGATTGTAGCTTTTCTCTACAATCAGAAGGTCTGAGTGGAGTTATCTAGTAAACAACATTGATTACATTAATTAAGATTAAGCTTTATGTGTTTTGTTCTTTATATGAGACTGTATACAACATCCAAGCTTGTCGTGTTTATTTTCTGCTTTAATGATCAGTGTGATGCTGTAATATTGTAAAAATCTGAATAATCTAAATTTATTTGTAACATTTAGTTGATTTTGATGATTTAATCTTTCATCCTGATGAACTTTTATAAAATAAAATAAAGAATATTAAAGCTAACACCTTTTGAATTTGTGTGAGACTTGCACACATTTCAGATTGCTTGCCAATCTGAAATTGGATTTCATATTGAAAAGGCCAACTCCAAGCATGTAGTTTAGATGGTTTATTCAGGAGGAAATAGTGATGAGGTACAGGTGTGTGTGTGTGTGCACGCACGTGTGTGTTTATTTGAAATAGAATCAGCCTAGAGTACCACTGAAAATCCTATAGAGTGCACTATGCCATCCATCCACCCATCCATCCATCCATCCATCCATCCATCCATCCATCCATCCATCCATCCATCCATCCATCCATCCATCCATCCATCCATCCATCCCTTGTCCCTAGTGGTGAGGAGGGGAGCTGCTGCCCATCTCCAGCGAACATTTCGGGTGAGAAATGTTGGCGACCTGTACACCCTGGACAGGTCACCCATTGCAGGGCAACACAGAGACACAGGACACACAGCCATGTACACTCACACCTAGGGAGAATTTATAGAGACCATTTAACCTGACAGTCATGTTTTTGGACTGTGGGAGGAAACCGGAGTACCTGGAGAAAACCCACCATGCACAGGGAGAACATGCAAACTCAGGCACTATAGCACCACACCTGAATAACTGACTAAATGCGACACTGAAACACACAAAGTAGCTTGTTAAACAAAGAGCATGTGGAACTACAAAACAAACAGATGCATCATGGGTAATGAGCTAAATGAGCGCACTGACTTCTAACAAAATTGTTTAATTTTATATTTTATTTAATGTTTTTTTAAATATCAGGAAAAATGCAAGACCTTTGCAATATTTATTAATTACAGTAACCATTCTTGCACAATTTACTCACCCTCCTGCCGTTTTATTTATTTAAATATGAATTTCAAGCTCTAAGTTATGGCTCAGAAGGTCTCCGAATAACTAAAGACCAATTTGTGAGATTAACTATTGATCCTGTCACATTTTCACTACAGTTAAGAACATCATCTACCATTTTCTTTTAATCGAATAATTAAAATGCTCACATGGTCTTTATCTTTGTTCTGCTGGAGATAATTTAAACCATCTTCTTTAATGTCTTGCCTCATTCGCCAGCTTTTTCTGTGCCATCATTAATGCTTTTGGTGCCTCCATCTGTTATTTTTCTCTCTGTTTTTGCTTCATCTTCAAATAGGTATTCATCTCTCTAGAATACCTGTTTGTGTAATAAATTAACTCATTTTTGGAAGTGTCTTCATTATGGAGGACGGATGCTGCCAAAATTGGCAAATAACAATAAAATAAACGATGACCCTAACATTTCTTTCCGATTTGTTACAAGAGTCAAAAAGGGGGGAAAAAAGAACATGAGGGGAAACAATAGGTGAAGGAGAAAATAGGAGGGGAGAAAATGCAGAGGAAATATTAGGAGAAAATAATAAATCAATGAATGATTAAAAACGGGACGATGAATAAAAAAATACAGAATGAGAAAAGGTGAGAGGATTTAAATAAAGGAAGAATAATAAAACAATAAGATTAGAAATTATATGTACATTTAAATAATATAATGTTTGTACTGTTGAAAATGAAAAGCAGATTCTGGATCAAAGTGATTGTGGAAGTGAATTAAAAAGAACAGATTGGATTATGTTTTATTTGTTAGAAACATTTAATAGTCTGTAGAAATCCTTGAAATCAATTAAAGATTTATTGCAATGTTAGTTTTCCTTCTTAGATTTTTAATTATTTTATTTACAAGTTTTGATTTTTTTGTTTTATTTTTATTTCTGCTGTTTTCAAATTATTTAGAATTTACTATTTTTGGACTTAAAGAAGAATGATGAAGAGTCAGCACACAGCTTGAGTTATTACAGCTGGAAACTAGAGGTCAGGCTGAAACCTGGGAGTAGTGATGGACTCTGACCTGAACATTCAGAGCCACATAAAGACAGTTACAAAGTCGGCCTTCTATCACCTGAAGAACATGTCCAGGATTGGAAGACTAATGTCTCAGCACGATCTAGAGAATCTCAGCGTCTTCACAGGTCTGTCAGCTACAACTGATCCAGAAGCTGCTGCTGGAGTTCTGACTAAAACCAGGAAGATGGAGCACATAACACCAGTTTTAAAGTCCCTACACTGGCTCACTGTAGCTCAGAGAATAGACTTTAAAATACTGTTGTTAGTTTATAAATCACTGAAACAATTCATTAAAGATCTGCTGTTGTCATAGCAACCTTCCAGATCTCTCAGGTGTTCTGGTTCATGTTTCAAGACAAAATTCCTGCTGGACATCAGCCGATTAGGACCAATTCTTATGTCTGATCACTGCTCAACATGAGTTGCACTTTGGTGGAGTTTTTAGCACTGCTGCTTTACAGGAAGGTCATGAGTTTGAATCTCGAACCAAGGACTTTTTGCATGGAGTCTTTGTGGGTTCTCTCTGGATAAATGTTCTTTAACAATCCAAAAATATGAGCAGCACTGACAGTTATTGGTTGTCAGTGCTGCAGGACCCCATCCAGGGTCTACTGGTAGCGCTCCTGTAAGGATAAATATGTCAACAATAGACAACAACTGAGCTAATAAAACCTCTAGTAAAATCTGAAACAAAATGTAATTATTTAAATGGAAGGCTGGATGAAGTTTTTAATAGATTCCCATGAGTTACATTTTCCAATTTGCATTAAAACACTTTTCACCAGTTTCAGAAACCACTGGTGAAGCAGCAGCAGAGAGGAGGGTTAGATTACAACCAGGCCTTTTATGTTAAACCTTTACAGAGCGATGAATTGTCCCAGAAGTTATTGTGATAAACGATAATATTGTTGTTTTGAGACTATTTTCGAATAATCTAATGGTAATGGTATAATAATGGGAGAACACATTCTTAAAGACATTTTTAAATATCCAAAATAAACAAAACAACAAATAAAATAAATTATAAAGTCTTTGTAAATAAAATTGTCCTTCAAACAAAGGACTAGTTGAGACCAAAACACCAAACTAAAGAATTTTATCATCCAGTGTTTGGTAGAAAGAAAGAAAAGAGAAAAACAGTAAATCATGCTAATGGAAATTATTGAGCTCCCTTTAACTTATCATGTGATTTATTGTTTATTGTGACAGGCCTAGTTACAACCGATTAGACCTGAAACAACCAACAGTTTCTTTTATCTCATGGCCTCGGGTACTTTCAACATTCCTGTCTGAACTTGTCTGATTAAGTGAATCCAGAGAAATAGAAACTGTGAAATTTGGACCTTAGTTTATAGTTTATTCATTGAGTTGTGTTAGCTCATATGTAAACTTATTTTATTTAAAAAATAATTGGAAGGGAAACGTGTGTATTTATCCTATTAGATGATCTGAAGAAGTAATTTATTCCCTTCAGAAGTTCATATCTGAGAATAGTAGGAACCACAAACATTCACTGCAGTAACATGTTCAGACATTAAACTAACAGCCATTACTAACAGAAAAGATGACTCAGATTTCTGGATGAACTTATGTTTCATCCAGATTTACAGTTATTCAGTGTTTAACAGTTATAAAAGCTTTCTATAGTCATAGTGAAGGATTCTGTATAAGGCCATGGGAAGTAGGGATAAAGAGTTCATAAAATCTAAAACTCCAATGAATAATATTTTGAAGATATTTAAGCATAAGGCTCCTTCCAGAGGTGGGACCAAGTCACTGTGTTGCAAGTCTCAATTAAGTCTAAAGTCTTTGTCCTCAAGTCCGAGTCAAGTCTCAAGTAATTACGGTCAAGTCAGGCAAAAGTCGAGTCAAGTCACAAGTCGTCAGCTTGGACTTTCACGTCCTTTCGAGTCATTTTTTTTAACCAATGTTCCAATTATGCTAAATGTAAATAGACCATGTGTTCTTTTGAAATCAAACACACAGTGCACCCATTGCAAATAAAGCACGGTGGTTTTGAATTTGGATGTGATGCTAAAATAAATATCCGTCAGTCCAAGTGGGGTTAAATCTACAGCCAATTTCACATCTCAGTATTGATAAAAACATGTTGCCTGAATCAAACTTACCAGAATCACTAACCAAGACACAAAATAATGAGCTGCATTACCATTGAGAAACACTCAGTACTACCCCACAGCGTTACGTTCAGGATCCTTAAAATTGTACAATGTTTTTACTTTTACAGCAATTTCTGAAGGATAGCAAAATAACTGGATTTTGATTTGTTTTCTGGAAAATTATACCACTTGGAAATTGTATTTCAACGACCATCCCACCGCCATTTGAACAGTTATAACTGAAAAAAAAAACAGTAGACTTAATGCACTGACTATGTATTTAAACTATGTATTTATTGTCAATATAATTTCCCAACATAGATGTCTTCAAATACACCCATACTTGTCAAGTTTTGGATTTGAGAAAATGGGAAATGTCTCTGTCTGGTGCTACTGTCAGAGGAGGGGGGAGTAAAACTAACATAAGGGCCGTGGAGGAAAGAGGGAATATTTATGGAAAATAGTACCGCTTACCTCTTTGTGCAAATGCCTAACAGTTGGAAGTTGCATTTCCATCTGAGATCCTGATCTTGCAGGTTTTGCATGTTTCACTCCGTTTTTCGTTGGATATTTCATGATTGATGTACCCAAAAGAAATTACTCACAAGAGCATATCAGCTTTGAGTGTTTTTTCGTCCCTCGTTTCTCCCCCCGTTATTTTTAAATCCTGTTAATTTGATTGGTTGTACTGCATCTTACGCACACATACGTATGGAGTATTGAAAAACAGAGGGACAGTCTGCGCCTGCTAACACGGAATGAATGAAATTAATTAATGGGGCAACTTTATAAATAATGTGTTTTCAAATTTAAGACTTTGAGTAAAATATCAAGTCTTTTCAAGTAAAGTTTCAAGTCAAGTCCCAAGTCAATGATGTGAAAGTCAAAGTCAACTCCGAGTCTTTGAGCATTTTTTCAAGTCAAGTCTCAATTCTTGATTTTAATTACTCGAGTCTGACTCGAGTCCAAGTCATGTGACTTGTGTCCCCACCTCTGGCTCCTTCCCATCTCACCCCCTCCTCTTGTCAGCCATGTGACTGTGGAGATGGATGGATATTTATCTAGGTAAGGTAAGGTAATTTTATTTATACAGCACATTTTCAGCAACAAGGCAATTCAAAGTGCTTTATATGAATTAAAATGAAATGCAAACAAAATAACAAACCAAAGGAAAGAGCACAAAAAAGAGCAAAGGACACATTAGGGCAAAAGGCAACACTCAGACAAAACAAAGGGCAAAACAAAAATTCATGAGTGAAGGTGGTGACGTCAAAGGGCCATGACACCACGTTGCTCAGCCTCAAAGTCCAATAGAGGTGTTGTTATCAAGGAACAATGTCCTTGGGAACACTCAGCTCCACAGCTGCATGGATACAGGAGGGGGTGAGGTGGGAAAGAGAGTTATGTTTACATATCTTCAAGGAGATTGGAAATACGCTGCCCTTCCAAGGCCACACGGGGAAAGCCAATTCAGAAACAGAATGTCTTAGGTTGGGTAGATTATTAATTTCAATCTTCCCTAAAGTCTCTCCGATACATCTCAGTTCCCAATTATCCAAATGAGTTTGGTCGTTCCACTGAGCCAAAACTAGCAACTTCTCTAAGATTGATTCCAACTCGTTAGTGAGTTTTAGAGTCCTTGTCTCTGTCCACACCAACAGTCTGAGTGTTTGCTAGTTTGTCCAACTCCATCACAAATTTGTCAATAAGCAAGGAATCCGCAAGCTCCAAACAGCAGAAATCCTGTTATCACGAATAAATCCAGGGTGAATCCCACCGGGTGTGTCCCTAGAGGACAAGAGGGCTCTCCTGTGCCCAGACTTCTTGTCAAAAATTTTATCAGTTGCATTGGGAGATCGGTTGACCATATCCATAATTTGTAGATTTGGATGATGTGCAAAGACAGGGCAAAAACAGAGCAAGCAGGGCAGGCATGGGCAGGGAGGGAGAGAGGAAATAAACGTCCGCCTTCATCGAGAGCAAGAGAGAAAGCCAAGTCTACTAACCCTCAATAGGAGTAAATAGTTTTTATACTTTGGATCAATGTTATAAGATTATTTTTCTTCTTTTGCTCTTTCGGTTTGTTATTTTGTTTGTATTTCCTTTTAAGTCATGCAAAGCACTTTGAATTACCTTATTGCTGAAAATGTGCTGTATGAATAAAATGACCTTACTTTACCTGCTGTAGTCATGCTGATTGGTGTCATGCTATCACAAACATTGGCCCCATTCAGAATGCTACAAAAATATCAAAAGAGATGGAAAGTAGACGTCTGCCTCTGGATTAGATGTACAGCTGTATGACTTTAAAGAATATATATTAACTTATTAAACAACAATCAAGTAATTAGCTCAGTACAAAATGTATCTAATAATAAATTGAAGGCAATCAGTCAAGCCATAATTTTTAACATTATCTGTCAACATTTTCCATCACAGTATTTACCTGGAGTCAGCACCTAAGAGAAATAATAGAATACGGACCAGTAAATGATCCAGTGGACCATGAAAAGCTACAATCTGAGTTGATTTTCAGGATTTTTTCTGCTGGGAGGAAACAAACTGAAAGTTTTATTAAAATCTCTAGCCAAAGAATTTTTTGGATTACAATTTAATTGTAGAAGAAGCACAAATTAGAAACAGAATTGGAGCTCATGCCCAAATATAAATCTACAAAATATTACAGGAAACATGCAAAACACTGGTCAGTTATTAAAAGAAGAATTTACAGTTTCAATGCCAATACAGATTTTCTCTTTCTCTACAACAAACAAATATTTTGATTGAATTAAAGTCACTTTTAACCTGAAAGAAGTTTGAATATTTCTTGGTTTAACTGTGGATATAAATTGTATGTAGTTAACATAAATTTAGGTCTTTGCCATTCCTCCTCTACAGCCCATAATACTATAACTCTGCCACCACAGGTTCCTGATGTTAGATTTATTTAATTTCTTTATTGTAAGAAGACAGTGGTGAATGCCAAGTGGAGAGTCTATAATTTTTATGTTTATTCATTGAGTTGTATTATTCAGATAAAAATGTTTTTCTTATTTAAAGACTGAGAGGAGAAACTGCAATTATTTCCATTTAGGTGACCTGAAAAACTCAATAAATATTTAGTTCAAAAGGACTGCCAATGAAACGTTTCCTCCCTTTAGACCAGTT
Organism: Poecilia mexicana; assembly: GCF_051168715.1. Taxonomy (NCBI): domain Eukaryota; kingdom Metazoa; phylum Chordata; class Actinopteri; order Cyprinodontiformes; family Poeciliidae; genus Poecilia; species Poecilia mexicana. Next base: position 24,891,744 of record NW_028263387.1, read on the forward strand.
TGGTCTTCAGTCCCCCCTGCCTTGCATGTTTTAGGTGTTTCCCCTGGCTTGTGGGTAAATAACAGACCTCTTCAGCACTCGATGGCTGCAGAAGAGGTCATACAGTCATTTGAATCAGGTGATCTGGAAATGAGACACATCTAAAATATGAAGAGCAGGGGCGCCTGAGGCACCATTATTGGTTTCTACAGAAACTCACACCTGATAATGGGTGGAACCACTGATGTTCACTGCAGCAACATGTTGCTCAGAAATGAAACTAATGGTAGTTTCTGGGAAAGATGACTCAGGGAGGAGTCCTGCTCCATTGACGGGTTGTACGTCTCAACCAGGTTTAGACTTCTTCAGTGTGGAATAATTTTAAAAACTTGTATCTGTTATGGCTTCTGTACAAGGCGATGGGGAGTAGGATGGAGGAAAGGCAGCAGGGATTATAAACTATGGAAGTCTGGTGGTTACATTTAATTAGCTCTGAAAAACCATGCAAAAAAAATTGATCTAGACCTGCTGTGTGAAAGTAGCCTATGATATTGCTAAACTAAAGAAAGACACACTGACCGTGGAAGAGCAGCAAATTTGACTGTCTCTTTAAATGTAATAAATTTGTAGTCAGAGGTGCAACTGTATTTCACAAAGTGCCACATTTCTTGAATCAGATATAAGTTTGCTTTATTAATTTCCTGGCAGTTTAGAGTACATTCTCATAACCCTTAGTGAACACAACAAAAATGTTACTTTATTTAATCATTCTGCTCAAATTACTTATTAATTTGCACATTTCCATCAAATTTGTTTACACAGACAGCTTTATAAACCAAATGCAACTAAATTAAGTTAAATAAATTACAATGATGCAAGTAAATTATAGAAGAGAATTAAAAAGCCACAGCCATTATGCACATACGGCTGCAGAGGAACATTTCTGTTGGAACATTTATGTCATTCATGTTCTGAAAAAAAAATCTGTCTTGTCTAGAGGTTCACCAGTAGATGTTTTGACTTGGTGGATGATATTCCTCTTAGCTGCAGTTCTCCAACAGTAATCACTGGAGACCTTTCTACCTCGCTAACCGTCCTCCTCACTGTGGGTTCAAACTTGGGTCCCTGTCCAACTGTCTTTGTCTCAGTTCCAGGCATTGTATCTGAGAAAACTATGATAAGCATCAGATATTTTCTTGCAGTTATTTCCTGACAGATGAAGATTAACCCACGTCTTACTTTAATTATGTTTTCTTGTCTTTTTTATTTTGAAAATTGAATAAGTACTGAATGTACTGAAAATGTACTGAAATTACAGGTTGAATTATTCTAAATGTTGTAGTGTCATATTATTCTGGTAAAATAAAACATTAACTTATTTTAAATCTTTTTACACACTTTAACTTGAAGGGCCAATAAGTGTGGATGTTTCTGTATGAGGTGTAATAACACAATAAACCCAGAAACAACATCTGATACATAACATGTTGTCTTCATCTGCAGGATTTGCATGTGTAACTTTTATAGCTCTGTTTGTTTGATATTTACACTTGGATAAAACAGGATGTTTTAAGAGCTTCTAACAAGTGATAAAATATGGAGCAGAGCAGGACTGGATTAACAGGGAGGGAAAAAGTTTTTTCTTATTCCTTCCCACTCTGAGTTACAAGCATCATGATAGGTGGAACCAGAGACACTCCCTTCAGTAACCTGATAATTTAACCAGAGCTCAGAGCATTTTCTGTTCTACAGGAGAGAAACTCACAGTTGGTGTTACTGAGAGCAGAAATGGAACGAAGAGGAGACAACCGCTCTGCTGGACCTGAAGATGTGCCCTGTGATGTCTGCACTGGGAGGAAGAGGAAGGCCATCAAGTCTTGCTTAACTTGTCCAGCTTCTTATTGCAAGAATCACCTCCAACCTCATCATGATACTCCACCATTGAAAAAACACAAGCTGGTGAATCCCTCCAAGAACCTCCAGCAGAACATCTGCTCTCGTCATGATGAGGTGATGAAGATTTTCTGTCGTACTGATCAGCAGTGTATCTGTTATCTCTGCTTAATGGCCGAACATAAATACCATGCAACAGTCCCAGCTGCAGCAGAAAGAGCTGAGAAGCAGAAGAAGCTCCAGGAGAGTCGACAACAAATCCATCAGAGAATCCAGGACCAAGAGAAAGATGTGAAGCTGCTTCAACAGGAGGTGGAGGCCATCAATGTCTCTGCTGATAAAGCAGTGGAGGACAGTGAGAAGATCTTCACTGAGCTGATCCGTCTCCTCCAGGAAAGAAGCTCTGAGGTGAAGCAGCAGATCAGATCCCAGCAGGAAACTGAACTGAGTCGAGTCAAAGATGTTCAGGAGAAGCTGGAGCAGGAGATCACTGAGCTGAAGAGGAAAGACGCTGAGCTGGAGCAGCTCTCACACACAGAGGATCACACCCAGTTTCTCCTCAACTACCCCTCACTGCCAGCACTCAGGGAGTCGACACACTCATCCAGCATCAACATCCGTCCTCTGAGACACTTTGAGGACGTGGCAGCAGCTGTGTCAGAGCTCAGGGACAAACTACAGGACGTCCTGAGAGACACATGGACAAACATTTCAGTGAAGATCACTGAGGTGGATGTTCTACTGTCTGAACCAAAGAGCAGAGATGGATTCCTGGTATATTCACAAGATATAACTTTGAATGTAAACACAGCACACAAAAGTCTATTCTTATCTGAGAGAAACCGAAACGTATCATTAATGCTTCAATCTTATCCTGATCATCCAGAAAGATTCATTGGTTGGTCTCAGGTTCTGAGTAGAGAGAGTCTGACTGGACGTTGTTACTGGGAGGTGGAGAAGAGAGGAGGAAGAGTTAATGTAGCAGTTTCATACAGGAATATCAGCAGAAGGGGACAATCGGATGAATCTAGGCTTGGATCTAATGACAAATCTTGGGCATTAAGATGTGACAGAAAAGATTACACATTCTGGCACAACAATGTAAGCACTTCCATTCAAAGTCCAGCTTCCTCCAGAATAGGAGTGTACCTGGACCACGGAGCAGGTATTCTGTCTTTCTACAGCGTCTCTGAAACCATGACTCTCCTCCACAGAGTCCAGACCAGATTCACTCAGCCTCTGTATGCTGGGGTGGAGCTTTCTGATAATATTTTCTGTAATGGAGCCTCTGCTAAGTTCATTAAGCTTAAATAGTCAGCAGTGATCTGAGGTCCAGTTGGTTAAAATGTGTATTTTAGTTTCTGTTGTTTTAGACTCCATCATTGTTGTCAGATCAGCTATGGAGTTACTTTGCCATCTTGTTTTGTTAATGTTGGTGGGTTTTTTGGGGGGTGAGGGGGGCATGCTGCTTCTTGTTTCTGTTTAGCTATGGAGGCTGTCACTGCTCAGGGGGATTTTGATTTATCCAAATTAATTACAGTTACATTTATTGCTTTGTCAGACCATCTGCTGTTCAAATCCTTATACTGATAACCTGAAGAGAATCATCATAATTCAGGACATTGGTCATTATTTTATTTGACAAAAATGATTGTGGAAATTGATTAAAAATAACAGAATATTACTGAACAACAGTTTTCTTAAATCAGATTTTAATCTTCTATGTTTTAATCAGATATATGGACAAAATGCATTATAAGTGTACAACTAAGTGTTACCATTTACAACATTTAGTTTTGTGCAGATAAGTGATTGAATCCAAAAAATCAGTTTTTATTTAATAATCTGTGGCTGGAAATGTTTTATTTGTTGGAAACTTTTAATAACTCTGTACAAGTCCTTAAAATCAGTTAAAGATTTATTGTAATGTATTGTTAGTTTTCCTTTTTAGATATTTTCTGAATTTTTTTTATATACAAGCCTTTATTTCTTTTTTTTTTTACTTCTGCTTTTAGTTTTAAAATTCTTTAGAATTCATTCTCAGATTCTGATGATTTTTTTTTTTAATTACAGCAGTCAAACATTCCTTTGTTTTTTGCATTAGAATGATAGATATCTGAACAGGTTTGTTGTTGATCCAGGTTCCGGTACCAGAGAGTTCTTTGGTGGTAAATGGTAGTTATGAGCAGGGCCGTGCAGAGACCACTAAAAGGACAGGTGCTCAAAAAAAAGGGCACATCTCACCACATTCTAGGACAGAATATTAACAAAGCCACAGCTTTCAGAGTTTAATAAACAATGATAAATTACAAAATTGTGACATATACAATCAAAGCTAAGGTAAATCTCTATACAGAGCATACATGATTGTAACTCAAACATGTATATGTGAGATATTTTGTTAGTAATTTCTTTCTGCAGGTCTATTTTGTTACAGTAAAGTATTGCAATATTCAAACCCGCAATTTAGCAACATATGTAAATCAGACCTAGACCACCAGACATATTTTGTCTTTACAGAATTACACTTTTGAAAATATAAACAAGGGCTCAATGCAACCTTGTAGTGGACTGTAATCTATGAAAAAAGAGCTGCCTGTTTGCTGCAGTGGAGATGAAGAGAAAAGCAGCAGGCAACAGAAAATCCTCAACAAAGAGCCAAACCCAACAATCAGATTTTAATCTTCTATGTTAAATTCAAATATATGGACAAAAATGTATTTAAGTGTATATATAAGTGTTACCATTTGCAACATTTAGTTTGTGCAGACAAGTGGAAACTTAATAACTCTGTAGAAATCCTTAAAGTTAATAAAAGATTCATTGTAGTATTAGTTTCCCTTTTTAGATATTTTATGATTTTTTAGATGTAAATCTTACTTTCTCTTTTTTTACTTCTGCTATAGTTGTAAAATTCTTTATATTTTATTCTCTTGTTTCTTAAAGAAGAATGATGAAAAGTCAGCGCACAGCTTCAGCTACCAGTGTTGTGGTCAAGCCACCTAACCAGAGACCAAGACCAAGACCAGGGTGTATCGAGACCGAGACAAGACCAAGACTTTTGGGGTCCCAGACCGAGTCAAGACCAAGACCAGCACCCCGCGCTATATGACACGATAAAATGTAAAATATGATCAAAATTACTTCTCAAATTGATCTGAAACATCCATATTCACATAAAAACACCTAGATATTAAATATTTAATCAATTGGACAAACACCAAGGTATCGCCCTGGGTGTTTGCCCACATTGCTCATGTCAGAAACCACCACTGTCTGCACCATTAAACATAGCGATTGAGGCAATGCCCTGACGCTCAACTATGAACACTGACCAAGGAGCAACAAGCAAGAAGTAACCAATCACAAGAGGCTCACCGTAACTGTTCTCACCCTCTCTCCCGCTACATAAAGCCAGATAGTCTGACACCATGGCAGACTACCATTACAGCTGCCACTTTGAACAAAAACAATCAAAGAGCAATGTGCATGCTCTGTGTGCTCTTTCGTTCTTGTGTTTTATTTGTTAATTAAAAAATATCAATGTACATAATTAAATAAAGTAATGATAGCTACTGCAGTGTACGCAGAGCATTACAAGAACAAAGAAGAGTGTTCTGTCAGGTCAGCATATGCTGTCAGATCTTCAGATCTAAAGATTTTTAATTCTTTAGAGCCACCTACTGGTAGTTTGGTGCAGCTGCAAGCAAGAAGTCCTTCAGCCACATACTCAGAAAAAATGGAAGCTGGTGGAGGCTCATTTATGCAGACGTCATAGGAAACGACGTCATTGAACTAATGAGCCCTTAAATTGATGATGGGGACCCAGCATCTCCAAGAGACTAGAAACATGATGTGCAGGAATTTTATACTTTCTTAAGAGTGAAAACCTCAATAGTTATGTTTCGTTTTTTTGTTTAAATTGTGATTTTTTTATGCACGATAAAGTCACTTGATGTGAGTTTAATTTTAATCATGTAAATGTTATGTATGTATATTGCACAAAACTCTCCATCCATGTATGTATATTGCACAAAACTCTCCATCCATCCATCCATCCATCCATCCATCCATCCATCCATCCATCCATCCATCCATCCCTAGTGAGTTCAGGAGGGTTGCTGCTGCCTCTCTATCTATCGTTCCAGATGAGAGGTGGTGTCACCCTGGACAGGTCGCCAGTCTGTCGCAACAAAACTCTCCTTTCTTTTGGTTAAAACTTTTACGGGAGTTTTCCTTCTGTTCAACTTCCAAGTAAATCTCATAATATATATATTTTTTCTGGAGCTGATCGATGTTCTGAGACCAGCAGACAACCTCCTTCAAACCCACAGAGGGAAATCTGCAGCTGAGCGAGGCGGCCACTTGTCAGCTGTGGATAAATCAGTCATCAAGGGTTCATGTCCAACTGGTTGATCCATTTTGGCCCAGTTCACATGTTGATGGTCAATGTGGTTTATTTTACCCCCAAAATTTAAGTAACATAACCTTTACCATTATATCTTTTGAGATAATCTGTCTTTCAGTCCATCACTTTACATTAATAATTGGTTTTGGTTTATTGAGAAAATGCCATTACATTTTAGATGTGTGATGCTGTTCTAATTAGTTTTTAATTTACTGGTGGTTATTTTTACATTGTTTAGGTTGCAATATCAATATAATTTATCTGCATGAAATTGAATGTGGATTTTTTTTCAAAGTTTCCATCTGATTGCAAAGTTTCTATGGGGGTCAATAATTTTCTTTTATTCAATAAATTTGCTGCAACCTATAATCTTAATTATTCACCTATTTTTTGCTATACCACAATTTTCTTTTTCATATCTGCACAATAAACATTTAGTCATGAATTTAAACAATACGGTGGGTAGTTGTTAATGTGATATTCACTCAAAAACTCGCTTCTTTGGGTTTAAGAAAACCTCTGATCCAAAGGTTTAACTTTGAACAAAGTTTTGATGATTTAAAGTATTACAGAAAGTTTTTTGTGATAATAGGAAAGTGGCTAGCTGCCACTTATGTGGATAAAACTTTGTTATTTAATAAGATATTGTGCATGTAGCACATATTTCAACAAAACAGGGAGCGCTGACCCACTTCTTTATCCATAAAAAATACAGCAAGTTGTTAAAGAGCCCGATTTGATTACAGTTTTCTAGAATAAGCAGGCCTGGCATCCACAGCAGGTCAGATGTTTTCTATCGTTAACCAAGCCAATGGTGATCTGCATTATTAACGATCCTGAAACCATTACAAGGGTCTTAGCCGGGATGGCCCCAAAAGGTTGTCAGATTTGGGTGATGCCCAAAATGTCTTATAAATTGGTTAAACCACACTTGATGTACAGCTGACCAGTAACGGCTTTACAGTTTACTGAAAAAGAAACATTTAATTTTTTTTCGCTTTATTGCATATATATTTTCATTACCTTAGATGTCTACACTTTAAGGAGAGATTCTGTGGAGTTTTATATCAAATTTATCCTCAAGATCTTTTCCCCAAATTTCTTAAGGCCCCGACATACTTCATCCAAAGCCGAACAGTTGACGTGCATCTGGAACTGTTCGTATTCGCACACACCTTTCATACAACGGTGCAGACTACCTGGGGGTTTGGCAGGTGGATGCCTCACTGCAAACTAAATGACTCAATTCTTGTCATGTGTCACATGAAGTATGTCGGGACCTTTACAGTACTAATATAGTCTTGACTGCCCTGTTAACTTTCTGTATGAGGACAACTGCTCACCAAACTGGGTCTCCACACATTCATTTTATTCTAATGAAGCATTTTAAATCGGTTCCTCTCTACATCCAAATCAATAAACACTTTGCTGCGCACCTCTTCTCCAGAGGAACCATCTGCTAAGGTTTTATATCCAGTTAAGGGTATAAACTGGATATAAGTTTGCACCCATATACCCTGTGAATTATATTGATGAAGCAGCTCTCCTGTAGCTTAGTGCTGTTCACTCATAGAAACTGTAACTCTGTAAACATCATCTATCATGATTTGCTTCTAAATGGATAACAAGACATTTCTGCCTTGGTTTCAGTGAAGCTTCAGCTGTAGGTTCAAAGGTCGCTTCATTTCATGATCAGGTGTGGCTTTACGAGCTGTTTGCTTAGTTTGAATAGTTTCTTAATGTGTTTGCTGGTCAAACTGGAGGAGCAGTTTGTTTGATTTTAGTGGTAAGAATTAGCTTTTTGTTGGAGATGATTTAACTTACTAAAACTGAAAAAGTGATGTCAACATTAGATAAAGTAATGATTAAATCTGATTCTACATTTTAAACACAAACCTTGGGATTGAAGATGCTGCTGTAAAAAGAGATAATCTGTTTCTGTTTCAAACTGTTCCTTTTCCTGTAAAGTCATGGAAAGTGATTCCTACTAAATTACACTGTAAACTCCACTTTGTTCACTGACATTTATTGCCCACTCCACCCTTTAGATGTCAGTGGGCAGAAATATAATGGAAGAGTTCAACGTCTGATTGAGTCACATGTCCATATTAAATTTCAAAATAACTTCTAGGAAAGAGAAACTTAAGCAGTTTCTATTCCTGACAGGTAAAATGTCTCACAGAGAAACTCAGCTGGAGAAACTCTCTTGTTCCGTCTGTTTGGATCCATTTAAGAGTTCACCTCTAATCTCACTATAATGTTTCTGGACTAAAGAAACAACACGGTGGTCCTGCTTGTAAATGTGCAAGATGCAAACTGTCTCTTTAAAAGAACAAATTTTGGTGTCACTTTACCGTTTCTTGAATCAGCTGTAAGCTTTCCCAGCCAGAGTAACTCCTGTCATTCCTCATGGTTAACACAGCAGGCTAAAAAATAATCAGTTTAATCAAATTGTAAGGTCATAGTCATTTTTGAAGCACATTTCCAATAACTCATGCTGGGCAAAGTGCTTTGCAAACCAAAATGCAATTAAGGTACACAACAAAGATGCAAGTAAAATATAAAAACAAATTAAAAAGCAAAACATGAAGACATTTAAAACAGTTCAAACTGGAGTTAAATGAAAATGTTTAAGCTTCTTCTAAAAGCCAGAAGGGTTATTAAAATTAATCTTCAAACTTTGAAAATTTAACTTCCTTCAATGTTTGTGCAGATTCAGTTTCAGTGTTAAAGTTCTGCTTATGTTTCAATCAGTCTAGTAATAAAGAGAGTTAAAACTGGCATCTTTCAGGAATAAGTTTAGGTAATTATTAAAATTCAAGAAGTCCATCTTATGAAACAGAACCCACATTTATGTGAAGCAACTTCTGGAGCAAAATTTAAAAAACACAGTCTGTATCAGGAAAGATCAATGTAAGATCCATTGATTATTTATTTAAAACAGGAGATAACGGCTATTGGTTTAATGATATGTAATAAAGGTTATGATGAAAGATAGCCTGGTAAAAGCCAGTCCTGCACTTTGTTTTGTCTGGACCCTCGGCTGTTGAGAAACAGTTGCTTTCTGGAGGCATCGACTTTGTTGAAGTTTGAAACGATTGGATCTGAATTGACCCAATACTAACGTTTAACCATAATGTAACACACCAGCTGGACCATGAAGGAAGCTACGTTATGAAGCTTACCGGAAACTGTGTGTGCTGTAAACCAGCATTCAGCCTATACACCCCTTTACTATTAACAGAGATAACTGGACAATTAGACTTTTGCTGAATTGGGATTGTGATGGGACAAGATTTTTTTCTGAGAGAGGGATAAGACAGGAGTGAAAATCCACTAACACTCTGGACTTGAAAAAGCTTTATACAAGCACAGTCTAATTACCATTTAGTAATAACTGCTCTGACTGTAGATATGGGAAAACTTTGGCAAACAGATAATTTTTTGAAGTAATTTTTACAGATGAAGACACGTCTGTCTTACTTAAATATGTTTTTATTGTCTTTCCTATATTGAAGTTTAAATAAAAGAAATGAACTGAAATTAAAGGCTGGATTCTTCTTAATGGTTCAATGTGAGATTATGATCCTAAAATAACATTTTTAAAATTCTGCACACTTTAATTTTAGGTGCAGATAAGTGTGGAAGTTTCTACATGAGGGACAATAACTCCATGAACCCAGAAAAAGATTTGATCCATAATCTGTAGTTTCCATCTGCAGGATTTGCCTCTGGGTGTGTAGCTCTGTTTGACTGGTTAAATATTTACACTCAGACAAAAATCTTAATTTTTTAAATAACTTTAATAGCAACTGCACTTTATGTTTCCCAGTGGACTCCAACTAGAAATGAAACATGGAGTTCTTCAACATGAGTGGAGCAACCTTTTTAAACTCTGTCAGTTGTAAAAACGTCTTTAAGGACAGTATTGATTTATGTAAAATAAGAAAAAAAACTTGTTAAGGAGATTTAAGTTACTGATTCTTCCCTTCGCTTTTATTAGATGAATTATAAATACTAAAAAAATTATTCACACCTCTTTCCAGGCAACAGGGGTCGACTACTGAATGATCATTTTCCTCAACAGTTCGAAGTGCTTCCTTGTTCCCTCCCTCTTTTGTTTCCAAGTGTGATGATTGGTGGAAACAGACACGCCTTTTAGTAACCGGATATTTACCACTGAGCTGAAACAAGTTTCTGTTCTACAAAACAGAAACTCACACAGTCGTCGTTACTGAGAGCTGAAAGAAGCAAAGAAGAGTTCAGATGGATACATTCTCCTGTTCGATTTGTTTGGATCTACTGAAGGATCCGGTGACTATTCCCTGTGGACACAGCTACTGCATGGACTGTATTAAAGATCACTGGGATGGAGAAGATCAGAGGAGAAAATACAGCTGCCCTCAATGCAGGAAAGAGTTCATACCAAGACCTGCCCTGGAGAAAAACTTCACATTAGCTGCTTTAGTGGAGAATGTGAGGAAGCCTGGACTCCGAGCTGCTGCACCTGGTCACTGCTATGCTGAACCTGAAGATGTGGCCTGTGATGTTTGTACTGGGAGGAAGAGAAAAGCTGTCAAGTCCTGTTTATCATGTCCAGCTTCCTACTGTAGGAGTCACCTCCAACCTCACTATGATGCTCCACCATTAAAGAAGCACAAGCTGGTGAATCCCTCCAAGACTCTCCAGGACAACATCTGCTCTCGTCATGATGAGGTGATGAAGATCTTCTGTCGTACTGATCAGCAGTGTATCTGTTATCTCTGCACTATGGATGAACATAAAGGCCATGAAACAGTCCCAGCTGCAGCAGAAAGAGATGAGAAGCAGAAGGAGCTCCAGGAGAGTCGACAACAAATCCATCAGAGAATCCAGGACCAAAAGGAAGATGTGAAGCTGCTTCAACAGGAGGTGGAGGCCATCAATGTCTCTGCTGATAAAGCAGTGGAGGACAGTGAGAAGATCTTCACTGAGCTGATCCGTCTCCTCCAGGAAAGAAGCTCTGAGGTGAAGCAGCAGATCAGATCCCAGCAGGAAACTGAAGTGAGTCGAGCCAAATATCTTCAGAAGAAGCTGGAGCAGGAGATCACTGAGCTGAAGAGGAAAGACGCTGAGCTGGAGCAGCTCTCACACACAGAGGATCACACCCAGTTTCTCCTCAACTACCCCTCACTGCCAGCACTCAGGGAGTCGACACACTCATCCAGCATCAACATCCGTCCTCTGAGACACTTTGAGGACGTGACAGCAGCTGTGTCAGAGCTCAGAGACAAACTACAGAACATCCTGAGAGACACATGGAGAAAAAATTCACTGCGAGTGACAAAGATGGATGCTGTACTGCCAGAACCAAAGACCAGAGCTGAGTTCTTAAGGTGTTCACAAAAAATCACCTTGGATCCAAATACAGCAAGCAGGTTTCTGTTATTATCTGAGGGGAACAGAAAAGTAACAAGAATGAACCAACAACTGCTTTATCCTGATCATCCAGACAGATTCACCTTTTGGCCTCAGATCCTGAGCAGAGAGAGTCTGACTGGACGTTGTTACTATGAGGTGGAGTGGAGCGGAGGAGGAGTTAATATTGCAGTTTCAAACAAAAACATCAGCAGATCAGGAAGATCAAATGGATGTTCATTTGGATTCAATGACAAATCTTGGTCTCTGCGCTGTGACACAAACAGTTGTACATTTTCGCACAACAAAGTTCAAACTCCAGTATCAGGTCCAGTTTCCTCCAGAATAGGAGTGTACCTGGACCACAGAGCAGGTATTCTGTGTTTCTACAGCGCCTCTGAAACCATGACTCTCCTCCACAGAGTCCAGACCAGATTCACTCAGCCGCTACATGCTGGGATTAGACTTTCTGAAGGATCCTCTGCTGAGTTTGTTAAACCTAAATAGTCAGCAGTGATCTCAGGTTCAGTTCGTTAATATGCATATTTTAGTTTCAGTTTTTCAGTCTCCTTCATTGTTGTCATTTCTTCACTTCTTAGACATCAGCTGTCGTTATGAAGATGTTGTTTGTTTGTTGACATCCATTAATTTCACCCACAAAAGCAAATTGTCATGACTTTCAACTGCATGACAATAGATGTTGCCATCTTAACCCTTGTGTTTACAAATGGGGTCCAACCGACCCCACACCCGTGCACAAGCGTTAAAACCTATCCCTAATTTTCTGACTGCTTATCTTTCATGTAGCTGCAAAAATTATAAACTTTGTAGCACTTTTGTAAATAATTCATGTTACAACACAAATAAAGTATAAAAATCAACTTAAGGAAAGCATTAAAAACACAGAAAGTGACTATTTGTATTTTTCTTGAGCTGGAGAAAAACTGATGAAAAAGAACAGGACAACTAGATGTATAGTATGTAAATTCAGATGTTATCCTTTTTATTTTGAACACAGACTTTCTCTTAAAAGGTTTCTTTTGTAGTAAAGAAATGTGAACCCTTTTCTGGTCAGTATGGATTGATTTTAATTGACTAAGCAGATTAATTATTTATACACATTTGCTGCAACATTGCTGTCTGTGTGCCCTAAACACATCCAAACACACAAGTGCACAATATTCTAGTTTTGGGAAGAGATAGTAGGGCAAACCTTCTGTAGTCGTGCTGATTGGTGGTGTGCCGTTACAAACCTTGGCCACCATGGAAAATATCTGTAATTTGGTGCATCCTGCACTAACTTTTTTCACCTCCTAAGTTTTTCTGACCCACCCATCTCTTTCTCCTTTCTTTGTGACATGTTGGTTAATTTATCTCTGAGATGCATGAGTGACAGAACCCTCTGAGACATTTTGAGGACGTACTAACACAGCTACAAGATGTCCTGAGAGACACATGGACAATCATCTCATTGGCAATAACTGAGGTGGATGTTCTACTATCAGGACCAGAGCCAAAGACCAGATAATTTTGATGTATCACCTTCATACATTAAGAACATCAACATTGTCATGAAACCTGATTGGGACTGACTGAGATCTTTCCAGGACACACAGAAAACGGGTCACAGAAACCTAGAGGCAATAAGTAATCTTGTATTCTGATTTAATGTAGATTGAAAATTATGTAATCTTTGATTTAAATGCACTATGAATTGATGTTGATTATGAGTTATGTGGTTTTGGTTGGAAGGCAATAATGAATCTTGACCTAAGAATGGGAAAAATCATAAATGGATAAAAGTAATGACTACAAGTTAAAAGTCTCTTATACTGTGTCACAACTAGAGGCCGCCTGAAGTCAAGGGAAGGGTGGTAGCTGCTCGGAGGAGGTTGTGTAAGCAGCCGATGCATAAACACCCAAACATGGAAGGTATAAAAATAATGAGAGAGAAGAACCAGGGGTTCTTTGTTCCTCAGTGTTCGAGTCAATGCAGGATCAATGGAGGGCTGCGCCTTGAAACCCCGGGGAGGTGAAGACATCGCACTGCTGGAGAATGGAACAGGATCCGTTTACCCACAGCCTGGGTTTCTGATTTGACAACTGCCCTACACTCAACCCAAAGGATCTCAACTAGGCTGCAGTGGACTTGGTGGATAGACAAAGATCACCGAGTGATGAGGAACTGAGTTCATGGAGGACAAACACCAGTTCAACTTTGGATCTATTCTGAGGAGGATTCTGCCAAGACAGACTCTAACCAAGGATATTAAAGTTTTATGCTGCCAAGATCAACTCAACATCTGGGGACGAGTGGATCTGCATCCCAAAGCCTCACTTATTTAGTTCGATGACACAGTATAGGGACTGGAGGGAGGTGTGATTTCTAATTCCTTGTATATTAATCTCTTGATTTGTTGATTGAAGAAGCTGTTTGTCAGTTTTCCCCCTGCTAAAGCTTGCTAATAAAATATTAAAGTCTAATTGATGCTGTGGACAGTTCAATTAATTGAGTCAATTGAGAGTAATTCTTCTGATTTAGGTAAAATCAGTGGTCATGGTCCTAGTAACCAGGGGGCTTCAGACATTTCTTTGGTGTTTGTAAAATAAAGACCTTGGGACTCGTTATAGTTTAGATAAGTTTTAGGGACTCGGCACAAGTGCATGTTATTGATAGAGAGAGAGCTACCATTAACATTAACTCAGTTGACTGTTTCATTAACTGTAGTGGGTCAAAACTTCTGGATCTGAAGGTAGTCAGAGTTTAGATGCATCTTTCTGACTCCCAGCTTAAACAGAATGTCCTCTACATTCTCATCTGGAGTAACACTCAGGAGTTAGAGGCTTTCTGGACCCGTTAGGTAGAGCTGGTCAGTAGTCAGTCTGCTGGGGTCTGTGAGGAGGTTTGGGTGTGGCTGACTATTGCGTAATAACAACATAAAAGAAGAATTTGGACTCAGGGATCTTGGTCACTAGCTTTATATTTTGGCATGAATTTTAAACTCCAGCACCAGGTCCAGTTTCCTCCAGAATAGGAGTGTACCTGGACCACAGAGCAGGTATTCTGTGTTTCTAAAGCGTCTCTAAAACCATGACTCTCGTCCACAGAGTCCAGACCAGATTCACTCAGCCTCTGGAGTTAGGTTTCTGTTCTGGTGGAGATTCTGCTTAGTTTATTTAACCTAAATAGTCAGCAGTGATCTGAGGTTCAGTTGGTTAAAATGTGTATTTTAGTTTCTGTTTCTTTAGTCTCTATCATTGTTCCTGAGAGCTCATTTTTGTCATTTCTTAACTGCTCAGAGATCAGTCTTTATGTCTTTATGGAGTCTTGTTTGTTGTTGGTGATGGTAGAGTTTGTTTGGGTGCTGCCCCTTCTTGTTTCTGTTCGCCATGGAGACTTTCACTGCTCAGATTAATCTTTATTCACCTAAGCAATGATTAGGTTTTTGTGTTAAAAAGTGTCAGGAACTTATGTTGGAATTACAGAATTTTATATCAAAAGTTGATTTTATAATGTTTCAACATATTTTGTATCTTTAATTAATGTATATCACAGCTCAGAGATGCAGATTAAGAAGGATTTAGACTAAATCACATGGTATTCCCCAGACTTTGCAAAACATGATTTTCTTGATAAAACAAAGTGAAAACTTTTTCTTCAACTCAAACTGTACATAAAAGAAATCACCAAATAAAAGGAAACTTCCAGCCTACATGTATAAAACTATGTTCCTTCTCAACACAGACCAGGTTTCTGGATCTATATCACAGGTTTGACTAACAAATCAATCCTCCAGCTGCAGCTGATCCAGAAGCTGCTGCTGGAGTTCTGACTAAAACCAGGAAGATAGAGCACATAACACCAGTTTTAAAGTCCCTACGCTGGCTCCCTGTAGCTCAGAGAATAGACTTTAAAATACTGTTGTTGGTTTATAAATCACTGAAACAATTCATTAAAGATCTGCTGTTGTCATAGCAACCTTCCAGATCCCTCAGGTGTTCTGGTTCATGTTTCAAGACAAAATTCCTGCTGGACATCAGCCGATTAGGACCAATTCTTGTGTCTGATCACTGCTAAACATGAGTTGCACTTTGGTGCAGTTTTTAGCACTGCTGGTTTACAGGAAGATCGTGAGTTTGAATCTCGAACCAAGGACTTTTTGCATGGAGTCTTTGTGGGTTCTCTCTGGGTAAATGTTCTTTCTTTAACAATCCAAAAATATGAGCAGCACTGACAGTTATTGGTTGTCAGTGCTGCAGGACCCCATCCAGGGTCTACTGGTAGCGCTCCTGTAAGGATAAATATGTCAACAATAGACAACAACTGAGCTAGTAAAACCTCTAGTAAAATCTGAAACAAAATGTAATTATTTAAATGGAAGGCTGGATGAAGTTTTTAATAGATTCCCATGAGTTACATTTTCCAATTTGCATTAAAACACTTTTCACCAGTTTCAGAAACCACTGGTGAAGCAGCAGCAGAGAGGAGGGTTAGATTACAACCAGGCCTTTTATGTTAAACTTTTACAGAGCGATGAATTGTCCCAGAAGTTATTGTGATAAACGATAATATTGTTGTTTTGAGACAATTTTCTAATAATCTAATGGTAATGGTATAATCATGCGAGAACGCATTCTTAAAGACATTTTAAATATCCAAAATAGACAAAACAACAAATAAAATAAATTATAAAGTCTTTGTAAATAAAATTGTCCTTCAAATAAAGGGCTAGTTGAGACCAAAACACCAAACTAAAGAATTTTATCATCCAGTTTTTGGTACAAAGAAAGAAAAGAGAAAAACAGTAAATCATGCTAATGGAAATTATTGAGCTCCCTTTAACTTATCATGTGATTTATTGTTTATTGTGACAGGCCTAGTTACAACCGATTAGACCTGAAACAACCAACAGTTTCTGTTATCTCATGGCCTCGGGTACTTTCAACATTCCTGTCTGAACTTGTCTGATTAAATGTGGACCTTAGTTTGTAGTTTATTCATTGAGTTGTATTTAGATGCAAACTTTTTTTATTCCTAAAAAATAATGGTAAGGAAAAAGTGAGTATTTATCTCCATTTAGATGATATGAAGAACTAATTTATTCCCTTTAGAAGTTCATATCTGAGAATATTTGTAACCACAAATGTTCACTGCAGCAACATGTACAGACATTAAACTAACAGCCGTTAGGAAAGATGACTCAGATTTCTGATGTATTATCAGAACTTATGTCTCATCCAGGTTTGCAGTTATTCAGTGCTTAACAGATATAAAAGCTTTAAAAAAGTCATAGTGAAGGTTTCTGTATAAGGCCATGGGAAGTATGGATGAAGAGTTCATAAAATCTAAATGCCAATGAATAAAATATAACTGAGCTTAATACAGGGTCACTCAGAGATACAATTTTACTATTTAGAGTCCTTTAACCAACACGTATAACTATGCATCAGATTGTGTAACATAGCATGACAGGTTGGTAATCTAACAAGCAATAAGCATTAAATTTTGTCAAATGACATTGTCAAAGTCAACAAGTATTTTGATCAATGCTCCACTTATTACTAATCAAAGGCTACTTGACTTGTTGTCTAGGCAAGTAATCATGATGTAGAATTGATGTGAGAGAGAAGATCTGATCCATAATCTTCTATGGATCAGATCGATAAGAGATTATACATTACATGCATAATTTGCATGTAACATATGTAGCTCTGTTTCACTGTGCTTAATATTAACATTAAGATAAAAACAGGATGTTTTCAGTTTTCAACGTTACTGCAATTTCTGTTTTCTATTTGGGTTCAACCAGGAATAAAACCTGGAGCATTTCAACCTGAGCTTAGCAACCTTTTTAAATTCACTCAGTGGAAAAAAACATAATGACGGGCAGGCAGAGAGTGTTTAATTCAAAGTGCTTCCTTCTTCTCTGTCACTCTGGTTTACAAATGATAGGTGGAACCAGAGACACTCCCTTCAGTAACCGGATATTTACACCTGATCCAGTTTCTGTTGTTGGGAATGAAAACTGAAACAGTCATTGTTACTGAGAGCTGAAATGAAGAAGAGAGGAGTTCAGATGGATAAAATCTCTTGTTCCATCTGTTTGGATTTACTGAAGGATCCGGTGACTATTCCCTGTGGTCACAGCTACTGTATGAACTGTATTAATGACCACTGGGATGGAGATCAGAGGAGAAACTACAGCTGTCCTCAGTGCCAAAAAGAGTTCACACCAAGACCTGTCCTGGAGAAGAACATTACTTTAGATGTTTTGGTGGAGGATCTGAAGAAGACTGGACTCCAAGCTGCTCCAGCTGATCACTGCTATGCTGGACCTGAAGATGTGGCCTGTGATGTCTGCAATGGGAGGAAGAGGAAAGCTGTCAAGTCCTGTTTATCATGTCCAGCTTCTTACTGTGAGGATCACCTACAACATCACTATGATGCTCCACCATTAAAAAAACACAAACTGGTGAATCCTTCAAAGACTCTCCAGGAGAACATCTGCTCTCGTCATGATGAGGTGATGAAGATCTTCTGTCGTACTGATCAGCAGTTTATCTGTTATCTCTGCACTATGGAGGAACATAAAGACCATGAAACAGTCCCTGTTGCAACAGGTGTGACTGAGAAGCAGAAGGAGCTCCAGGAGAGTCGACAACAAATCCATCAGAGAATCCAGGACCAAGAGAAAGATGTGAAGCTGCTTCAACAGGAGGTGGAGGCCATCAATGTCTCTGCTGATAAAGCAGTGGAGGACAGTGAGAAGATCTTCACTGAGCTGATCCGTCTCCTCCAGGAAAGAAGCTCTGAGGTGAAGCAGCAGATCAGATCCCAGCAGGAAACTGAAGTGAGTCGAGTCAAAGATGTTCAGGAGAAGCTGGAGCAGGAGATCACTGAGCTGAAGAGGAAAGACGCTGAGCTGGAGCAGCTCTCAATCACAGAGGATCACACCCAGTTTCTCCTCAACTACCCCTCACTGCCAGCACTCAGTGAGTCTAAACACTCATCCAGCATCAACATCCGTCCTCTGAGACACTTTGAGGACGTGACAGCAGCTGTGACAGAGCTCAGAGACAAACTACAGGACGTCCTGAGAGACACATGGACAAACATAGAACTGGCAATAAGTGATGTGGATGTTCTACTGTCACAACCAGAACCAGAACCAAAGACCAGAGATGGATTCTTAATGTGTTCACAAAAAATCACTATGGACCCAAACACAGCACACAGGGAGCTGTTATTATCCAATGAGAACAGAAAAGTAATAAGAATAAACCAACATCAGTTTTATCCAGATAATCCAGACAGATTCACTGATTGTTCTCAGGTTCTGAGTAGAGAGAAACTGACTGGACGTTGTTACTGGGAGGTGGAGATGAGAGGAGGAGCGTATGTAGCCGTTTCATACAAGAACATAAGCAGAGCAAAAGGATTTGGATTCAATGACAAATCTTGGTCATTATATTATGACACAAACAGTTACACATTTCATCACAACAGTTTTGAAACTCCAGTACCAGGTCCAGTTTCCTCCAGAATAGGAGTGTTCCTGGACCACAGAGCAGGTATTCTGTCTTTCTACAGCGTCTCTGAAACCATGACTCTCCTCCACAGAGTCCAGACCAGATTCACTCAGCCTCTATATGCTGGGATCTGTGTTTATTATGCTTCCTCTGCTGAGTTAATTGAGCCGAAATAGCCAGCAGTGACCTGATGTCTCTATGGTTACAATGCGTGTTTCAGTTTCTTTAGTCTCCTTGGTGAGAGCTCATTGTTTTATCATTCCTTCACTGCTCAGAGTGAAGCTACTTTATGGAGCTACTTTGTCATTTTTGTTGATGGAGTAAGTTTTGGTGCTGCCCCTTCCTGGTCAAATCAAGAGCAGCCTGGGGTTGGAAATCAGTCAGGAACTTAAGCTGACCTGAGCTGGTTTTACACCTGTGCAGACGAAAGATCCTGCTGTGCAGAGCAGCACAGGGTGTGTTAGAAACCAGCAAAAGGTTTGTTGCCAAAACTTTTTGTCCCTAAACAAACAGAGTGAGATGAGTTGTGCTTTTGGATTCAGGTAATGATATATAAATGCTGACTAGCTAATACCAATATAAGCTACTAATTTTGTTATCTATGTTCAGAAGTGGGTAGTACTGGTTACATTTACTTGAGTAATTTTTTTTTTGGGGGGGATGTACTTTTATGGGTAGTTTTACTGCACTGTACTTTTTTTTTCTTTTACTTGAGTAATCCTATTATTGCTACTCTTTCTTGAGTAGATTAATTTTACTTTTAAAACATAAACTTTAGAGATTGGAAACATTGGATTCTTATGTTTATGCAAACTTGAGCATAATTACTCAATATTTTTATACGTCACGGTTTATATCCTTATTATTTTCTATGAATAAACATGGATATTGAAATATAAGGTTTATGTATTTTTATTAAAGCCAAAGCTTGTTTACTCTGCCTCCCCAGAAAACCCAATGCCCCCCCTGCTCCTCTGGAGTCGGTACCAACAACAGTATCCACATGTGTATTAGGAAAAACAAAACAGACCAATTATGGTCCAGTTACGGTCTGCTCTGGAGGTTGTCAAACTCAAATACACGGTGGGCCAAAATTTTAATCTTGAACAAAGTCTCAGGCCAACATTGAACAAATGAACCTTTTAATAAGGATCCAAACCAGTTTTGCTGGAAACAAGCAACGCTTATATAACTTTGTAGTCCAGACATGCAAAACTAAATAAAAAAATATATAAATGGCATTCATTTATTAATAAAATTTAAATAAAAACTTTATGCCTCTTTTCTATTTGCAGCCTTCTGATTTAAATATCAAAATACTTAACTCAGAAGGTTGACTTAAATAGCCTTATGATTTTAAAAATAAATCATTATGCTATTATTAAAAATATTTTTATTGTAAGAACATTATTTTATTATTTTTATTATTAAAAATAATGACAATAAGTGAATCAACCACAAAGGAAACATAAATTATTGCTCAGTTTGTTACACACTGAAATAATCTGATGAGCTCAAGTCAGACTCCTGGCATCTCGATGCTGTTCATCAATGTCTGGGTTCAGGTTCTGAGCTGAGGAAATCCTCAGCTCAGAGCAACGGTGTTCAGACGTCTCCTGTGAGATGTTTTGGTCATCTTCATCTTGGAGAAAAGTTGCTCACACTGGGAATAAAACATGGAGCAATTCAACCTGAACTGAGCAACCTTTTTATCTCTACTCAGGCATTAAAACATATTTCAGGGTTAGCAGGAAGTGTTCAGTTCAAGGTGCTTCCTGTTCCCTCCCCCTCTGCTTTGCAGACGTCATGATAGGAGGAACCAGTGAAACGCCCTTTAGTCACCTAATGTTTACGCCAGAGCTGAAGCCAGTTTCTGTTCTACAAAACAGAAACTCACACAGTCGTTACTGAGAGCTGAAATGGAGAAGAGAGGAGTTCAGATGGATAAAATCTCCTGTTCCATCTGTTTGGAAATACTGAAGGATCCAGTGACTATTCCTTGTGGACACAGCTACTGTTTGAACTGCATTAAAGACCACTGGGATGGAGAAGATCAGAGGAGAAACTACAGCTGCCCTCAGTGCAAGAAAGAGTTCAAACCGAGGCCTGTCATGGAGAAGGACATCACGTTATCGGAGTTGTTGGTGGATCTAAGGAAAACTGAACCCTCAGCTGCTCCAGCTGATCACTGTAATGTTGGACCTGAAGATGTGGCCTGTGACGTCTGCACTGGGATGAAGAGGAAAGCTGTCAAGTCCTGTTTATCATGTCCAGCTTCCTACTGTAAGAATCACCTCCAACCTCACTATGATGCTCCACCATTAAAGAAACACAAGCTGGTGAATCCCTCCAAGAACCTCCAGCAGAGCATTTGCTCTTGTCATGATGAGGTGATGAAGATCTTCTGTCGTAGTGATCAGCAGTGTATCTGTTATCTCTGCACTATGGATGAACATAAAGGCCATGAAACAGTCCCAGCTGCAGCAGAAAGAGCTGAGAAGCAGAAGAAGCTCCAGGAGAGTCGACAACAAATCCATCAGAGAATCCAGGACCAAGAGAAAGATGTGAAGCTGCTTCAACAGGAGGTGGAGGCCATCAATGTCTCTGCTGATAAAGCAGTGGAGGACAGTGAGAAGATATTCACTGAGCTGATCCGTCTCCTCCAGGAAAGAAGCTCTGAGGTGAAGCAGCAGATCAGATCCCAGCAGGAAACTGAAGTGAGTCGAGTCAAAGATGTTCAGGAGAAGCTGGAGCAGGAGATCACTGAGCTGAAGAGGAAAGACGCTGAGCTGGAGCAGCTCTCACACACAGAGGATCACACCCAGTTTCTCCTCGACTACCCCTCACTGCCAGCACTGAGGGAGTTGACCAAATGTTCCAGCTTAGATTCTTTTCCTCCATACTTTGAAGATATTACCTGTACACACTCATCCAGCATCAACATCCGTCCTCTGAGACACTTTGAGGACGTGACAGCAGCTGTGTCAGAGCTCAGAGACAAACTACAGGACGTCCTGAGAGACACATGGACGAACATCTCACTGATGGTCACTGATGTGGATGTTCTACTGTCAGAACCAGAACCAAAAAACAGAGACGAATTCTTAAAATATTCACAGGAAATCACTCTGGATCCAAACAGAGCTCACAGAGTTCTGTTATTATCTGAGGAGAACAGAAAAGCAACAGTTGTGCTTAATCCAGAACAATTTCGTCTTTATAATCCAAGTTTAGGTACTTTTTGTTTTCAGGTTCTGAGCAAAGAGAGTCTGACTGGACGTTGTTACTGGGAAGTGGACTGGGGCGGGAGCGCTTTTCGTGTAGCAGTTTCATTGAAGAACTTTGGCAATGTAGGACAGGTAAATGGATCTGTATTTGGATCAAATAGTAATTCCTGGGCATTACGTTGTGATGAAAAAAGTTACATATTTATCCACAATGATGTGAGAACTCCAGTACCAGGTCCAGTTTCCTCCAGAATAGGAGTGTATCTGGACCACAGAGCAGGTATTCTGTGTTTCTACAGCATCTCTGGTACCATGACTCTCCTCCACAGAGTCCAGACCAGATTCACTCAGCCTCTACATGCTGGGGTTTCTCTTTATCATGGAGGCTCTGCTGAGTTGATTGAAGTTAAATAGTCTGAACTGATCTTAGGTCTAGTTGGGTAAAATGTCTATTTCAGTCACATTTTTGTCTCATTTCTTCACTGCTCCAAGATCAGATGTCCTAATATCTGCACTGAACGTATAAGTTACTCAAATTCAGGCTTTAAAATAATTACTGAATTTAACTGTTTTATTTGTGCCCATTTTGAAGCTTTGTGTGACAAAGAAAATTATTTGTGAATGATTTTATGGTTGTTATATAGAAGAAGTCAGATGTAGTAACCAGTTAATTCAAAAATAATATATAAAAGCAACTGAAATAAATTTGACTACTGTTCACACATAAGTCGCATACAGTCATAACCTGGATGTGGTGCCACACACCCAGCCTAGATAAATCAAAATAAATGAGTGAATAATAGACTTCCTCAGAACTCATTGGTATTTTGAAAAGGTAACGGTGGATTATAACTTATTTTTTCACACATTACTGTAATTAAGTACAATTTGACTGTACATTGTAGGTTTTTAAGTTGTTTAGAAAACCTGAAGTTTGACTTGAGTTTGTTTTGAGTATTTTACTTTTACTTTATAATTTTAATACAAATCGTCACAAATGTTATACAAATTGGTTTACAAGTGCTTAAAAAAGTGAAAAATTTAAATATTTCAAACATGAAATAATTCTTGTGTGGAATAAAGCACAGCAGAAAGTATTATATAAAACATTATTTTGAGCCAAAATGACAAAAGTACCATAACCTGGAAAACAGAATTCTCATTGTTTGGCTCAAATATTTATTAATAATTATAATTAATTTATTAATTCAATTCATACAATTCTTTAGTTTGAAAGGCCTGTCAGACCAGGCGCCAAAAATGTTTTGCGTCAAAATTCTGGCAATCAAAAAGAATGTACTTGAATGGGTTTAACTTTGGCTATAAAAATACAATTAATTACATCAATTATTAATTAAACTATTAATTTAGCAAGTTATGGGGCTATTTTATGTAACTTTTATAGAAATGAACCAAAGACAAAGACCCATAAATTAGGTCAGCTAAACTTTAAAAGGTTAAAGGCTAAATTCTTCAAAATGTCTCTGTGTGAGATTATCCCGATATAAAATACACGTATTTTAAAGTTTTTTACAATTTGGCTTGGGATTTTAATAAGTAATAAGAGATAAAACACAATAAACCTGGGAAAAAGTTCTGATGCGTAATTTGTTGTCTCCATCTGTTTGACTGTGGTTGATGTTTTCATAGCAGCTGCAGTTTGTTTTCTCCTGGAATCCAATGGGGAATAAACCTCTCTGAACACAGCTGTGGTTGATTAGTTAATTTAAACTCCTGCTCTGAACACAGCTGTGGTTGATTAGTTCATTTAAACTCCTGCTCTGAACACAGCTGTGGTTGATTAGTTGATTTAAACTCCTGCTCTGAACACAGCTGTGGTTGATTAGTTCATTTAAACTCCTGCTCTGAACACAGCTGTGGTTGATTAGTTCATTTAAACTCCTGCTCTGAACACAGCTGTGGTTGATTAGTTCATTTAAACTCCTGCTCTGAACACAGCTGTGGTTGATTAGTTCATTTAAACTCCTGCTCTGAACACAGCTGTGGTTGATTAGTTCATTTAAACTCCTGCTCTGAACACAGCTGTGGTTGATTAGTTAATTTAAACTCCTGCTCTGATCGTTATTTTGGAACCGAAACGCACAGAACTGCGCAACACCTTGTTGAAACAATAATTACTGAGATTATTATTGTTGTTGGGTCAATAAGTTGAAAACGTTTTGTTGATTTTTGTTGTTCTTTAATAAAGTTAGGAACATTTTGATAAACCAATCAGAGGAGGACGTCCTGGCGGTCAGTTTCTCACCTAAAGCCGAGATCGACATGTTGCACCGCTGCTCTAGTAGAGCACGAACCGTTCAGAAACAATATGAAAAAAGCTATTTATTAACTGATTAAGTCGTGTTTTAGATTATTCTTGTAAAACTAATCCGTCACGGCTGATTAGCGGGCGAACTCACTGCTGCACAGTGAACCCGTTGATGCTTTACTGCAGACAGCCGCTCCTTCTCTTGCAGGTACTGCGTACCCCCGCTAAATCTTTTAGGGGTACGCAGTACCCTACTGTACCCGCCTACTTTCACCCCTGGGGATAAAACATGGAGCACTGCAACGTAAGATGAACAACCTTTTCCCCTCCACTCAGTTTTTCAAACATATGTCGGGGTTAGCAGGCTGTGTTCAGCTCAAAGAGCTTCCTTGTTCCCTCCCACTCTGCTTTGCAGACGTCATGATGGGTGGGACCATTCACACAGCAGCAACCTGATGTTTACACGTAAACTGAAACTAGTTCCTATTCCAAAGAAATGAAACTCAAAGTCGTTACTGAGAGCTGAAATGGAGAAGAGAAGAGTTCAGATGGATAAAATCTCCTGTTCCATTTGTTTGGAAATACTGAAGGATCCGGTGACTATTCCCTGTGGACACAGTTACTGTATGAACTGTGTTAAACACCACTGGGATGGAGAAGATCAGAGGAGAAAATACAGCTGCCCTCAATGCAGGAAAGAGTTCAAACCGAGGCCTGAACTGGAGAAAAACATCACATTAGCAAAGTTGGTGATAGATCTAAAGAAGACTAAGCGCAAAACCCTTCCACCTGTTGACTGGTTTGTTGGACCTGAAGATGTGGCCTGTGACGTCTGCACTGGGAGGAAGAGGAAAGCTGTCAAGTCCTGTTTATCATGTCCAGCTTCTTACTGTAAGAGTCACCTCCAACCTCATTATGATGCTCCACCGTTAAAGAAGCACAAGCTGGTGAATCCCTCCAAGAACCTCCAGCAGAACATCTGCTCTCGTCATGATGAGGTGATGAAGATCTTCTGTCGTACTGATCAGCAGTGTATCTGTTATCTTTGCACTATGGATGAACATAAAGGCCATGAAACAGTCCTTGTTGCAACAGATGTGACTGAGAAGCAGAAGAAGCTCCAGGAGAGTCGACAACAAATCCATCAGAGAATCCAGGACCAAGAGGAAGATGTGAAGCTGCTTCAACAGGAGGTGGAGGCCATCAATGTCTCTGCTGATAAAGCAGTGGAGGACAGTGAGAAGATCTTCACTGAGCTGATCCGTCTCCTCCAGGAAAGAAGCTCTGAGGTGAAGCAGCAGATCAGATCCCAGCAGGAAACTGAAGTGAGTCGAGTCAAAGATGTTCAGGAGAAGCTGGAGCAGGAGATCACTGAGCTGAAGAGGAAAGACGCTGAGCTGGAGCAGCTCTCACACACAGAGGATCACACCCAGTTTCTCCTCAACGACCCCTCACTGCCAGCACTCAGGGAGTCGACACACTCATCCAGCATCAACATCCGTCCTCTGAGACACTTTGAGGACGTGACAGCAGCTGTGGCAGAGCTCAGGGACAAACTACAGGACGTCCTGAGAGACACATGGACAATCATTGAACTGAAGGTCACTGAGGTGGATGTTTTACTGCCTGGACTTAAGACCAGAGATGGATTCTTAAAATATTCACAAAAAATCACTCTGGATCCAAACACAGCACACAGAAATGTGTTACTATCTAAGAGAAACAGAAAAGTAACTAGAACAAACCAACAACAGTCTTATCCTGATCATCCAGACAGATTCACTGGACGTAGTCAGGCCCTCAGTACAGAGAGTCTGACTGGACGTTGTTACTGGGAGGTGAGCAGCAGGGTAGGAGAAATATATGTAGCCGTTTCATACAAGAACATCAGCAAAACAGGAGGATTTGGATTCAATGATAAATCTTGGTCATTGCGCTGTGACACACAAGGTTACATATTTTGTCATAACAACATTTTAACTCCAGTACCAGGTCCAGTTTCCTCCAGAATAGGAGTGTACCTGGACCACAGAGCAGGTATTCTGTCTTTCTACAGCGTCTCTGAAACCATGACTCTCCTCCACAGGGTCCAGACCAGATTCACTCAGCCTCTGTATGCTGGGATTTGGCTTTTAGGTGATAAATCATCTGCTAAATTTATGAAACTGAAATAGTTTGCAGTTTATTTTGTCTCCATCATTGTCCAGAGATCAGGTGTCTCTATGGAGCTACTAAGTCGTTCAGTTTGTTTTGTTGATGTTGGAGTTTTCTTGGGTGCTGCCCCAACATGTTTCTGTTCAGCCATGGAGGCTGTCACTGATTTTGATTCACCTGAACTCATTTGATTCATAGTTATAGTTTTGTCAGATCAAATGATGTTGTTCAATTCAGGGGTGGGTTGGGGTTAAAATTCAGTCCAAACGTGATTCCTTTATTTATTTGCAGTATAAAAACATCAGAAGTGGCCAGAAATTAAGTAAATTTACTTGAGCACTGTACGTACGTATACTTTTTGAGAATTTCTACTTTACTATAGTCCTTCTGTTTTTTTTAGTCATTTCAAGTCATTTCAAGCTGATGTTATATTGCTTTTCATTACTTTGTTATATTTATAGATTTCTACCAAATAAATGTTGCTAAATTGCTTTGTACAAAGGTTGTCTACTGTTTCTATATGCTTATCCAGGAGGAGTGAATGGATTTAGTATAAATACACAATTATGAGATAAAATAGATAATACATGAAAATACTTCTGGAAATCCTTTATCCAATCCAGCAGTGAATTTCAGGCCTTTCAGGTCATTTACTGTCAGAATAATTGTTTGGAATCAGAGTCAAGAGTTCAGTCATTTATTGCAGAAACATGTTTGTAATTCAAACACCTGTAAACACAGTGAACAGCCAACATGGCCCTCATTCACACAGAAACACAATGTGCAAACATTAACCAGCAAACACACTTCACATGGAAAAATAAACTATCTTTGGGCATAAATAAGAGTATAAACAGGAAGCGTTTATCCGTAGCTGCCGTCTGGAGGTCTGTAGAGTTTGGGGAAAGTGAGGAGCTGAACGCTGCTGAAGGCGAACTTCCTGGTGCCGATGTTCTTCTGGACGTTCTCCGTCCTGCAGCCGTCCCTGCACACATATGGAAACACAGATCAGCAATCAGGCGACAACATCCTGTATAAAACACATCCTCCTCTGGTGGAGATAAGATTTTACTTTGACTAGACCTATGGTCCTACAAGAACAGAGGCGACCTGCACATACAGTCTGTAGGCTACAATAAAACACACAAAAAATGTTACCAAGTATTTTTGATCTAATACACGTAAAGCAAGACAAAACTAAAGTTATAAGGAACTTTGCAACAATTTACAGGAGCTTGTTTAAAGTCAATAATTCATTAATATTGATGAAAAATAACTAGATCCACTGGCAGATTATTTCACTTATAATATGGGAAAAATGTTATGAGTGAATTTATTTGCCAATGGAACAAAACAAGCTCATATTTATCACTTATAAGTTATTTATATGTAATTTTTCTCTCTTTTTTTAAGTGCAGTGAGACATTTGCTCCCGAAACTGGATGAAAAATACTTGGTAAAATTTTATTTTTGCAGTGTTGAAATTCAATTTGGCCACTTGGTGGCAGCAAAACTCAACATAAAAAACGAAGCTGTCAGAAATAAAACGATAACCAAGCGTCGATAAATTAACAGGCAGAGATGAGGAAACGTAGGAAAAGATTTGGACAAGTCAGAAGCTGAATCTTAACAAATAAACATCAGATTAAACTGAAAAATCAGTAAATTATTGTACTAAAAACTCAAACATTTTTGCTTTTTTTAAAACAAAATCAAACTGACTGATGTTTGTACTGTAAATCATCAGGATGGTAATAAGTTGAAGCTGATTGTTTCTCCATCTCTCCTAAAACAGACATCGTCTTTTTCATCTATGGATAAATCAATAAGTTTGGACTCGTTGACGTTCTCCCAATGTGGACAAACCTGGGAGAACATTATCATCCCTGCTTCCCAGTGCTCTCAGTCTTGTTTACTGGTACTTTGCCAGCAGGATCACCAAGCTGAATATGAGCCAGAGAACCAGGAGGTGAGAGGTCACCAGGAGGAAGGCCACTGGGTAAAAGTGTCTTCTGGAATGAAAGCACATCTGGATCCAGGGGCTCTGGAGGCCAGAGGGACACTCTGCCGGGTCAAACCCAGAGACAGAGAACCCGGAGTGGGCATAGCAGCCCAGCATCTGCCCTGTTTCTTTGAAACAGGGTGGACACTTTAGAAGCTGCTAAACGGTGTAATTTTGTGAAGATTACTTACCATTCACATTCTGTGTCCCGTCACCGAAGCCCTGCAGTTCTGGACAGAGTTCTGAGATCTCAGGGAGTCATCCGCTTTAGTCAGCGCTAACCAATCGGAACACGTCTTACATCGCTCGTCCTTAAGCCCCGCCCAGAATGTTCATGTAAGCTTCCCCAAAGCAAATAAAGTTGTATAAGCAAGAAAACGAATTCAACCAAAAACTTAGAAAAAGTTTCAACCAAAAAAAAAGCGACTCAACCAAAAAAAAGTTTCAACCAAAAAAAAAAGTTTCAACCAAAAAAAAAGAGACTCAACCAAAAAAAAAAGTTTCAACCAAAAAAAAAGAGACTCAACCAAAAACAAAAAAAAGTTTAAAAAAAGAACTTAGTGATTTTTGCTTTGACATGATTTTTTTTTTGATTGAATAATTGTGAAACAAAACTAACTCCATAGAACTGCTGCTGGCTGAGTGTGTGCTGCTCTCTGAGGATCGAACACTGCTCCAGCGTCACAGACATCGCCGTGCGATCCTTCGCGCTCTTACAGCTCGTCAGCCGCACGCCGTTTACTTTACGACACACCTGCACGCAAAGAAACATGGAGAAGATTATCAGTAACTCAACCTTCATCCGTCTCTGAGGCTGTTTTTGAACCTGATAGTTGGGTAGACTCAGTTCTACTGGGGAACAAAGTGGCAACATTTGCTACATTTTTAGTTGCTGCAGTTTTTCTCACTGTAAACCAACCAAACCAGTTGAAAAACCAGTTCCCCTCCTCACCTGTGGGGGCGCTGCAGCAAGAATCACTGAAGGAAACGACACAAAAACCTCTGAAGAAAACAATGAGCGCAACTTCCTTCTTAGCAAAACGTAAACAGAAATGGAGCAAAGTTGGAGAGTAAAAACTCGATTGTTGTTTTGGAAATCTTCTGATTATTTTTTTATTTTAAATTGTTTTTTAAAATGTCACAAACGTTTTTACTTACAATAAGGCTTTAATTGGTTAAAAAAACAAGGAATTTATTAAACAGAGACAAAATCAACTGGTAGTTTATGTGAATAAAATCACAGGGAGAACTGTTTGGATTTGTTTTCCTTCAGTCTTTAATTCCAGTTTAAAGTAGAATAAATGTGACTGAGTAACTCTGGAACCTCTGAGTTTGAATATCAGTAAACAACAACATCATCTGCATGGAAGTGGGAACATTTTGACCCATATTGTGAATTTAAATAGTGAAAAGTGTTGGCACCAATACTGAGCCCTGAGGGACAACATTTGTGAAATTTTGAAAAACAAATTAAAATAAAAAAATAATCAGAAGATTTCCAAAACAACAATCGAGTTTTTACTCTCCAACTTTGCTCCATTTTTGTTTACCCTAATTATATCCAAAGTTATTTCTTGTGAAAATATTAGGAATCCAGCTCTCGTTTTTGGTTCTGGTTCTGACAGCAGAACATCCACCTCAGTTATTACCTGTTCGATGTTTGTCCATGTGTCTCTCAGGACGTCCTGTAGTTTGTCCCTGAGCTCTGACACAGCTGCTGTCACGTCCTCAAAGTGTCTCAGAGGACGGATGTTGATGCTGGATGAGTGTGTCGACTCCCTGAGTGCTGGCAGTGAGGGGTAGTTGAGGAGAAACTGGGTGTGATCCTCTGTGTCTGAGAGCTGCTCCAGCTCAGCGTCTTTCCTCTTCAGCTCAGTGATCTCCTGCTCCAGCTTCTCCTGAACATCTTTGACTCGACTCACTTCAGTTTCCTGCTGGGATCTGATCTGCTGCTTCACCTCAGAGCTTCTTTCCTGGAGGAGACGGATCAGCTCAGTGAAGATCTTCTCACTGTCCTCCACTGCTTTATCAGCAGAGACATTGATGGCCTCCACCTCCTGTTGAAGCAGCTTCACATCTTTCTCTTGGTCCTGGATTCTCTGATGGATTTGTTGTCGACTCTCCTGGAGCTTCTTCTGCTTCTCAGCTCTTTCTGCTGCAACAGGGACTGTTTCATGGCCTTTATGTTCATCCATAGTGCAGAGATAACAGATACACTGTTGATCAGTACGACAGAAGATCTTCATCACCTCATTATGACGAGAGCAGATGTTCTGCTGAAGTTTAGCAGACACTTCAACAAGTTTATGTTTTTTAAAAGTGGAAGATTCATAGTGATGTTTAATATGATTCTCACAATAAGAAACTAAACAAACCAGGCAGGACTTAGCAGCTTTCATCTTCCTCCCAGTGCAGACATCACAGGCCACATCTTCAGGTCCAGCATAGCAGTGATCAGCTGCAGCAGCTTGGAGTCCAGTCTTCTTCAGATCCTCCATTAAATCTGCTAACATGATGTTTTTCTCCAGTCCAGGCCTCGGTTTGAACTCCTTCCTGCATTGAGGGCAGCTGTATTTTCCCCTCTGATCGTCTCCATCCCAGAAATCTTTAATGCAGTTCATACAGTAGCTGTGTCCACAGGGAATCGTCACCGGATCCTTCAGTAGATCCAAACAAACGGAGCAGGAGATTTTATCCATCAGAGATCCACTCTGAGCCATTTTCCCTTTCAATAACAGCAACTGTGTGAGTTTCTGTCTTGGAGGTTTAATCAGTTTGAACTTTGATCTCAACTTGTAAAGCCACACCTGAAACAAAACCCTTAACAACTATGAACGTGACCTTTGAACCTACAGCCCCACTTCTGACTTAAGTCAATATCAGGCAGCCATTACTGTTATTCATTTATCAGTTGATTATCTTGTTCCCAGTCAACAAGACAATCTGTTTCCAGATCTGCAGTCTTTATTTGTGCAAACATTCAGCTATTGTATCAGGAAAGCTGCTTCACTGCTATAATTCACAGCTGAACACTTAAAGCTGACTGTCAGATATACAGAAAGGGAGTTGGGTTCACCTCAACTCCTTTGGCAGTGATTTTTTTTAGACTTTTCTGAATCATCAAGTTTTCCTCAAAGTTCAACACAAACTAAAAACTGCATCAAAGTGCTTTACAAGAACATTAACATAAATTGATAAAAACAGCGTATCAAGCACTACTTCAACTAAATGCCAGTGAATAAAAATGAGTTTTTAAAAACGATTTAAAATGATCCAGGCTGTGGCCAGATCTTATGTGGAAAGGTAAATTGTTCCACAGAATAGGAGGAGCTACAGAAAAAGCCAGATCTCCTTTCTCTCCTGACATAAACAGAAATGCTGCAAATTACAATTCAGCCCAGAAAAGCATTAGAAAAACGATCAAAATGTTTATTACATCATTTTTCCATCACTCATCTATACATGGATTTGATCAACAACATTTGATCTGACAGACCAACAAATGTCGATGTAATGAGGTGGTGAATAAAAGTCTTTAGATCAGACACAAGAAGAGGCAGCAAACAAACAAATACAACAAGACGGCATTTCCATGGCTGTACATCCCCTGATTAACTCATCAGTGAGGTTCCAGAGGCTCAGTGAAGATTTTCAGGAGTTTTGATGATCTGCAGAAATCCATACTTTGTCAAACTGTTTTAATATTTTATATTAAATATTTCTTAGATTACATGTGTTTTTCTTGTCACTTTTCCCTTTTTATAGAAAAAAGCAAAGGAAGAAGCAAATGACAGACAAATCCAGAAAACTGGCACATCTTAGAGATGAATGGGACAGAAGTTAACATTTGAGAAAAATATCCGCCTCCAGAAACAAAATCAGCTCCAAAAGTCAAAGCTGCTTGTTTTGCTGAATGTGTATTAAAATCATCAAGTGGTTCTGCTTTCACTCATCAGATTTTCCTTCAACTGACTTTCCAGATAAACTGGATCCTCTGGTAGTTTCTATTTTCAGCCGATGATGATCAGTAATGTTATGATTTCATGCAACCTGCTGCTGAACTGTTCATATGAGCATTTATTCATGAGAGTCACTTCTAAAAGGACGGAAACACTTTGATATGATCAAAACAGGAAATCAAATAGTATATTTAGGGTAGCAAAACATAAATTATGCTGATTTACAATACCATAAAATGATCATTGTTTTGTAGAGTCTTCATCGATAATGATCTTTTAAACTTTTTTAACTTACCTTTGGGAATTACAAATGTTTATTACTGAAATTTTGCAATCTATGAGTGAAAGCTTTGAATAAACAATAAGCAGAGATGAGTCAGGTGTCCAGAAAAGAGAAATTTACTTCTGATGAAATTTCACCAGCCCTTATTCAGCTGTAGGATTATTCTAATCTGACAGACAGAAGATATAAAGTCCAGTGTTTATAAAAAGCCCTGAACATTTTCTGCTTCTGTGTCACTGTGAAAAGTAGTTTTCGAATGATGATGTCATTCACTAAGGGAGAAAAGCTGTTCAAATAAATATGGATCGGTGTAAAAAAGTAATTAATTTGGTTTTTCGTTCATTTTACTCCTCGTTATTTAAATCTGAGTCTCCAGTTGATTCCACTGAAATGATTCAGTTTCTTGACAGTCTCAAGTTTCCTGTGATAAACCAGGATGTTTCTAGGCAACTGGACTTGCCACTAACCATGGAGGAGATTGTTACTGCCAAGGGAAGCATGCAAAGCAATAAAGCTCCTAGACCAGATGGATTCCCTGATCATTTTTTGTTTTAATTCCAGGACAAGCTTTCGACGATAATGCACAGAGAGAGCTTGTAAGATCGGGGATAAATCAGGGGATGTGATTCTCTAATGAGTTACATCCCCTGATGTAACTCATTCTTTCTTCTTTGCAATGTTTTGTTTATTGTGTCATAAACAAACATCAGCTATTGTTCTGGTGTTGAATTTTACTATGAAAATATCCATCTATCTATTTTCTAACACCCTTGACCCTTTGTGGGGTCAGGAGGTCGAGAGGCGGGGTCACCTGGACAGGTTGCCAGTCTGTCACAGGGCAACACAGAGACAGATGGGACACACAACCACACTTATGGACAATTTGGAGTTATGTTTTTGGACTGAGGGAAACTCGAGTTTCCCAGTTTCCCACTGGAGAAACCCAACATGCAAACTCCATGCAGAAAGACCCAGGCCGGGAATTGAACCCAGAACCTTCTTGCTGCTAGGCAACAGCGCTACCAACTGCACCACTGTGCTGCCCCCAATAAAATATTTGATATGTATTATATTTTTGGAATATAGCTATTTCAAACAGGTTGAAATCTGTTAAAATTAAGGCTTTTCATTGACTGAAATCCAGCTGAAAACTTCATTGTAGAGATTTTCCCTTTCAATTGTAAATATCCACCAGAAAAGAAACCTGACAAAATATGAAAGGTATACCTGCTGTGCTCACGGTACAGATTGGTATCAAAACAGCAAATAAGTGACAAGAAAAACCTGAATAAAGACAAAAACACAGGAAAGATCTGCATGAAACAGGCTGGAACATGAACTCTGTCTTTAGTCACTTTGTGCTGCTCTGTTAATTAACCCTTTTAGGACTACAATTATAAAGGTTCGCATGAGCTTATTTTTACATTTTTGTATGCTGCACAGCCATTCTTTGGAGCATTTCAATAACCAATACATCAATACAATCCTTAAATCCAGGTCTTTCACAATTTATATGTTATTAATCTATAACAACAAAATAAAATGCTAAAAACTGAAAAGAAAAATCACAAAAACATCATTCGGTTCATAATTTTTTTCAATAAATTGCAAATATAACAATTTCTTAATTTTCTTTCAACAGTTGTCAATAATAACAAGCTTAGCCTCCTAAAGACCCGCCTCAAAACAGGGAAAGCCTCCTTAAGACCCGCCTCAAAACAGGGAAAGCCTCCTTTAGACCCGCCTCAAAACAGGGTTAGCCTCCTTTAGACCCGCCTCAAAACAGGGTTAGCCTCCTTAAGACCCACCTCAAAACAGGGTTAGCCTCCTTAAGACCCGCCTCAAAACAGGGTTAGCCTCCTTAAGACCCACCTCAAAACAGGGTTAGCCTCCTTAAGACCCGCCTCAAAACAGGGAAAGCCTCCTTTAGACCCGCCTCAAAACAGGGTTAGCCTCCTTAAGACCCACCTCAAAACAGGGTTAGCCTCCTTTAGACCCGCCTCAAAACAGGGTTAGCCTCCTTAAGACCCGCCTCAAAACAGGGAAAGCCTCCTTTAGACCCGCCTCAAAACAGGGTTAGCCTCCTTAAGACCCGCCTCAAAACAGGGAAAGCCTCCTTTAGACCCGCCTCAAAACAGGGTTAGCCTCCTTAAGACCCGCCTCAAAACAGGGTTAGCCTCCTTAAGACCCACCTCAAAACAGGGTTAGCCTCCTTTAGACCCGCCTCAAAACAGGGAAAGCCTCCTTTAGACCCGCCTCAAAACAGGGTTAGCCTCCTTAAGACCCGCCTCAAAACAGGGTTAGCCTCCTTAAGACCCGCCTCAAAACAGGGAAAGCCTCCTTTAGACCCGCCTCAAAACAGGGTTAGCCTCCTTAAGACCCACCTCAAAACAGGGTTAGCCTCCTTAAGACCCGCCTCAAAACAGGGTTAGCCTCCTTAAGACCCGCCTCAAAACAGGGTTAGCCTCCTTAAGACCCGCCTCAAAACAGGGTTAGCCTCCTTAAGACCCGCCTCAAAACAGGGTTAGCCTCCTTAAGACCCGCCTCAAAACAGGGTTAGCCTCCTTAAGACCCGCCTCAAAACAGGGTTAGCCTCCTTAAGACCCGCCTCAAAACAGGGTTAGCCTCCTTAAGACCCGCCTCAAAACAGGGAAAGCCTCCTTTAGACCCACCTCAAAACAGGGTTAGCCTCCTTAAGACCCACCTCAAAACAGGGTTAGCCTCCTTAAGACCCGCCTCAAAACAGGGTTAGCCTCCTTTAGACCCACCTCTAAACAGGGAAAGCCTCCTTTAGACCCGCCTACTACTGCCTGTGCACAGGTATGTGTGGCATTCCTTCACCATAAAGACCCAGACTGTTGGTGCGTTCGCAGTTCAGGGAAGGTGCTGCAGAGAACTTAAAAACAGCAGCAGGTCTCTGTGAGATTTTCTTTAGTCGTTCAGGATTTTGGACTTTTATCTTATTGATGTTTTTTGGTCTGGACACCTTTTAAAAGGTAAGCACTGCTGCTTTTCTCTAACATGAAACTGTCACCATAAACTGTTTCACGGAAGTTTAATTGGTCCTTTTGTGAATATGACGGCAAACTTTGTAGTCAGCTGTTTATAAACTGCTGATCACTTTTCATTTCAATTGTTTTCAAAGTACACATTCACATTTAGCATTTTTTCTCTGTAAACAAGTTAAAAATAACTGCATTTATAGTAATTTTCTGTCCTTGCATCACTGTAATTTGTGTTTCATTCTGTTTTCATATATTTTATATTCTTATCATTCTGTAATCCTCTCAGTTTGCTGCTGTTGTACCAGACTTTATTTCCCCCATGGGACAATAAAGAATATTGTTGAAAACAAATTCTATTTTTATGTATTTGATTGTTTAAAATAAATTATTCTGACAGCCAACCAGATGAAAAAATTGACAAATTCTGCAGATTTTTGATTTAACCACTTTGACTTATTTCATACAAGTACATTAATACATGCCAATGAACAAACATTTAAGTTCACCTTTAAACAAAACGCATTTTATTGCATAAAGATCAATGATAGCATTTGTTTAGTGAATGTTCATTCATTTATAGCCAAGGTTAGATAAAGAACTCTTCCAACATCAACACGTGAAAAGCTCAGGGCTTATTTTAACATCAACAGTATAGGGCTTTTCATTTATTTGGATTCACTAATAATTGGTGCTTAAGACAAGATTTTTTTCTTTCTTTTTTTTTTTTTTTTACAGAATTTGAACCAGATGAAGCTTAATGTTGAGCAGTTCCTCTCTCAGGATGAAGATGGTCTCCCTGCTGCTCCTCATCCTCAGCTCATGTCTCTGTGGTCAGTCTCCATCTTGTCTTTGTGACAGAAAGCTCTCTAGATGGAGCTGAAAGACTCCCATGTTCCAGTTCTCAGTGTGTCTGCTCCTCTCTTTCCCTCTCTGTCTCCTCAGCAGCAACATTTGTAGTGAATGTGACCCAGAGCAGCTATGAGGCAGAGGAGAACCACAGCATCACTCTGGAGTGGACCTTCACCACCAGGACTCAGGGATCCTACAGGGAACTGTTCATCTACTGCAGCTTGTTGGCTCCTCATAAAGAACTAGTTCTTTATCTGGTCCATGAAGGTGATGAGATTCCAGATTCTCAGCATGATCAGTTTTCAGGACGAGTCCAGAGTGACAAAGATGTCCTCAGAGAAGGACGAATCAGACTCCATGTGTCCAGATTGAGGACTGAAGACTCTGGTCTGTATCTGTGTGACGTAAAAACTGAAGATGGATTCGGATCTGGAAGATGTCGACTCAACGTCTCAGGTGAGTTTGAGCTTAATTTCTTAACCTTAAAGCCTAAATGCTGGAAAACAGAAATAAAATTGAGAAAATGAACAGGTGGAGGAATCTAAAACTATCTGATTAATCTAACCATCTGCAGAGGATAATGCAGGGGCGGCCAACTCTGGGCCTGGTGGGCCTCCTGCAACTTTTAGATGTGTCTCTACTTCAACACACCCGAGTCAAATAATGAGGTCATTAGCAGGACTGGAGAACCTGACTGCACTGAGGAGGTGATTCAGCTGTTGGATTCAGGTGTGTTGGACCAGGGAGACATTAAGAGCTGCAGGACACCGGCCCTCTAGGACCAGGACTGCCCAGCCCTGGGACAGTGGGTCTCTGGAGTGTCCCCATCAGGATTATAATGAAAGAAAACTAACAAACTGAAATCCAGTAAACATTTTTGTTAACTGAAATAAATAAAAACTGCAATTAATGGGAAAGAAATAATAACTAAATGGAGCTATATTGAACATTTACAAAACTAAAACATCCTCAAATATAGATGTAAAGTCCTTTGGTTCTCCAACTGAAGCAAATTAGTAAACACTTTTAAAATACTAATTAAAACTAACTGAATTAGACAAAAAGTCATAACAAAATAAAATTGAAGTATAATTAGTTGTCAGCATGTTGTTGGTGAACAAATTGGTCCAAACTTCAAGTTATTTAAAATAAAATCTGTTGTTTCTGTTTCAGGTCCAAACTTTGCTATAATGACGGTTCCTGACAGAAACCTCATCAGTCTGACGCCACAGGAGGAAACCATGAGGAGCGGTGAGTCTGCAGGCCAAACTGATGCTACTGATAATAAACCAGGTTTTAACTTTTTTTTTTTAAAGATATTTTTGTGTTTTCTGAGGTTTTTCTTTTATTTCAGGTTGTCGGTCCAGGATGTTTCTTCTTGTCCCCATTATTCTCTTCATCATTTCTCTGAGTTTATTCTTCTTCTTGTTCTTCTTCAGCTTAACAAAATGCTCCACAATCACAAAGTAAGTCAGAAATAATTAAAATAAATCAGCGCTTCTTTCTTATAATCAGATGATCAGATGATTAATAAAAACTAATAAATCTGTTACAGATTTCAGCAGAACCTCCTAAGTCGGGCCTCTTCCTCTCAGTTTGGATGCTTTGGTCCAGAGCAGAACTGTGATGATGTGGAGAAGAACTCCATCCAGTCTCTCCTTGTGATTCCTGATCAACAGCAGCATCATGGAAACCATGGAGACGGAGCGAGTTTAGTCGATCAGTCTGAGGCGTATCGATGAAACCTGGTGAGTCTCATCAGTGGTCACATGACGATGTCACACCTGCAGGAGATGCTGGAGTAAAACATTGTTTGACTCTGGACTTTTTCTTTTGTTCCCCTGAAGGTTCTTCATAAAGAAGCTCACAGACTCTGCAGGAATCCCACAGACTTTCAGATAAACATGAGAAAATGATCTGGATTTTCTAAAGGAAGAGGAAACACCTGAAGTTTTTCTTTTTTCTGTCTCATGAAGTTGAGTCTGAACACAGATCAAGGTCTGACTGGGAGATTTTCAGTGAATAAGGTCTGACTGAACGCCACAAAAACTGAAGAAATGAGAACAGATTTAAGGAAACGCATCTCAGACCTTCAACCTCTCCAGATGAATGGACAGTGTGAGGAGAAACACCAGGAACGAACTCAGCTGGTCTAGAAACGCTGCAGCAGGGATCAAACCGACCCAGTGAAGAGTGGCTGGTTCTGAGCCTCATGGAGACGTTTGAACATTCTGCATCGTTTGCTGCTCCGCTGGATGTTCTGCTGCTGACTAAAATGTTCTCTTTGTCAAGACATGTGGTCATGAGACAATGAGGCAGACGCAGTGGACCCAGGTTATGGAGAGGAAATATTGGTTTACACAAGAATCCAGGCAGAACAGAGTGAGCAAAGCTAGGAGCTAAGCTCTGGTAGCAACTGGCAGTAAAACAAAAAACTGACAACAAACTTGACGGCAGACAAGACTCCTGTGGACCCAACAAGGAAAGTTTGAAATGTTTCAGATTTCTTTGTTTCATGTTGTCTCTTGTCTGCTGCTCTCAGCTCCTCCTGTAACAAGTCATGACTCAGACGATCAAATGCAACTGGAGAAACCAGTTTATAATAAACTGCACAGTGTGTCTTCACTGTGCAGCCCAGTGAGCTGCTGCAGATATTTGTCTTGGGCAAAAATTTAGCAATGCTTTCTTGTTTTTTTAGGAATAAACTTTTTGATCTTTCCACCTCAAGCTGAAAGATAATGTGTTCAAACCCTCCACAGTTATTGGCATGATATGTAAGGATGTTTAACGGGAGAGAGAGGCTGGTTTGGAACAACCTATGAACATGTTAGTTCTCATTCACATAAATAACACCTTATTGTAGGAACTGTTACCATGGTGACGGACACACCTCTGTTCTCAGCATAGTCCTGTTCTTCTTGGTTTATGAATGTGAGTGGGTTTCCAGACGTGACCTGCTCTAAAGGCTGTGATGCATTCAGGGAGCGTTTGTTCATATCAGTGGGTTTCCAGACGTGACCTGCTCTAAAGGCTGTGATGCATTCAGGGACCGTTTGTTCATATCAGTGGGTTTCCAGACGTGACCTGCTCTAAAGGCTGTGATGCATTCAGGGACCGTTTGTTCATATCAGTGGGTTTCCAGACGTGACCTGCTCTAAAGGCATGATGCATTCAGGGACCGTTTGTTCATATCAGTGGGTTTCCAGACGTGACCTGCTCTAAAGCCTGTGATGCATTCAGGGACCGTTTGTTCATATCAGTGGGTTTCCAGACGTGACCTGCTCTAAAGCCATGATGCATTCAGGGACTGTTTGTTCATATCAGTGGGTTTCCAGACGTGACCTGCTCTAAAGCCTGTGATGCATTCAGGGACCGTTTGTTCATATCAGTGGGTTTCCAGACGTGACCTGCTCTAAAGCCATGATGCATTCAGGGACTGTTTGTTCATATCAGTGGGTTTCTCACAGATCTCTTCATGGACTCAGATGAACTCAGAGCGACTGACGACTCTCACCAGTGATTTTCTGAGGTTTCCTGTCCTGTGAGATGGTGACTTCAGTGTAGGACACAGAACGCTTCACTCCACCTGCACAAACCAAACAGTCATGGTGACAGCTGGACAGGGGTCAAAGTTCAACATTTACCCTCTAAAGCCAGTAAATCACCGATTGTCTGCAGGTGTGTCAGATAAAAGCAGGTCTGCCCTCTGGGACAGCTGCTCCAGGACTCCACTAGGAAACCTGAATAGGTGGAAGGAGACGGAAACTCCACACACAACATTCACATTTTCTTCATGTTCATGGAACTAAATGTAGGTATTAAATGTCTAAATTTGAAAAATAATTTTAACTGATGTAAAAGTCAACACAAAGACAAAGGAAATTCTCACGTTTTCAATTATTCTCTTCATTTCATTGTTATTTAGTGTTTTAGTTGCTTTTGATTCCCACTACAAGGCCTTTAAAAAACTAAAAGGAGAAAACATTGAGGCTTGTGTTAAACAGTCAAATTAAACCACATCAAATGTTTAACATCTGCACTGACTGAACATTAAAAGCTCTGAAATAATTTATTTTAGATCATTTATAAATAAATAATTATAAATAATTTAATTTATTTTCTCACCAAGGAAATAAAAAATATATTAAACTTCTGGTTTGTGTTTCCAGTTTTATATAAACATGAGGAGTGAGGTCTCATTCTATTTTAAATTTAATGACAGATTAATTAACAGAGCAGCACAAAGTGACTAAAGACAGAGTTCATGTTCCAGCCTGTTTCATGCAGATCTTTCCTGTGTTTTTGTCTTTATTCAGGTTTTTCTTGTCACTTATTTGCTGTTTTGATACCAATCTGTACCGTGAGCACAGCAGGTATACCTTTCATATTTTGTCAGGTTTCTTTTCTGGTGGATATTTACAATTGAAAGGGAAAATCTCTACAATGAAGTTTTCAGCTGGATTTCAGTCAATGAAAAGCCTTAATTTTAACAGATTTCAACCTGTTTGAAATAGCTATATTCCAAAAATATAATACATATCAAATATTTTATTGGGGGCAGCACAGTGGTGCAGTTGGTAGCGCTGTTGCCTAGCAGCAAGAAGGTTCTGGGTTCAATTCCCGGCCTGGGTCTTTCTGCATGGAGTTTGCATGTTGGGTTTCTCCAGTGGGAAACTGGGAAACTCAAGTTTCCCTCAGTCCAAAAACATAACTCCAAATTGTCCATAAGTGTGGTTGTGTGTCCCATCTGTCTCTGTGTTGCCCTGTGACAGACTGGCAACCTGTCCAGGTGACCCTGCCTCTCAACCTCCTGACCCCACAAAGGGTCAAGGGTGTTAGAAAATAGATAGATGGATATTTTCATAGTAAAATTCAACACCAGAACAATAGCTGATGTTTGTTTATGACACAATAAACAAAACATTGCAAAGAAGAAAGAATGAGTTACATCAGGGGATGTAACTCATTAGAGAATCACATCCCCTGATTTATCCCCGATCTTACAAGCTCTCTCTGTGCATTATCGTCGAAAGCTTGTCCTGGAATTAAAACAAAAAATGATCAGGGAATCCATCTGGTCTAGGAGCTTTATTGCTTTGCATGCTTCCCTTGGCAGTAACAATCTCCTCCATGGTTAGTGGCAAGTCCAGTTGCCTAGAAACATCCTGGTTTATCACAGGAAACTTGAGACTGTCAAGAAACTGAATCATTTCAGTGGAATCAACTGGAGACTCAGATTTAAATAACGAGGAGTAAAATGAACGAAAAACCAAATTAATTACTTTTTTACACCGATCCATATTTATTTGAACAGCTTTTCTCCCTTAGTGAATGACATCATCATTCGAAAACTACTTTTCACAGTGACACAGAAGCAGAAAATGTTCAGGGCTTTTTATAAACACTGGACTTTATATCTTCTGTCTGTCAGATTAGAATAATCCTACAGCTGAATAAGGGCTGGTGAAATTTCATCAGAAGTAAATTTCTCTTTTCTGGACACCTGACTCATCTCTGCGTATTGTTTATTCAAAGCTTTCACTC
The DNA here is from genome assembly GCF_051168715.1 of Poecilia mexicana. Taxonomy (NCBI): domain Eukaryota; kingdom Metazoa; phylum Chordata; class Actinopteri; order Cyprinodontiformes; family Poeciliidae; genus Poecilia; species Poecilia mexicana. Next base: position 24,934,243 of record NW_028263387.1, read on the forward strand.
ATAGATTGCAAAATTTCAGTAATAAACATTTGTAATTCCCAAAGGTAAGTTAAAAAAGTTTAAAAGATCATTATCGATGAAGACTCTACAAAACAATGATCATTTTACGGTATTGTAAATCAGCATAATTTATGTTTTGCTACCCTAAATATACTATTTGATTTCCTGTTTTGATCATATCAAAGTGTTTCCGTCCTTTTAGAAGTGACTCTCATGAATAAATGCTCATATGAACAGTTCAGCAGCAGGTTGCATGAAATCATAACATTACTGATCATCATCGGCTGAAAATAGAAACTACCAGAGGATCCAGTTTATCTGGAAAGTCAGTTGAAGGAAAATCTGATGAGTGAAACCAGAAACACTTGATGATTTTAATACACATTCAGCAAAACAAGCAGCTTTGACTTTTGGAGCTGATTTTGTTTCTGGAGGCGGATATTTTTCTCAAATGTTAACTTCTGTCCCATTCATCTCTAAGATGTTCCAGTTTTCTGGATTTGTCTGTCATTTGCTTCATCCTTTGCTTTTTTCTATAAAAAGGGAAAAGTGACAAGAAAAAACACATTTAATCTAAGAAATATTTAATATAAAATATTAAAACAGTTTGACAAAGTATGGATTTCTGCAGATCATCAAAACTCCTGAAAATCTTCACTGAGCCTCTGGATTTCCAGTCAACAGTCTGGAAACAAGATAATCAACTGATAAATGAATAACAGTAATGGCTGCCTGATATTGACTTAAGTCAGAAGTGGGGCTGTAGGTTCAAAGGTCACATTCATAGTTGTTAAGGGTTTTGTTTCAGGTGTGGCTTTACAAGTTGAGATCAAAGTTCAAACTGATTAAACTTCCAAGACAGAAACTCACATAGTTGCTGTTATTGAAAGGGAAAATGGCTCAGAGTGGATCTCTGATGGATAAAATCTCCTGCTCCGTTTGTTTGGATCTTCTGAAGGATCCGGTGACGATTCCCTGTGGACACAGCTACTGCATGAACTGTATTAAAGATTTCTGGGATGGAGAAGATCAGAGGAGAATCCCCAGCTGCCCTCAGTGCAGGAAAGAGTTCATACTGAGGCCTGGACTGGAGAAAAACGTCATGTTAGCAGATTTAGTGGAGGATCTGAAGAAGACTGGACTCCAAGCTGTTCCAGCTGATCACTGCTATGCTGGACCTGAAGATGTGGCCTGTGATGTCTGCACTGGGAGGAAGAGGAAAGCTGTCAAGTCATGTTTGGTCTGTTTGGTTTCTTATTGTGAGAATCATATTAAACATCACTATGAATCTTCTACTTTTAAAAAACATGAACTTGTTGAAGTGTCTGCTAAACTTCAGGAGAACATCTGCTCTCGTCATGATGAGGTGATGAAGATCTTCTGTCGTACTGATCAGCAGTGTATCTGTTATCTCTGCACTATGGAGGAACATAAAGGCCATAAAACAGTCCCAGCTGCAGCAGAAAGAGCTGAGAAGCAGAAGAAGCTCCAGGAGAGTCGACAACAAATCCATCAGAGAATCCAGGACCAAGAGAAAGATGTGAAGCTGCTTCAACAGGAGGTGGAGGCCATCAATGTCTCTGCTGATAAAGCAGTGGAGGACAGTGAGAAGATCTTCACTGAGCTGATCCGTCTCCTCCAGGAAAGAAGCTCTGAGGTGAAGCAGCAGATCAGATCCCAGCAGGAAACTGAAGTGAGTCGAGTCAAAGATGTTCAGGAGAAGCTGGAGCAGGAGATCACTGAGCTGAAGAGGAAAGACGCTGAGCTGGAGCAGCTCTCACACACAGAGGATCACACCCAGTTTCTCCTCAACTACCCCTCACTGCCAGCACTCAGTAGGTCTAAACACTCATCCAGCATCAAGATCCGTCCTCTGAGACATTTTGAGGACGTGACAGCAGCTGTGTCAGAGCTCAGAGACAAACTACAGGACGTCCTGGGAGACACATGGAGAAACATCGAACTGAGAGTAACTGAAGTGGATGTTCCACTGTCAGAACCAGAACCAAAAACGAGAGCTGGATTCCTAATATTTTCACAAGAAATAACTTTGGATCCAATCACAGCACACAGGGATCTGCTTTTATCTGAGGGAAACAGAAAAGCAACTGTCTCTTATGAACAAGAACAATTTTATCTTTATAATAAAAGCAATAATAATCCTTGTTTCCTCGCTCTGAGCAGAGAGAGTCTGACTGGACGTTGTTACTGGGAGGTGGAGTGGAGAGGAAGAGCTATCCGTGTAGCAGTTTCATCTAAACAGGCAGATCAAGTTATATTTGGATCAAATAGTAATTCCTGGGCATTACGTAGTGATGGAAAAAGTTACATATTTATCCACAATGATGTGAGGACTCCAGTACCAGGTCCAGTTTCCTCCAGAATAGGAGTGTTCCTGGACCACAGAGCAGGTATTCTGTCTTTCTACAGCGTCTCTGAAACCATGACTCTGATCTACAGAGTCCAGACCAGATTCACTCAGCCGCTTCATGCTGGGGTTTGTCTTTATCTTGGAGGCTCTGCTGAGTTCATTAAATTGAAATCCAGTTCCATGTGTTTAAAATACTCATTTTAAACATGTCAATTTTATGTCAATTTATTTGCCATTTCTTCACTGCTCAAAAATCAAATGTGTTAATCTAGAATAATGTAAAACTTACTGGGATTTGGGTTTCAAAATTATTTAACAGCCAGCTCTTTTATTTTTTACTCGTGCTGAAGCTTTGTATGCCAATGAAAAGAATATATATATATTTATTTTTTATTCTTTTCAAAGTTGTTAAGACTGAAATCAAAATTATAACATTTAAAATAAAAATGAAAATACTTTTGGTCATCTTTCTCACAAGTCAAACACACATGCAACTTAAATAAATTAGTTATTTTTAAGTGTCGTGTCTCAGTGCAGCACACAGGATTGTTGTCTGTGGAATTGGCAAACAAGCAACAATTACTAGCAGTAGTTAAAAATATTGAGAGAGTGTATTGATGCATGCACAGAATAATAAACCAGGCAGAACTGGCTTTTCTCACAACTTTGGCACATCACAAAATCCTTGAGTAAGTAATAGAGAATGTGCTGAAGGTTTTGGGAGAAGCTTTTGAGACATTTGCAAGATGTTATGGTTTAAGATTAAATTTAGAGTTGAATAGAAAATAGTAGCATTTACTAAATTACATTTACTTAATGCTTTTGAAAACATTTACTCCTATAAGTATTTTTACTTGAATGATTTTATTATGAATTATTTCTACTCTTACTTGAGTAAAATTTCCAGATTTTCTACCTAGTGAATAAAAAAACAAACATGTTTTAATCAAAAAATTCACCAGACACAGACACACACCTGCAGTTTTTTATTGAAAGAAACTGATTTGGGGAAAAAAATGATCTGGCCTGATGTTGTTTTTTGTTACTTATATAAATTATTGTCATCTTTGTCTTTAAAATACCAAAAGTTCCACTTAACTTTATATTTTTCCATCTGATTATGTAATTTTTAAATAGTAAATGATTGATAATTTGATTGGTACTTCAATAAACTTTTTACCAAATACGTTTTCACTCTTGATTAATTTCTTGGACGACTACTTTTAACTTTTACTTGAGTAAAAATATGTTGAAGTAGAGATGCTCTTACTGAAGTACAATATTTGGATAATCTACCCTCCTCTGCTTACAACTAGCTTTTCTGCAAAAATTAGGAGCTTGTAAAAGTCAATATATAAATTAATAATTATAATTATTACACCTGTAATAATTCCATTGGTAGATTATTTTCACATATAACAAGACACTCTCCCCTTGTTATAAGTGAAATAATCTATCAGTGGAACTATTACATTTTCATCAATATTAATGAATTACTGACCTAAAACAAGCTTATATATTTTGCTGAAAAGTTTCGTATAAGTTAGTTTTGTCTTATTTTAAGTGTAACACCCAGACTGGATAAAACCCGGCAGCTGAGAAACTTTCCTAACAGCCCGATGGCCAAACGTGGCTGAAATTATTTCAGAGAATTTCTCACTCTAAGACTAGAGTTCTGGAAATCCATTATCCAATCCAGCAGTGAATTTCAGGCCTTTCAGGTCATTTACTGTCAAAATAATTGTTTGGAATCAGAGTCAAGAGTTCAGTCATTTATTGCAGAAACATGTTTGTAATTCAAACACCTGTAAACACAGTGAACAGCCAACATGGTCCTTCCTCATTCACACAGAAACACAATGTGCAAACATTAACCAGCAAACACACTTCACATGGAAAAATAAACTATCTTTGGGCATAAATAAGAGTATAAACAGGAAGCGTTTATCCGTAGCTGCCGTCTGGAGGTCTGTAGAGTTTGGGGAAAGTGAGGAGCTGAACGCTGCTGAAGGCGAACTTCCTGGTGCCGATGTTCTTCTGGACGTTCTCCGTCCTGCAGCCGTCCCTGCACACATATGGAAACACAGATCAGCAATCAGGCGACAACATCCTGTATGAAACACATCCTCCTCTGGTGGAGATAAGATTTTACTTTGACTAGACCTGTGGTCCTACAAGAACAGAGGCGACCTGCACATACAGTCTGTAGGCTACAATAAAACACACAAAAAATGTTACCAAGTATTTTTGATCTAATACACGTAAAGTAAGACAAAACTAAAGTTATAAGCAACTTTGCAACAATTTACAGGAGCTTGTTTAAAGTCAATAATTCATTAATATTGCAGAAAAAGTGCTTGTTCCACTGGCAGATTATTTCACTTATAACATAGGAAAAATGTTATGAGTGAATTTATCTACCAATGGAACAAAACAAGTTCATATACATCACTTAAGTTATTTATATGTCATTTTTTCTCTCTTTTTTTAAGTGCAGTGAGACATTTGCTCCAGAAACTGGATGAGAAACACTTGGTAAAATTTTGTTTTTGCAGTGTTGAAATTCAATTTGGCCACTTGGTGGCAGCAAAACTCAACATAAAAAACGAAGCTGTCAGAAATAAAACGATAACCAAGCGTCGATAAATTAACAGGCAGAGATGAGGAAACGTAGGAAAAGATTTGGAAAAGTCAGTAGCTGAATCTTAACAAATAAACATCAGATTAAATTGAAAAATCAAACTGACTGATGTTTGTACATGTGGATGGTAATAAGTTGAGGCTGACTGCTTCTCCGTCTCTCCTAAAACACAGACATCGTCTTTTTCATCCTTTAACAAATCAATAAGTTTGGACTCGTTGACGTTCTCCCATTGTGGACAAACCTGGGAGAACATTATCATCCCTGCTTCCCAGTGCTCCCAGTCTTGTTTACTGGTACTTTGCCAGCAGGATCACCAAGCTGAATATGAGCCAGAGAACCAGGAGGTGAGAGGTCACCAGCAGGAAGGCCACTGGGTAAAAGTGTCTTCTGGAATGAAAGCACATCTGGATCCAGGGGCTCTGGAGGCCAGAGGGACACTCTGCCGGGTCAAACCCAGAGACAGAGAACCCGGAGTGGGCATAGCAGCCCAGCATCTGCCCCCAGGACAGATGAGACCTGCAGGGGGCAGCGTGAGTGGAGCAGGAGGGAGTGGAAGAGAGAAAAAACAGAAAGACAAGGAAGGAAATTAAAAGAAAGAACTGAAAATGAAGGTATAAGATGAGAAATAAAGATGCAGAAACTGAGGATGTTTTCGCACCTGATAGTAGAATCGGTTCATTAAAACACAAAAATACCAACATTTGTTACATTGTCAGCTGCTGCGGTTCACTTCACACCAAACTGAGTCAAACAAACCAAACTAAATGGAAAAGCTGTTCCCCTCCTCGCCTGTGGGGGCGCTGCACCAAGAACCACTGAAGGAAACGACACAGAGCGCAACGTCCTACTGAACAGGACTGGTGTGAACGCAGCCTCAGAAGAAGACGAGCAGAATAAGAAACAGCTGAGAGTGAAAACGCGCACACACACACACACACACACACACACCTCCTCATGTTGTCCAGAGCAGAGCTGAACTGCTGCTGGCTGAGTGTGTGCTGCTCTCTGAGGATCGAACACTGCTCCAGCGTCACAGACATCGCCGTGCGATCCTTCGCGCTCTTACAGCTCGTCAGCCGCACGCCGTTTACTTTACGACACACCTGCACGCAAAGAAACATGGAGAAGATTATCAGTGAGTAAACCTTCATCCGTCTCTGAGGCTGTTTTTGAACCTGATAGTTCAATAGACTCAGTTCTACTGGGGAACAAAGTGGCAACATTTGCTACATTTTTAGTTGCTGCAGTTTGTTTTCTCACTGCAAACCAACCAAACTAGTTGAAAAACCAGTTCCCCTCCTCACCTGTGGGGGCGCTGCAGCAAGAATCACTGAAGGAAACGACACAAAAACCTCTGAAGAAAACAATGAGCGCAACTTCCTTCTTAGCAAAACGTAAACAAAATGGAGCAAAGTTGGAGAGTAAAAACTCGGTTGTTGTTTTGGAAATCTTCTGATTATTTATTTTATTTTAATTTGTTTTTTAAAATGTCACAAATGGTGTCCCTCAGGGCTCAGTATTGGTGCCAACACTTTTCACTATTTAAAGTTACAATAAGGGTCAAAAAGTTCCCACTTCCATGCAGATGATGTTGTTGTTTACTGATATTCAAACTCAGAGGCTCCAGAGTTACTCAGTCACATTTAATCTACTTTAAACTGGAATTAAAGACTGAAGGAAACTAAATCCAAACAGTTCTCCCTGTGATTTTATTCACATAAACTACCAGTTGATTTTGTCTCTGTTGAATAAATTCCTTGTTTTATTAACTAATTAAAGCCCTAAATCTTCTAAAACACTAAACTAGAGTTGAGCGGTGGTGTTTTAATATTTACCTTGTTTAAAAATGGTAAAAAAAAGAAAAAAAAAACTTCATTTCATTAATTAATTTTTAAACAAGGTAAGTCTACCTTGAACTGAAGGAAGTTCACTTTCTGTTTTAGCATTATAAACATTTATTTCTCTGTTTATTTAAGCTCTATCCCGAACCTTTCAGTTCTGACGGAAACGAAGTCAACCTGCAGAGCGACTTACTGAAGCTGCGAGCCACAAAACCTCCACGTTTTTCCTCTTCTTGGACTCCATACTGCGATCAAGAGACGACAGCAGGTCTGATAGAGACTGGATACCAGCTGAGGGAGAGAAAGAGCTGCTTCAGTTCAGGACCAATGATTTACCTCTAAACGTCCCAAAATTAATATCATTATTATTATATTACCTCGTTTCTACTCAGAGATAATAAAGGAATAAGGCTGGGCAATAAATCGATTCTATCGATTAACCAAACTTTTGGTTTTGAAGATAAAATTTTTGGAAAATCTGGATTTTTTTTCACTAATGCATTCCTTGGCCCACGGCGGCCATGTTGTTTGACAAATGAGTTTCACAGCTTTTATTTTGAAATCAGGTCAATTCAAATAAACAATAATTGAAATAAAAAATGTTTTTTTCTGTCATTTCAAACTTTTTTAAAGGAAACAAACTGGGATTAAAAATTGTGAGATTTTATTTTAAAGTTCTTTAAAGAGATGAAACAAAAACCTGGCGGCGCCTCAGTCTCACCCATGTTAGGAAGTTTTTCTCTCAGCTTGTTACAATAAGCTTTCAGACGCTCACAGCTCTGCTGGTTCACTCTTTCCTGAAGAGAGCTGTCTCCAAACCTGAAAACAACAGAAAATAACTCTTCATACACAGGGCCCACACGTCTAAAAGAACGTATGAACTCTTTGTGTGAACAACGAGGTTCTGGTGACTGGCAGAGTAAGTTCATGTAGCAACAAACACAGGATATATGTTTTAGCTAGCAGACAGAAGCTACATTAGCTAAGCTAGTTTAGCAGCAAGTACTGCAGTAAATATCACTGACACTTACAGAGGTGGGTAGATCAATTGAAATCAGGTAATGGTTGTAATCAGAGTTGGGTAGTAAGTAGTTACGTTTACTTCAGTAACATTTTTGAAAACATGTACTTATAGGAGTATTTTTCCTACGCTATACTTTTTGCTTTACTTGAGTAATTTTATTATAAAGTATTTATACTCTAACTCGAGTAAAATGTCTGGATTCTCTAAGGTCACTGAGCGAAAAACAAACATGTTTTAACCTGAAATTCAAATAAAAGGAAAACGCTGGCGGTTTTAACTCCCAGATGTTGTTTTTGTGTTTGTACCTCTCAGCCAGACTCTGGTGCTGGTTGATCCCGATGTTGAACAGAACCGGCTCGACTCGGATCAGCCGGCCGGCCTTCAGCTCCTCAGGGAGCGACCTGAAGCTTTCAGAGGGAAGCGGCACCTCGACCACGAAACCGCCCCTGGAGGAGAAATGACCCGAGATGAGGCTGCTCTGTGTGTGTGTGTGTGTGTGTGTGTGTGTGTGCGTGTGTGTGTGTGTGTGTGTGCGTGTGTGTGTGAGTGTGTGAGCTCACCATGCTCCGGTGAGCGTCGGCTGCAGGTCGTCGGGTCGCTCGGATTGGGCCTCGGTGACGGCGAACGCCAGGCTGCTCAGGTCGGCCACGCCCACCTCCATGTCCTCCAGCATCCCCACCTCCTCACCTGCAGCCGCAAACGATTCACACACCAAGATTACAGCATGTAAGGTAAGTTTCCCAAATTTACCTGCAACACACTGCAAAAACACAAAAACTTATCTAGTCATTTCAGTCCAGTTTCTAGTGAAAATAATACACTTAAAATAAAACTAATTCATAAGTAACTTTTCAGCAATAAGAGCTTCAGTTTGCTTAATATTGATGAAAAGCACTGAAGAACGAACCAGAGACAGAAATCTTTTCTGAATATTCAGGATTATTTGTGTTTTATTTGTTGCTGCCTCAAAGAGCCTTTTTTTTTTATCCTGGTAAATAAAAAAGTTGAGCTGATTGTTTTGGTCGCCGTCGTACCGTAGGTGCTGAGCAGGCCTTCAAACTGGGCCAGGATCCCCACAGACAGAAGCTGCTGCAGAAACTCTGGATCGTCCAAACCTCCAAACAGTTTCAGCATAAACCCGCAAACAATCGCTGAGAGCTGGGAGACAAACAGAGACGAACTTTACAATAAAACAGGAAGTTACATTTTTATTCATATGGAACAAGAACCTGAAGAGACGATGATGACAAACCTGACCGTAATCCAACATTAAAGCAACATAAAAACGTATAAAATTATTCTGGTGCTATTTTAAAAACACTTTTTGCTTCTTTTCTATATATATTTGTAGATTATCTACAATGTTTTATTTAAACAAAATTACTAAATAAAATAAAGAAGGAAACAGAGACTTGTACACACTGAGACGATATCAGTATTTTTTTTGCAAACAATTAAGAAAAATGTTCGTCAGAATACAGAACCACAGAAAATGATGCAGTTGTTCTGCCGGGCCACTTGGTGGCGCTGTAACACAGCCAGAGAACGACACAAAGAAGACCAAACGGCGCCATGTTTGCTATTTAAGAGAGCGAGACGCTTGAAGGACAGAGAGAAACATGGAGCTGTGATGTCATCGTATAAAATATGTCACTATGGAAACATAACAGCTGGAAGTCGGTTTAAAAAAACTGATTGTTTCTGATCTCCAAACGACAAAATGTCTTCAGGATAAAATGGCCGACAGGGCCTGAGTTTCTTCCTCACCCCCTGACTGAAGACAGCGTGGCGCCGCTGGACGATCTGCGTTGGACCCTGAGCGACAGTCGCAGCCACCGCCCCCTGCAGGACAACAAAGGTCATGGCAGCTCGGGCCGTGGTTACCGCCTCCCGCACGCAGTCTCTGAGCGTCACCACCAGGGGGAGCAGCTGCTCCTGCCAGGAGGAGGAGGAGGAGAAGGAGGAAGGAGAGGCTGCAGGAAGAGACCAGAGAAACTTCCTCTGAACATTTTACTTTTAATTTATTGTTTCTAAGCTCCAGAAACAAAAAAGTTCACTTCTAGCAAATGTATAAAGAAATAAAAACTGATAATTTCTTACAACTCACATGTAAACTTTAAGATTTTCTCTTTATTATTATCTTTATATAAAGATAGTTGTTTATTTTACAGTGAATTAACTTTTGGGAGAAGGTGAAGACGATACAAGATTTTTTTTCCTGAAACTCCCTTTTTTATTCAATTTTTTTTTTTTTAAGCTGTAAAAGAATCAAATAAACAAAACAAAAAAATAATAATTGAATAAACTTCCCATTGTCACACTGGACATTTAACAAACAAAAATAAAAACATTTCCACGATGCCCCCCTTTGTTTTCTTCATCTCTTTAAATTAATGGTTCGTACAAAAGTTACCAAAGTAATAAAGAAATTATAAATAAATAAAAATAATTATAGGTTTTGGTTCTAAACTAACATAAATAGATTCTACCTGCTTAAAAAACAAAATAACTAAATTGATAGAGATTATGATGTGCAAAAAAATTCTACATAAATGGTCCCAAAAATGACTCTTTATTGTTACATTCATTCAGGTATTTTGTCTTTTGTTAATTATGTTTTTATTTTGTAAAGTAACATGAGATGTGAAAGGAGTTATCAAGATTAAAATTATCAAAAAAAATCTACAGAAACAAAAAAATTGAGCTCTTTTCTAATTGAAGGACAAACTGACATTTGCCTCTTTCTGTCCCACCTGTGTGTTGGGACCTTGTGGACTCCTGTTGCTCCTGCAGGTGGCGCTGTCGCTCCTGCAGCCGCTCCACCATGTCGGTGATGCAGTCCAGACTCTTGCCGATGTTCACCCACGTTCTGTCCTACACAAACACACACGTTTACACAACCAACGGCCGCAGAAACTACCACACACCGGGTTGCCAGGTTGGGAAAGTCTCCGCTGCTTTTGAACTTTGGGCTGGAAAAATGAACAGATTTTGACGGGTTGCTAAAATTTGGGATGCTTTTCATAAAACAGTTGTCATCGTGTGGCAGAAAAGCATCAAACTTTTATTTGCTCCTTCTTTTATTCCTTCTTCATTTGTTTGTTTGCTCGTTCCTTCCTTCAATTGTTCGTTTATTTGTTCATTTCTTTTATTGTTCATTCGTTCATACATGACTCTATCTAGTGTTATATTAGTTTCATTACATTAATTTGGACTTTTTGTTTAATGTTGTGTTTTTGCTGGAAACTGTCAGACCTGGCAACCTCGTCCCCCTCTCCTCCAACTTGCCCACTCATCCTCTCTATTCTCCTTGTCGTCCTGCGGCCGCGGCGCCCCCTCCTGGTCGCCGGGGGAGACCTCACATAGCAACCCGTTGCTGTGCAGGTGGGTGCTGCTGCAGGTCCTGCTGCTCATGTCCTGCAGGGCGACTTTCACCAGATCGTCGTTCAGCGCCTGGATGAACAGCGACGTCTGCAGGGAGGGAAGCAGCGCGTCACATTCATCTGCCTTCCTGTTAGCTGTGTGTGTGTTTCTCTCACCTGCTCCCTGAGGTCGTCCAGGACGTCCTGCAGGCGGTTCGGATCGACCTCCATGGAGACGGAGAGCAGCTGCTCCGCCAGGCCGAAGATCAGGGGCTGCAGCTGGGAGGCGGCAGCCAGCAGCCGCTTCGCTCTGCACAACTCGTCACGGGAAAACGGTGCCGAGCTGAAGGAGAAGGAACGTGAGAAACAACAAAAACAGTTCAGCTTTTCTCTAAAATTCTATTCTATCATGTCGGTATCAAAATAAAACACTTGAACTACAAAAAAATCTAAATTTTACAAAGTATTTCTAGTACAAATATCTTAGTGCACTTAGAATAAGACAAAACTAACAGATAAGTAACATTTTAGATAGAAGTAGCAGCTAATTTTAGTAAATGTTCTACTTCAGTCAGTGGAACTAAAACGTTAATCTTTTAATCAATATTCGGAAATTATAATAATATTTATATTTAGAATATTTCTAAAAGGTTTGCAAGGAACAAAAATATCCAAATTGTTTTATGTTTCATCATTTTCTCTGAAACTGAAGCAGCTGCTGTGATATTTATACTGATGGCGTCTCCAACACTGCAAAAACAGAAAGTCACACCAAGTATTTCTAGCTTTGAATCTGAGGTCAAGGGTCACCTGTGTGTGTGGTCTGTGTGCTTGCTGAGCAGCCGCTTCAGTCCTCCATGTTTAAAAGCCTGGTGGTGATCGGCCGGCGCTCCGAACGTGACGACCTCATACCAAACACCTGGAAGAGAAGAAAACACCTGGAGGAAACGGGAAGAGAGGAAAACACCTGGAGGAAATGGGAAGAGAGGAAAACACCTGGAGGAAATGGGAAGAGAGGAAAACACCTGGAGGAAATGGGAAGAGAGGAAAACACCTGGAGGAAATGGGAAGAGAGGAAAACACCTCGAGGAAATGGGAAGAGAGGAAAACACCTGGAGGAAATGGGAAGAGAGGAAAACACCTCGAGGAAATGGGAAGAGAGGAAAACACCTGGAGGAAACGGGAAGAGAGACAAACACCTGGAGGAAATGGGAAGAGAGGAAAACACCTCGAGGAAATGGGAAGAGAGGAAAACACCTGGTGGAAACGGGAAGAGAGACAAACACCTGGAGGAAACGGGAAGAGAGGAAAACACCTGGAGGAAATGGGAAGAGAGGAAAACACCTGGAGGAAATGGGAAGAGAGGAAAACACCTCGAGGAAATGGGAAGAGAGGAAAACACCTGGAGGAAACGGGAAGAGAGGAAAACACCTGGTGGAAACGGGAAGAGAGACAAACACCTGGAGGAAACGGGAAGAGAGGAAAACACCTCGAGGAAACAGGAAGAGAGGAAAACACCTGTAGGGGGCGCTGTGCGCTACCTGAGCTGCCGGGGTCGGTCACCTCCATCCTCTGGCAGTGCAGGTTGGTGGGGATGAACTGCAGGTGTCGGTCCGATTTGCTGCTGCTCGCCTTGAAGCACGACGCCGCTGGAGGAGGAAGAGGAGGGAGAGTGAGGTGAGGAAGGCCGGGCCGAGTCATCGTTGATGATGTCACTGTGATCTCACTGGAGAGACGGTGAATCTCCGCCTGCGTTTGCTGGTAGCAGCCGATCAGCTGGTGGGAGTGGGCGACGGCGTCATGGCGGAGGCCGTCCCAGTGAGGTGAAAGGTCACCCAGAGCATTGACCTCCGTGACCCTGAGCAACAAAAACAAACTCTGGTTGTTTTAATTCAGTCGACTGAAACTTAACGAGGCACATCGATCAATCAATATTCAATAATTATTGACTTAAAACAAACTCCGATGTATCGGGTTAAAAGTTTTGTCTTATGTAGATGAGAACATCCCACATGTTCCTGCTTCTGGCTTAAAGTCTTAAATTCATCGAAATAAAATAGATAAACCAGAGCAGTTTCACCAAAACATCCCATAATAGACTATATTTATAAATAACTATAAACTCATCTCATTAACCCTTCGTGTACCTGTCGGTGTGCTCCCTGATGAGCGCGCTCAGCAGCTGTTTGGGTAAGGAGAAGGACAGCGGCGTCTCTGACATCTGCTCCCGGACCAGCAGCCACCTGTGGTCCTCCGTCTGAAACCTGTACAGCTTACACACCTGGGAGCACAAGGCTGCACAGACACACACCTGTTGGAGGACGGAGGGTCGGGCAGAAACATGGCCGCCGGCCGGAGCCTCACCTGCTCGCATCATCGGACTGTTTTCTTTGTCCTGGACGGAGCCGTGCAGAGCGTCACACAGCACGGCGCTCTGGAGGGAGAGAAGAGACGATCAGGCCTGAGTGGAGGCGAAATGGAGAGAAAACACTCTTCTTCTAGATCTATGGCCTAAACAAAACATGTTCATCACATTTCTAATACAAAATCACTCTTAGATAATGAGATGTTAATGTTTTAGGGCCTCTTCTCACTTTAATAATAATCTGCTGCTGGTTGCGCCACCAAGCTCAACGTTTACACTCACATGCTAAACAGATGCGCAATTATGCAACCGTACATCTTTGAAAAGCAGAAGTGGAGTCTCCTGCACAACCAACAGGGACGCAGCAGGTGGTTTCTGGATGGTAAATCAACAACTAAACACTTGTCTTTTCCAGCAGCCATTGTGCAGCGCATACAGCGGTAAAACCAGCTGACCAAATGTGCTGGAGCTCAGCTTTGGTTGCTAGGTAACGAGCAGAACTCTGCTGGGGTTGCTAGGTAACAGCAGAGTGCCAGTCAAATGCAATTCAACAAGCAGGAGGTTTTTGAAATGGGTCATTTTCCAGACACTATAAAACATTAACATATTGCCAAAAATATGGTCATATGTTTTTTAAGGGCTTGGACTGTTTTTAGGAGCAGTAGAAAACCAAATGGAAGAAAAAATGTGCAAAATTACCTGATGGGTTTTCTTTAAAGCTGCAGAATGAAAGTTTTATAAAAAACATTTTTTACATATTTGTTGAAAATGTCTCTTTGTCGTGACATTATGGCATAGAACAGATAATCTGTGAAAACAATTTACAACAGTAAGTTGTTTCTCCGCTATTAGCACATTTAGCAGCGCATACGTGAGGCTGACTGACAGCACTAAGACCAGCCTCCTGGCTCTGATTGGTTGTTTTTATGCATTTATTCAGACAGCAACAGCAGCTCAGGGAGGAGGTGGGGATCAATGTTTTCACAGTTTATCTGTTTGGTGACAGTTTTAACAAATATATAAATATCATGTTCTATATAAAAGTTATGCACTGCACCTTTAATCTCCACCTGACCCATCACCCACATAACAAGCTGAAGTCTAAACATGCCAGAGAGGAAACCACAAAGAAGTGTCAGAGTGAGACCTCTCTGCTGAGAGAACAAACATTTCTCTTCCTCCACCTTGTTTTCTGCAGATTTATCCTCCGTCTCTTCCTCCAGCTGCAGGCGGGAAACCGTCACGTCCCCGACCTCGTCCACGCCGTCCATCGTCCTGCAGCGAAGACAAGCAGACAGAAGACAGAGCTGAAGGAGGCGGCCAGGTGAAAATAAGACCCACTGGTGTGAATGTGCTTCACCCCAGGCAAAGTTAACAAAACCAAACAAAACACTACCACAAGAAACAAAACAAGAAATATACAATGTGAAAAATGGTCTAAATGTATTTATTTTTTTAAATTTGTAGGTCGTACCAATGTGAGTTTAACCCAGTTAAATAAATGAAACCGAATAAAAAATAAGCTGAAAAAAACAAAAAGATGGTGGGATGAATTTTGGAACCAAAATAACTAGAATAATCCTAACTAAATAGAATAAAACAGGAAAAATGTAAAAGAAAAAAAAAACGGCAACAAGAGGAAACCATTTAGGAGAAAAATATGATTGATAAAAATAAACACAAAAACACTCGATGAATAGAAAAGAATAAAAATAATTTATTGTCCCACAAAAGGGAAATTCAGGTGTAAAAGCAACAAAGTGACAGAAAATCCAAACATGTAAATGATCACAAATATACTGTATAAAAATAGAATTAAGAATAACATACTGCACAGTTCGAGCAAAACTAAGATATAAAAACTATTAAAAACACCAAACTCCAATCCAAAGGAATGTGCAGTGGAGTAAAAAAAAAATCAAAATGTGAATTTGTGCACAAAAACAACAAACCATTTACAGTAAGAGACAATAAACTGGACCAAACCCATCAGGGATGTAAATCTGCTGGAGGAAGGATCTGTGATGACGCCACTTTGTTCACCACAGACGCATCAAACACGCCAGGAAACCAAAAACCAAGCAAGAAAACATCGACCAGAAGGTAAATATCCAAAACAAAGGGAACTAAAACCAGGTCAGGAACATGAGGACTGACATGTGAGACCCGACGGTTCTGCCTCCGACTCCGGGTCGCAACCAGTCCAACAAAATGGCCTCCATCAGACCGGAAACAGATTGTCTAACCAGGGTTTTAATAGTTTGTATTTTTCTGTAAAGTTTAGTTTTATTTCATCTTGACCTTTTGTCAGTCTGGCCATTCACCTTTGACCTCTGGCATCAACACGGCAGAACTGAGGCTCCCTGGATATTTTCTCTTTTTCTGACCGTTCTCTGTAAACCCGAGACGGCTGACAGAGAAAATCCCAGTAGATCAGCAGTTTGTGAAAAACTCAGACCAATTTCACGTCAGCAAAAAGGCTAATAAATATATTCTTAAACACAAAAACGAAGGATGTTATATGTATAGTTTTAGTATTTTATGAACCCACAATTTGGATCCAGTTAGTTGTAGTTCTTTCCCATTAATTAGTGTTTTTATTTAGTTACGGTTTCACCATTTCATCAGTTTTAACTAACAATAATAACCTCCATCATAACTTGACAGAGTTTGGAAGAAACCATAAGATTGTCCTCATATCTGAATCAAATCATTTTCCTCTAATCATGACCAGATTCCTACCAAAGTGAAAACTGGAGACTATAAACTGCAAGATGTGAGGAAATCACGGCTGAAAGTTTTGATATCAATGTTAAAAAGAGAAAAGTGTAAATAAATGCAGTCTCTTAATAACTTTACTACTTCTTGACATATTAAAACTTTTTGTGCTGCAACAAATAATTGTTGCAAAACACAGTAACAATAGTTTGAGATAAATTGTCCAGTTAATAGCTTTCATACGAGGAGCCTCTTTTTTTAATCTACTTTTAAAAAAAAGCTGCAGATCTTCCAGTTTTCGACCTGCTGAAGTCGATAAAGGGAAATAATCAGCTGACAGATTTCTAAACAACTGATTGGTCGATCTCTAAAGGTCAGAGTCACAGCTGAAAGCAACAAACAATGGCAGCAAAGAACGAGCAAAGAGAGCTAAATATGGATTTATAGCAGCACTTTATACTAATATATGTAACCAATAGTTTTCTAGGGTGAAACCAGAAGTTTACATACCCCTTCCTCACAGTCTGAGGTCAAATCAGAACAAACTTCTCTTGTTTTAAGATAAATCCTAATAGAATCATCTAAATTATTTCCATTTGCTAAACCTGTCAGAAGTTTCTAAAGCCATGACATCATCATCTGGGCTTTCCCTCATTGCTTAAAGGTGAGGAATGATGCTTCCTTGAACAGGTTAGGATAGGCCTATGGCCTAAACAAAACATGTTCATGACATCTTCTGCACAAAATCATTCCTAAACAATGGGATTTTAGTCTGAACACGTCTGCATTTTCAGATATTTTAGGGTGTCTTGTCCCTTTAAATCCAAGTAATCTGCTGCAAGTATGCCTCCCAACTCAACATTTACACATGAAAAATGGCTAGGAACCCATTTGCAATTAAACAACAGCACATCTTTGAAAAGCATAAGTTGAGCCTCCTGCACAACCAACAAGAATGCAGGAAGTGGTTTCTGGATGGTAAGTCAACAACAAAACACTTGTCTTTTCCAGCAGCCATTGTACAATGCATGAAACCAGCAGAACAAACATGCTGGAGCTCTGCTTAGGTTGCTAGGTAACAGGGCTAGGGTTGCTAGGTAACTGCAGAGTGTCCGTCAAATGAACGAATTTGACATGGATAATTTTCCATTTCAACAAAAACGTCTAGGATCCAAAATGGAAGCGTAAAAACATTTAAAATGTGAATTTTACACAACAGATCCCCTTTAAATAGACGGTAATAACTCTGTGTAAACATCAATAAATACATCTCTGACATATTCTGGCTCTTATTATTGTGGCTTTTAGCAAACAAAATAACTCCAGCTGAACTAAAACAGGAGAAGTTTGGTCTGATTTAACTTCAAACTGTGAAGAAAACATGAATTAAACCTCTAGATTCAACTGTTAGCAGTTAGCTATCTCTACTTTATGTTTTGTTGATATTCATGCGACCCAAAAACAGTAAATCTACATCGAAACAGATCCAGTAGTGAGTCAGATCAGACGTCAACCTGGACTGTCACCTGCAGGAAGTGACATCGTACTGGACGTTTCTGGGCGGACATCATCTCAATCCTAAACAAATAAGAGAGAAAACCAGCCTGCGAAGGAAAACCACAAGCAAACTGCAAACCTGCACTGCGGCATGTGTGAGCATTCAGGCTCCTCTCTTCTTCTCTGAAGGTGATTTGATGCCAAAACAGGAAGAGACTTTTTCCTCTACTGGGTCTGGAGGCGGAGACACACGCTGCCCCATCTCACTTCCTCTTCTGGGTAAAGGTATCCGAGCAACAGCCAATCAGCAGGCAGGTAGCTGGACCCCTATCTACAGGCTGTTTAAGAAGAACCTCATTGACTACAAAAGCGTTTTTCACAAGAAACGAGAGCGGAGAGATTGAATGTCGCTTCACTTTAAGCCAGCTTAGAAAGTTCAGAGATGTTTCACAGCCGATCAGATGAAGAGATTTCAGGCTTTTTATCACTTTAATTGCAGTTTTGATGTTTTTTGATGTTTCTGGGTGATACATTGTCCTAGAAGTTACTTCTATGAACAGTAATGTTGTTGTTTTGATAACATTTTCAACTAATATAATGTTAACGCAATGACACTTTCTCAAAGGTCAAAAAACCTTTAATTCAAATGAACATTTAACTGGAAGACGTTTTAAATATCCAAAATAAATAAACAAAACAACAGAAACAACACATAAGAGTGTGTTTTTGCAGTGAATCAACATGACATCAGCGGTGAAATGTAAAGTTTACCTGAGCTTCAGGGAGCAGCGAGGCTCTTTGGACCGGAGGAGATCTCTGATGGAGAACGATGTGAAACCCAAACAGCTTCTCTGAAAGACGGAGAAAAAAAACATAAAGTTTTCCAACATTAATGATAAAATATGTCTAAAGGTGTATAAGCTTCAGTCATTTTACTGCACCTCTGCTGTTTGTTTTAGAGTCAAAAGAAGACATGATGGCATTGGAAAGTAACAGAGTATCATTAATAGTTTGGTCGCCAGGCTGCTGGACGCCATATTTACCTCGTTTCCATCAGAGTCACAGTGAATCAACTTTATTATCAGAGAAATGACCCAAAACCATCAGCTAATCTCACTCTGCGCTGCGCTGCTCTGTCTGATCAGGATTTATTCACCTGACCTGCTGGATTCCTGGAAGTGAAACTGACAGCTTGGCCTATTTTCTGATTAATTCAGTTTTTAATAGCCTGGCCCGTAGGGGGCGCCGGTAGGGAATCGAAATTATAATCCCAGATGATAGATTGACGCAGAAAGAATAAAATATTACCATCGCTGTTAAAGACTCACATTATGTCCAACAGGACCTTTGATAAGAGCAGAGCAATCTTCTAGCAGAATGTCACTTTTATTTTGCTTTGAGCAAGAGACTAACGGCTGAAACAGCAAAAAGAAGAAAAATACACAGAACTATTGGAGAAAAAACTCTTTTTAGAAAATAATTCACATTTAGATGAAGTTGATGGCAGATTTCAGCATTTTTACGACTATTGTGGTCCTGTTGAGGACTCAGCCTCTATATGCAGCACGTCTGCATCATTTATAGAGCTGCACCACAAACCGACGGCCATCTTTAATAAAAGAGTCGAGCAAAGTCCAAACTCCCCACAGCTGAAGTCACTGAGCTGCTGTGAGGATAATCAGCAGCTCAGGGGATTAAAGCTCTGAAATCAGGCGACAGAAAATCACAACACTGAAGTGAAGGGAAGCAGAGAAAAGTCCCAGAAAAGATTTATGAAAGTCGTCATAACCTGAGATTAAGATACTTTATCAAACACAAAGGAGAAGAGCTAAAGAGGAAGACTTTGGCTCTGATTGCTAAAAATGAAGAAAGATGTTGGTTTTGGTTTTCAGATTAATGTTTTTACATTCATTTGGGTTTAGCACAAGCTAAGGACATGCTACTTTTTCTTGTGTTACTAACAAGTCCAGCTTGTTCCCAGTGGAGAATCTCAAAGACTTTGGTTAGGAAACATCTTTGGCACCATGAGCTAAAATGTTAGCTATGCTAACCCTAAAACATTTAAATAAACATCAGTTCTAATATCGCTAAGGTGCTATACCAACATAGTATTTAATGGAAGCTAATGCTAAAGCATTTAATCTAACAATGTTGATGCCCACCATGTGTCACAACATAGTATATCGCCCTCAACAGGTTCACACTTGTTACTGCACACCTACATGTACAAACTGTACATGTAGGTTCAGGAAGTGACTTTTTGTAACAACTTTCACTCAGAGTCTCCATTTTATTGTTGTTGAGTTTTGCTAGCTCTGCTGCTAATTTTGGCTAAATAGCCACGGCAACGCTTCGGTCAGAAAGCATGCAGGACACTTCAAAATAAGAGCATGAGTCAATAATCCAAACTTCAACAGATGTAAACTGAAAATTTACAAAACAGCCAATAAATTAGCGCTGCACCTGCAGGTATGAGTTAGCATCGCTTAAACCCAATGTTTTTGATAATTGTAGCAGAAAATCTGCAATAAACTCACAATTATGGATCATTTTAGAAAATTTCAGCGATCAGGGACTCAAAAACAAAACTGAAGGTCACAACATACAAACCCAAACAATAAGATTCAGGAAGAAAAGAGACCAAATATTTCCCACCTGCCCAGAGAAAACCTCAATACAGTTAAACAAATACAGGTTAAAAAACAAAGAAATACAGACATTTTTTCCTTGTCATAAGTGAACAAATCTGCCAACGAAACTAGTTGATTTTAAATAAATATTCAAGAATTATTGACTTAAAACAAGCTCCTATTTCTTTCTCAAAAGTTACTTGTAAGTTATTTTTGTCTTATTTCAAGTGAACTAAGATAGTCACACTAGAACCTAAACAAATACATTTGGTAAAATGTTGTGTTTTGCAGTGAATCCCCTCAAACTCTGGTTCCCTCCTGAACCTGTTCATCTCAAACTTAAGGATAAAACTGATTCAACATAGTTTTTTATTCATTTATTCCAACTTTTTCTTCTCTAAAATATGCAAATGTTCCAGTTTGTCAGACAGTATTTAGAAAAATGTGGCAGTTTAATTTCCTTTCACCTCTTCAGGTTTTTAACTGATCAGTAAAAGAACAAGCCTGGATCCGACTGACGCGTTCAGAGAGTCTTGCAAACTTTTAAAAATTCCCTGCAGCGCTGTTACCGCATGCTAAAGAAATCCAAACCGTTGCCTCATTTCCTCGCTGGTGTTGGTGCAACAAAAAGCCGGCGTGCAGCGACACGCCAGCCGATGTTTCTCAATGAGTTCCCGGCCAAACAAGAGGCTTTCGGGATTACGAGTTAATCCTCATCAAACCTAGAAACACGACACACGCTGGACGCCACAGCTGGGTGCTAAACACCGCTTCACGTTTCATTCAAAACAAACTCCGTCTGCAGGGGAAACGAGACAAATGGGCCAAATTAATATCACATCAACAAGAAACTTTAGATTCTAGAGCAAATATCTTAGCACACATGAAATTAGACTAATGTACAAGTAACTTTTCAGTAAAATATAGGAGCTTTTTTAGAGTAAATAATTCCTTAATATTGAGGGAAAAGTTCTAGTTTCACTAGCAGATTTATTTGATATTTTCCTGTGTTGTAAATGAAATAATCTACCAAAGGAAATAGCACCTATTCATCAATTTTAAAGAAGTATTTACTTAAAACAAGCTTATATTTCTTGCTAAAAAGTCACTTACAAGTTAGTTTCATTTAATTTCTTGTGCACTAATATATTTGCAACAGAAACTAGACAAGAAAATTTGGTCAAATTTTGTGTTTTTGCAGTGTAAATCGACAAGGTCAATGAATAATTTTATAGTGGATTTTACACAAACATTGATCACAGGAAGCATCAAGTAGACAAGGACTAAAAAATATTTTAATAAATATTATAAATTTGTAAGTAAAAGTGTGATTTGGGGCAGGGAAATTATACATTAACTGCAGTTTAATATGTAATTTCTGGAGCAGGTTCCTAAAGAGAACCATCCAGGATTAGAGAGTCGATTTTAAATAAACAGGAAACCAGTTTAATGAGATAAAGTGGAAAACATTTGGATCATAAAAACGCAGGTGAAACGTTACAGTTCCCACTAAATCTGTGACGATCTGATGCTTTTTGTTCTAAACTTCTCTCTACAGTTAAAGAGGATCTATTTTGCAGAATTCACTTTTTGCACATTTTTGTACGTCGGCTGTTTCTGAAAATCAACACAAGCTCTTTCAGTTAATGTTTTTGGTGTCTGGAAAACGAGCCGTTTCAAAAACCTCCCGATTTTTAGCTCACATTTGCAACAAGATGTTTAACTGCACATGTTGCTGCTGGTGGCCATCAGCTGACCTGGATTTAAAGTGACAGCGCACTGAAACAGCTGACCCCACTGAAACCTCATGATCTGAGAATGAATTTGTGAGCATGTTTTGTGAAGCACAAAGCCTTAACCTGAAACATAACAGGTCAGAGTTTGGACGCTGAGCAGACTTAAAATCAGCTCATGGAAACAATGGATCTCCTTCCTTCTGCTGGAGTAAAAACCCAAAATCATGGTGGATGTTTTCAAACTTGAAGTGATTATCCGTGTCGTTAAAGTCAGACACGTCCCAATCCCTGGTTGGCATGGTAACCAAAGCCTGAACCGGCGTTTGTGTGGCCTTCAGCTAACTCCTTACCACATGAACATAAATAAAAATGTTTCACAGCTGAACGAGTGAACAGAGAGATGAAGGAGCCGTGTGAGACGCAGAGCTGAGCTCTGCTTGTGGTTTACAGACTAACGCCTCTGCGCACTTCCTCCCTGCGTCCAGCGAGCTTTAATCATCAAGCAGCGAGAGAAACTCACATCTAAACATCAAACATTCATCACTTCTTCAACGGCTGTTTGTTCATTTAAGTGTGGCTAAAGGTTAATTTAAAGACGACGACTTCGAAAAGAACTCAATCCTGATCAGGTTTTCACTCAATATGTGGATGAATTTCACATTAATTTGGATTTATCTGAATATTTTTACACACATCCAGAGTTGGGATTAATCACAATTAATCACAAATATTCACGATTAATCATTTCAGCTCTAATTCAATCACATTCATAACTTTACATGTTGGGTATTTTTCAGTCTTTTGGTATTTCAGCACCTCAAACGCGCCTCCATGTTGTTTGTTTCCGCCGTGTAATCCCCTACCTGTCCAGCAGGGGAGCCGTCATCTCTCGGAGGACATAAGCAGTCGGCGCAGGCCATCACCGCTCGCTGCATCTTCAGAACGTTTTATTTTCAGGAGTTTAAAGGTAAAGAGCTAGAGTAACTAGAGCTGCTGGATGTAGAATAATAAATAAATGAATCGATCCTCCAGCTGCGAGTTGGAAAAATCGTCTAAATTTGTCATTATTTTAAACATTATGTAGTAGAAAGCAGTTGTTCTGCTGCTGCTGTTTGTTTCTGACTTAATTTTGATCCATTATGTTGGTTTATTTTCAGTTTCTGTTCAAAAATATCAGTTTGAGATTAAGAGATTAGGATCTAAAAGCCAAATAAAAACGGCTTCACAGCAGAAATATAGAGCTGGAGCTCATTTCAGATTTCTGCTTCCTACCTGCACCATCAGTTTAACTGACAGTTTTACTGTTAAAGTCAAACAGCAGCGGAGCGACGGAGGAGTTAAAAGATTAATCCTTCAGATTAGAATCGGTAAAAATTAAAAACAAAGAAGAAGTTTCCACAAATCCAGACAAAAACCAGAACGACTTCTGCTGAAAAATCAGCTGTTTCTCCTCCTCACTCTCTCACTTTTTCCTCCTCTTCCCATTTCGTCGTAGCCGGAGGGATTAAAAAAAAAAAACACGCCCCCCCAGGTGCATCATGGGAAAATATTTGGAGATTAGAAAAGGTCCTGGCAGGAGAAACGGAGCTGAAAAACGGAAATTAACTCAGCTTGTTCTCCGATTTACACATCCACCCATCCATCCATCCATCAATCCAATGGGTGTGTGTGTGTGTGTGTGTGTGTGTGTGTGTGTGTGCGTGTGTGTGTGTGTGTGTGTGTGTGTGTGCGTTTGTTTGTAATACCTTGTGGGGATGATTTTCCTGACATATACTACGTTGTGGGGACCAATTGCTCCTTGTGAGGACCGGAGCCTGGTCCCCACGAGGGGAAACCCTGTTTTTGGGTCAGGGGTCAGAGTTAGGGCTAAGGTATGAATTGAGTTTTGGTTGGTTAGGGTTAGGAAAAGGGTAAAGGTAAGGTTTAGGCTGTAGAAATGAATGGAAGTCAATGGAAAGTCCCCACAAAGATAGCAACACAAACGTGTGTGTGTGTGTGTGTGTGTGCGTGTGTGTGTGTGCGTGCGTGTGTGTGTGTGGGAGTGTGTCTGCGTGTATGTGTGTGTTGGAGATTAATTTAGAGAGAAATCAGTCAGTTTGTGCTGGTTTTACACATCCTCATCATTAATCCTCTTACATACACACAAACACACAGCCTTAGTAAAACACACACACACACACACACACACACACACACACACACACACACACACACACACACACACACACACACACACACACACACACACACACACACACACTTACTGAGGAGTGTGACCTTAAATCATCCTCTCTGTAAACTCTGACTTCCATCCTGCTGTGATGCTGCAGCTTGGGGTCGATGCTGCAGCAAATCGACGCTCGAAACTCGCCGTCCTCTGACCTCTGAAAATACGGCAAGCCAACGAGATTTTAATCACATTCATTTTAAAGCCTAAAACATACAGGAATGTGTGTGTGCGTGTGTGTGTACCTTGACTATCTGAGTGCTGCAGAGCTTCCTGACGTCGTAGGGGTCGACTGTAGAAACGTGTATTTTGACTCTGGTTGCTGCGGCAACCGTGACTTGACACTCTGTTTTTATTTTTTAAGAAAAGAGAAGTTAAGTCAAGTCAAAATTTATTTATAAGGCACATTTGCAACAGCCTCAGTTGACCAAAGCGCTTCACAACAAACATCACAGGGAGATAAATGACAAAATAGAAATAAAATTAAGTTTAGTAAAACTAATAAGACAAATATAAAATTGGCAGAGATGCCAAAAGCTAATAGCAGGAAAAGAAAAAGGAAGTTTGTTTTGTTCTTGATCTGATTTAAATGAAGTAAAAAGAAGATAAAATCATGAATCTGTGGACGTACCAACATGAAGGAACTGCTGAGACGAGGAGGCACCAGTCAGGGCGCCGCCTTGTGGTTAAAGAACGACATGACATCAGGTTTACACTCAGCAAACTTTAATTTACTTCACAGATTTAGCGTTTTTCAGGTACTTCATAAAGTCTTCTAACAGTTCTGATGGTATGTTTTATTTGTTAGCAGCCTGAATGTTTAGTAAAGAGACATTTTCATCTCACATAAACAAACACGGAGTAATAGATGAATTTTCAACCAATCATGTTTTCAGCACCAAAGAGTTAAAAAGGTATAAATATATTTTCAATGAGGCTCTTTAAAAGTATGTGTACAATTTTAAATAGATGTTTGCATACAAAATAGACCGGAATAAAGTGTATTTGCTCATTTACAGCAAGGAAATGCAAAAAACTAAATTCACTATGTCCACTAGGGGGCTCTGTAGTTTTACAAAGAAAGTTGGGAAATATTTCAGTCATCAGATGTTGAAAAATGGAGGCGAGACGAAAACAGAAACTTACGATCAGCTGCAGGATTTTCCAGGTTGTTATTCTGCTCGCTGTGTGGCGCCGCAGCGTGGCTGTCCATCAGCGTCCGCAGGTTGGCGAATCCTCGCCTCAACGAATCCATGATGGCGGGACGATCAGCGCTCCTAAAATCAAACAGGAAAACCGTAATTTAATCTGCCTCAGATTATATTTAGTTACATTTATTTAAAATGTTTGGATGGTTTTTCTAATTATTGTGTCACCATTAAGATTTAATGTAAACATGGAGATGAAGTTACTGAAATGCAGAGTTCGGCAGTAACTAGTCACATTTACTCAGTTACATTTATTTGAATAGCGTTTAGGAGTATTTTTACTACTCTGTACTATGAAGTATCTCTTCTCTTATTTGAGTAAAATTTCTGAATTTTCTACCCAATGAATGAAAAACAAACATGTTTTAACCAAATATTAACCACAGACTCACACCTGCAGTTTTAGAAGTTTTTTATTTAAAGAAACTGATTTGCAAAAATTTTCTTAAGCATGGTGTTATTTTTTGTTACTTATATGAATTATTGTCATTTTTGACCTTGAAATACCAAAATTGCCACTTAATTTTATATTGTCGTCCATCTGATGGTGTAATTTTTTATATAATAAATGATAATTTGATCAGTTAATCCACTCAGCTCCTTCAGACTAGCCAGCAGCAATTAGCAAACACCTGGTGGAACTGCTGAGCTCATTATAGGAGCTGCTTCTCT
This sequence comes from Poecilia mexicana, assembly GCF_051168715.1. NCBI lineage: Eukaryota > Metazoa > Chordata > Actinopteri > Cyprinodontiformes > Poeciliidae > Poecilia > Poecilia mexicana. Next base: position 24,960,538 of record NW_028263387.1, read on the forward strand.
GGTAAAAATGTTAAAGGGTTAATAGAGGAGCCATGCTGGGATGACTTCCCGGAGGCGGAGCTTCAGAAAGAGCAGGAGCTTCTTAAAGAGACAGAGGCCCAATTTCAAGTCTTTAAATCAGGAAGTTAAACTTCATTTAAGTCACCTCTGATATATTTAGCATTTTTTTTAACAACTGAAAGCAACACAGTTATTTGACTTTGTTATAAAATGTCTCTATATGGCTGGAAAACATCTCACCACTCACCTTATTTACCCATGTAAATAAGTAGCTTCATCACCTTATTTACATGAGTAAATAAGGTGAGTATTTTTAAGGTGTAACCCATTTCCTGTTCTTGTTGCTGAGAATAAATATTTTTTATTTAAATGATGAGCTTATGAGAATGCTACAGTTCATACGAACATCAGGTTGTTTTGTTTTAGTAAAATTTCCATGTTTAATTTAGAATTAGCTAGAAAAAAGTAGAATAGATTTATTTCGTCATGTTTCTGCTTCCAGCTCAGTGGTTCTGGTAAACCCGGTTCCTCTGGTTCTGTTTTATTCACTCACAATCAGAACTCTGCCATCTTCTGGAAGCTTCCTGACATTACATCTCTCCACCGGCTCTCCAGCCTGTAAAGACAGTTCAGAGACAAACATCAAGCTGGATTAGAGTTCAGAGTTTTGCTTTTGTTTGAATTAATCTGGTCTTTTATTCAGGAAGCCGATTCGTTTCAGGCAGACGGGATTTTCCAGGAAGTCGGGCTGGACTGAGTCAGAGGATGAAAACAGATGAGATGGAAAAGAAAAGGAAAATTAAAGGGAAATTACAGCAACAATAAAACATTTCTTTCCTCATCCGATCAGAAACTTTTGATTCTATGAATCTGACAAACAGAACTAAAAATAACTTCCTGGTTTGTTGACCAGAACAGAGAAGATTTCAACTTTATTTACCATTAAATGAGAATATGAAGTAAATCTGGACAATCTGCTGAGAATCAGAGTCTGGAGCAGATTTATCCAGCAAAAATAGACCAATACAATTTTTATTCATTTGTTTTTTTGTATATTTGTCGCTCCTTAGTGTTTACAGATTTTAAAAATGGCCATTTTTATTAAATTTGACAGAAACATGTCAGACTTTAGAGCAGGGGTGGGCAATCCTGGTCCTCGAGGGCCGGTGTCCTGCAACTCTTAGATGTCTCCTTGGTCCAACACACATGAATCCAATAACTGAATCACCTCCTAAGTGCAGTCAGGTTCTCCAGAGTCCTGCTAACGACCTCATTATTTGACTCAGGTGTGTTGAAGTAGAGATACATCTAAAAGTTGCAGGAGACCGGCCCTCCAGGCCTGGAGGTGCCCACCCCTGCTTTAGAGGAAGGTTTAAAAGACATTAATTCAGTCAGTATTAAAAAAAACTGTATAATAAAGAAAATTACATTATTAATGTTACATTTTTATTTATTTATTTATTTTCCTTTCTTTTACATTATTCTATTCTATATTTCGAACATTGCAATCTTTCCCTGTGTATTATTCATTACACAGCTCTGCCATTAACTTCTCAAGTATTACATTTTGTAAAATTTGCTTCCTTGTGAATCAATAAAGACAAAAATAAAAAGAAGAGAGAAAATCACAAATTAAAATCAATACAATCATACAGAAATAACAAAAATCAAAACTTAATAGGAAATAACAGTTTGAATCAATAAATCACATTAGATTAGAAATGAAACTAAAACAATAGATGCAAATTAAATAAATTGGATTGATTAAGAATAAAGTTCAGTCATATTAGATATAACAATGTAATCAGACTAAAATGAATAAGTAGCTGAATAGATGTGAATAAAGTAGAAGGTGTTTTTCCTTCATGGCCGACCTGCAGCGCCGTTTCCAGATGTTTCAGCCGAACATCAGCTGATGAAGGTTAGCCCTCATCTTCCTCACCGCTCCACCATCATCACAGGCCTCATTGTTTCCTAAAGAAACAGAGAAGTCTGCATAAATACGTATTTACATAAAATAGAGAGAAAGAGAAGTTCCTCACTTTCATACACGGCAAAAACACAAAGTTTAGTCTAGTTTCTACTCCAAATATCTTAAAATAAGACAAAACTAACAAATAACCTTCAGAAAGATAAAGGAGCTTCTTTTAAGTCAATATTTCCATAATATTGATAAAACCGACAAATTCCACTGACAGAATATTTCACTATAACAAAGGAAAAATGTCGCCTTATAAGTAAAATTATACGATTTTGTTTCAAATGTTTATAAAAATGTTCACATTGATAATTTTTTACTAAAGGAACAAACAAAATGATTCCTGATTCCTGACTATAATTTTCTGCAAGCTGTAAAAAACATAAGTTAAAAATATTGCAAGACATTTTGAACATCTTGCCAACTGAAATGAATCAATGGTGAGTCCTTTTTAAAATATGCACCTGTTTATTATATTTTTGTCCCATTTAAATAAATGGAAAAAAGTTTTCTAAACCTTTGAACCACTTTCAGAACAAACCCAAAGTAAAACTCCTGCATTACCGTGTTACAAAAGATGTTACATTTACTAAACTATCAGAGATTTTAACCAAAATGTAATAAACTGACTTTCTACTCGTGACAGGTACAGCCGCTGTTAATGGTTAATTTGTTGTCAAAACCAGGAAACCTCATCCCGAACCGGCCTAAATCTGATAAAAATCCATTTTGCATGACGTTAAATGTTCAAAATGTTACAATCTGACAGTTATGAAGGCTGATTTTAATTACTTACCGGGTTTAAAAGTTGTTTTGAAGATGATAACCAACTTGTACCGCTAGCTTTGAGTTTGGACTTGAGACTGTAGTAAAAATATGAAGTATCGCGAGAGTTGCCATTTCCTGGCTGAGCATTCTGGATTCGGGCCACAAGATGGCGCACTAGTAGATTTTCTTAGTAGATTTCCATTAAAGTTAAGAACAAATAACATTGCTGCATCTTTAAAGTTTATTTTTTATTAATAATTTCATTTGCTACTGTTTGTTTGTAAACTATTGTTTAATTTCGTGCTGATCTCAGTTTGTCTTTTAATTTGTCTTTGTAAGAAAATACAAATGAAGTGTTTTGAAGAAAAAAAAAGAAGAAGACGAAAACCAAACGCACCGCTTGTGACCTGCGCACGTCACCGCCCCTCAGGTGAGCCCAGGAGCATAAACCGAACACTTCCTCCAACAAACAATCCTTTCAGAAGACACTTCCGGGAGATGTGTTGGTCGCTTTTTTCGCTACTTTTAGTCTTAACGCTAACTTTTTAGATCAACTCTATTATAATTTTCCAAAATAAAAAGTTAACAAAGACGCAGGAATAACCCGACACATAGAAAGTTGAAGACAAGAGGACGAAAATAAGGAGGAGTCGCTTTTTTTAACAGGTAAAAAAAAAGGAAAAAAAAGCTCGTAGGTGTGTTGTCGCCTGTTTGGTTGTGGTTTTGTTAATGTCACAAAGAGGATTTCTTTTGTTAACGGTCATAACGGTCGACCTACCGCTGCTAAAGCTCAGTTTTCTGTGAATTTGTGAATTAAAGTTTGTGGGGAAGTAAAGTTGAGAGAATCTTTGAAACGAACACACCCATCATGGAAACTGCACTCAAACTGTTTTTATGCTTCATTCAAATATGCATGCAAAGTTTTTAGTGTCTTTAAATCTTGTTTCTGCCTGTCTTGCTGAGTCTTGTGAGGTACATTTAGGAGATTTGTGTAAAGATAATCTTTGTGAGTCTGTGTGGAGCTTAAATGTTGCAAAATTATTGTAAAAAGTTGCCAAAAACCTTAAAAATACTGGAGATTATTTTATAGATTGTTACAAGGAAGTCTGGGTGATTGAAGGTCAATATAAGGAAATGAAGGGCTGATTCAGGACCTCTGCGTAATGCTCATTATGTAGTAACCTGTTGCTCTGCATGTTCTGGTTTTAAAGTGTCATCTTTTAATAAACAAACAAACGCTCTGAGAGGAAGTAGCAAACATCTTCCTTATCATAAACAGAAGTAGATAAAATACCTGCAGGGCTCAGTTTGTTCCTGTCATGGTTTTATGCTGCAACCTAATGTCTCAACACACAGTTGCTCAATAACAATAGATGTGATCCATCGGGATAGTATGTAGGTCAAAGGTCAGCGTTATGAGTTATAAAAGATGACATCTGTGCACTTTGTACTCAGCCTATATAAGGTTTTTATTAGCAGTGACAGGAAGGTGCAGACGTGGGCCAGAATCATCGAGTTTAAAGCATTTATGGGCCGAAGAAATAAAATTTAAACTAAGCAAATAAAGTAGTCTGATTTTTGTTTTTCTTTTTGTAGAAAAGGAATGTCATTCATCACAGGTCCAAAATTTACAAACGAATTTTAATATTTGGTGTGTTAAAAGAAAGGCATTCAGTTTTCATATTTCAGGTTCAACTGAGCTAATTTATTTTGTTATAAAAGCAGGATTTGGGTCACTTTCTTTTAAAACGCTCGTTATATTTAGCCAAGTTTAACAAAAATTCTATAAAAGTTGATTTGAATGAAGCAAAAGTCGGATTTTCAGTAAAAGTCTCTGGATAAATGTGTTGTTTTTTCTGTTTTTTTAAGAAAAAGAATATTGTGTTTGTTAGAAAATGTCCGCTGTAAGTCAGTCCGAGGGCCACAAATGGCCCCTGCACCACATGTTGGACTCCCTGGTGCAGACGTTACCTCAGGTCCGTCCTGTTGATGAAAGCAGGTTTTAACCCATCATAACTGCAGGGGTTGCTGGCCGCCGCTGACTCACAGCGTTTACCAGCATTGGACGGTTTAATGGATGTAGATGTGGATGTAATTTGCTTTTAGGCCACCAGAGGGAGACGTATAACATGATGTTTGAGAGAAATTAATGAGGATTGGACTCAGAAATGAGGTAAATAATTTATATCTGAATGAGTCATGAGTCGGTTTATTGACTTGATCAAAATATAATCTAAAAACAAACCAAAACAAATTGTTCTTGAAGCAAAACTTATGCTTCAGTTAATTCCCATTTATTGTCACACACTCTAATCTTTATTTGGTAAATAAATGAGTTACAGATTATAAATTAAAGCTGGTTGAAGTTACTCCTGATGCCTGAAAGCAGTGAAATGGTCAGAACTCTGATCTCATCTCAACTTACAAATAAATCTTGTTTTTAAACAGATGATATTAAATTTAAGTCGTTTACAGAGAAGGCAGAAAGTAACAGACCTTTAATTAAAAGTTTTAAACTTTGAACTTTTTCTCTTTAGACTTTAAGAAGATGATGCAGGCATCGGAGGAGAACGGAGACGTCGCTGCCGCGTCCAACACCACAGAGGAAGAAGAAACTCCTCCAGAGGACAGACGTCACGACGATGTGGACTTAAAGGTGAGACCAGAGTCTGGACCAATGAGACGGAGCGACTGAAGTCCGTTTCCAGGGAACGGAGTTTGATGTGACCTTTGCTGAGGCGCGCATCAGGGCTGCGTCATCACGCGTTCCTCCTTAATGCGACGCAGCAGCGCTGAGTCTTTCTGCTGCTGTGAGGACCGACCTCGCCCTGCTGCGTTTCTGCTGCAGAATCTAACGCACCAACATCTGTGTCAAATGGCTGTTCCTGTGACCTCTGACCTCCCTGACCCCAAGCTGAAAGCAGCAGGGAGTAATATCCAGTATGGCAGCCCTGATGGGTTTTGATCCGGGCTAACTCGATTGGTTAGCTTCATGACCCTTGAACTTCTTACTGCTGGGGCCGTGATGCATTCAGAAACAGTTTGAAATTAGAGGTTAGAGATAAAAAATATTCTGTTTTTTGTTTAATTTTGGCTTCGTTATTTTAGTTTTAACAAACTGAGTAACAGTAACAACATTCAGCTAATTGAAGGGAAGCTAACTGCTAACTTAGCTTCATCTAATATGGATGAGGGTCATGGCAGCCCCCGGGTCGTAAAGGTCACACAGACAGTGGGAAGCCTTCAGGTGACTGTTGAGGACTAAAACAGTGAAGAAATGAGGATTTATTACAGCTGAAAATGGTTGTTTAATTTTTTTGACATCTCCTTCCTTTTCCTTTACACAATTAGTTTTCATGTTTTTCTTGTTAATCCTCAGTAATTCAGTGTGTTGGCTGGTTGTTCTGTTTTTAACATGTAACATAGTTTAATGTTTATTAAATAAACTTGAATACTTCAGAATAATGTTCCACTTTTTGTTGTTTTTTGCCTCAGAAATCCCATAAAATGTGGTGAACTTAGTTTGTAGCAGGACTAAATGACAGTTTAATGTGTGAATATGTTGCTTTCTCTCTCTGCAGGAAACAAACAGCAACTCCAACCACACAGGTGAAGACGCGGCTGACAGTTCGACGACGGCCGCAGCAGCAGAGGTCGCCATGGAAACGGACGAAAGCAAAGATAAAGGTTACTGTTTTTTTTCTTTCTGCCAAAAACTAGATGAAAAGTTTTCAGTCTGGTGTTTTGGTTTCATCTAGTCCTTTCTAGAAGGACAGTTTTGTTTACAGAGACTTTAGTTTTTGTTTATTTATTTTGGATATTAAAAATGTCTTCCAGTGCTCAGTGTTCATTAGAATTTAAAGTTTTGATAATGTGTCTTAGCATTATTATACTATTACCAGGATATTGCTGGAAAATGGTCTCAGAACAACATTGTCGTTTATTGCAACAACTTCTGGGGCAATTTATTGTCCAGCAAAATTTATCTTGCCAGCCTGTATGCAAATACAAATATTGATTCAGTAATTGTTTGAATTTATCATCCGATTAATTGATTTAATGTTTACTGTGACAGGCACTGTCATGACATAAGAATTTTTTAAAAATATGTAGAAATAAAAGGAACATATTTTATAAAAGTTGAATAAAAAGTAAGGCTGATTTCTCCTCTGTCTCCAGAGGTGACGGTCGTCCCCCAGAAACCAAACGGTGGACCTGTGGTCATCGAAGCCGGCAACAAGAACCTGGCCAGCGAGAAGCTGGAGCGAGTCCGCAAGTGGAGCATCAGCAAATACAAGGTGGGCGGAGCCTAACCCAGCAGCTTCTCTCACGGCTGCCGGATCTGACGGTGCTGTCTCTGCCGCCGCAGTGCACCCGGCAGGCTCTGGCCGAGCGGATGGGCCGCGGCTCCCGGACGGTGGACCTGGACCTGGAGCCGCGCCTGGAGCTGCTCAGAGACGACCGGCAGCGCTACGACCACATGACCAAGCTGGCTCAGACGCTGGCCAGTCAGTTCGCCCAGTTCTCCGTCACCCAGAAGGCGATGGCCGACGCCTTCACCGAGCTCAGCTTCAAAACCAAGAACCTCCACGTGAGTCCAGAGGAAATCCACGACTACAGAAGGAAACACTGGCTAGTTTCTGTTCAACTGTTTGAAATGTGTAAAAACGGAAAATCAACCTGTATTGGTGGGCAAACCACCTCAAGCAAACAAAGTCTTTTTTTGAATTTTTCCATTTCCATCAACCTTCAAAAACGTTGATGCTACTGAGCGAAACTTCCTTCTTCACGAAATGTAAACAAAAGTGGACTAGAGTCTGACGTTAGCAGTTGTAGGATTTCTCTTTTGACTTTGATAAAAGACACCGAATCATTTCTCCCACTAGCGTTAGACTCATGTTTGGTTGGTTGTATTTACCCAGAATGCCATGCGCTGTAGTCTGCTTCCTGCTTTTAGAGCGATCTCTGGTCTGCTTGGCGTTCACAGATGAACTGAAACCGCACCAGAGTTCGCTTCAACCGAAACAAACAATAGAGTTAAATTACAGCCTGGTTCGACCCTGGTGTGGTGAATGCTCTGCAATATGTCAGACTTGTTTGTTTACACGTCGTATCATCCTAACGTGGCCGCAGGTGGAGTTCGACATGAACGCTGAGGCTCAAAAGTTTCTGTCGAAGAGCACAGAGACCCTGCAGTCGGCCATCAACGCCTTCACCTCCGACATGAACACTCTGGTGAACAAAACCATCGAGGACACCATGATCAACGCCAAGCAGTACGAGGCTGCCAGGTGGGTGGAGCGCATACCTCCACAGAGCTGCAGAGGGCGCTGTACTCTGGTAACAGGTCTTCCTGTTTACCCCTGTGGTGTCCAGGATCGAGTACGATGCGTACCGAGTGGACCTGGAGGAGCTGAACATGGGCCCACGGGACGCCATCACCCTGCCTAAGCTGGAGCAGGCCCAGAAAACCTTCCAGGGCCAGAGGGAGCGGTACGAGAAGGTCCGGGACGATCTGTCCGTCAAAGTCAAGCTGCTGGAGGAGAACAGGGTGAGACGGAGCGCCAGGTTCTGTTTATGAGACAAGTTACACAACCAACAACCCACAGCTTTAGAGGTGACCCATTATGTTTCCTTGAACAGGCTGTATAAAACCTGTTCGTTACTTTTTTAAAATATTATGTTTATTAGATATTTTGAAAATTTATATAGATCAGAAAAAAGAACAAAACTTATACAGCACAGAAAACAAAAAACAGGAGGCATGCACATAAATTACAGCAATTATATGAGAAAATTAACCAATTTATATATAAACTGAAAGATATGCATCATTTGGGTTCACATTATTGGTCTTTTCATTTTGAAATATTCAAGAACACGTTTCCATCTTTTTCTAAAAGCAGTTTCCCATTCAGACAGCATCTCAATATTTCTCTGTTAGTTACTTTGTTTTGCACAATATAATTTTTTAGAAGAGATTTTATTCTGCTCAGTTCTGCCTGTGTTGAGCAGAATGAGCTGTTTTAGTGCTCTGTCACTTTAAATCCAAATAAGCTGCTGCTGGCCACATAAACTCAACATTTACACTCACACGTGAAAATGGCTACAAACAAATAAGCAAGTATAAAACCATACAGCTTTGAAAAACATTAGTAGAGCCTGCTGCACAACCAACAGGAATGCAGGAAGTGGTTTCTAGATGGTAAGTCAACAACAAAACACTTGTCTTTTCCAGCAGCCATTGTACAGTGGTGACACCAGCTGTCCAAACGTGCTGGAGCTCACCTTGGGTTGCTAGGTGACGGGCGGAGTGGAAAATATAAGCACAAAAACGTGCACATTTTTCATAATGGGATCCCTTTAAAGACAGAACAGCAGCTGATTAACCGTGGCTTCGCTCTCTGTCTGCAGGTGAAAGTCCTCCACAACCAGCTGTGGCTGCTCCACAGCGCCGTCGCTGCTCACTGCTTGTCATGTCACAGTTTCCTGGAGAAAAACATGCAGCAGGCCGTCGAACACCTAAACGTCGCCAGCGCTGACGCCCCCTCCTGGCTGGAGGAGAGCTGACAAGCATCAGGATCAGTTTGAGAGACTTTAAGATGCGTTTGAAAGGTTTCTGTTCGCTTTATGCTGGGAGTTAGAAGGACAGTAATTTATTTTGGGTGATAAAAGGGACATTTGGGTTTGATATGAAGTTGTTCTGAAAATATTTTTGTTTAAAAATTAAATTTTCCGTTTTTGAATCACATATTTAATTGGAAGAAACCAACAGACCCTCTTTGTTTCCTCGGCCTGGATTCAAGGCGTTGTTCTGTAAATCCGTTAAATCCTCTGAGAGGCGCTAAGCTTCTCTTTGAACTCTGAAAATCTGCTGCCGCTGCAGTCAGAGAGTCACAAAAGGTGCCTGAACGCCACGGCTGGAAAACAACTTCAGAGTGGATTAGGGATCTCAGTCCTCAGCCGACTAAAACCGCACACCTCTGTTTGCATTTCCTTTATTAGAAAACTAAACACTCAGGCAGCTCTCCGACTTTACAAGCTGGGAAACATCTTTTTTAATACATTTCCTTTATTCACCTCAGGAAAATCATTTTCAAGAGCCGAACCCAAATTCAGATGAGAAGTTCAAGGTTTACAAAGATTCAGTAAAATATTAACAAACCTCCATTCTGACTCCAGACAGCTGAGGAAATGAAGGTCTGGCTTGTTCACAGATTCAGATTTAAAACCTTTACCAGCTTTACAGCGACCAGTAGTTTGGATCGAGCCATAACTCAGATGCTGAGGTTTATTTTGAACCCGAGTCTTGGTAGCACTCGTTTTGGTGGACCAAAGATTAAAATGTATTTTGTATTCATGTTGATGATGACGTCTTCTTCTTTGTTAAAGTTTAGCTTTGTGTTTGATGTGATTAACATCCAGTTAGCTGTTCTGTTGGTCGCATAACAGAAAAATCTGAAATTCTTTAATCTCTTTCTTCTTCTATCAGCTAAATTAAATGTTGCTGGAAATTTTCCAATGATGGTTTAATCTTGAGCTAAATATTTATGTTTGCTAAAGATGGTGGGATGAAAACTGTTTCCTTCAAGTGACGTTTCATTTTTATGTTTATTTGGTGCGACTCTTCAAGCACAACTTTAATTCCAATAGCATGAGACTTTGTGATTTATCTTATCCTTATTTACCAGGTTTAATAATAAACTAACACAACTTATTTTCTACAAACCAAAAAGGGAAACAGAAGATCACCATATGCTGATGATGTTCAACTCTTTGTAGTTTTGTGTTAACAGCAGGTTGAGCCGTTTTCAAGATAATTCAGTAACATTTTTCTCTCTAGTAACAGTCTGTATAACACCAACTAACTAAATATGGGAAAGTTTATACTTTATCTCTCCTTAGTGGTGGTTAAAGATGCCTTCACTGAATGGAGACCCTGCTATGTTTTCAATGATTCATGAGAAACGTAGCCGGATCGCTGCAAACTTGGAAACCTTTAGACGATGTGGATGCTGCGATGCCTTCAGTTCTCACCAAACCGTGTTGCTTTGTTTGTGGCAGATACAACCGACCCAAACCGCACCGTTCTGCTCCTCCTTCAGTTGGAGGTCATCGGGTCAAGGGTTCGGTTTGGGTGAAGCTGCTGGCGACACACAACATGGTCCGTTGATTGAAGGACAAAAACAACGTTGCTGATTGGGACAAAGACAACAGATAGTCGTCACTCTAGTATGACGTAACGTCAATGGTTTGGGTGCCAAACCAGTCCGTACCGTACCGCTCAATGGAAACAAGGCAACTGTGCTTTCATATCCAAAATGAAGCCTCACATTCTAGAAAATCAAACCTCCTAGGAAAGGTTTGCCCATGTTAAAACCCTTGTGGAACGCTCCATAAAACATAATTATGTCCCCAAAACGCAATCTCCAATAGTATCTCTAATGGTCAGCTGCATCACACCAAAAACCTGGATTTAAGCTGGATTTACTCCCAGAAGTCCATCTGGACAATCCAGGTCTGATTCCAGAACATCAAACTGATCTGCAGAACATTTTCTCCATGTTTAGAACCGTTCTGGATCTAATGAATCCTTAGTATTTTCTTATAATCCACACAAAAACTCCACCAAGACTCTGCAAAGACTGACCATGTTTTAATGTTTTTGTGCAGCTTGGTCTTCATTCAGTTTCCAGCTTTTTCTTAATTTCTGACATTCCAGATCATTCCCAGCTTTCAGCACTTTGTTCAGTTTAATCTGTACTCCAACGTAAAATCCCAGTTTATTTCCAGGATGTGATTGTTGGAGTGAACAAGTAAAGTATTTGTTTCATTAGAAGATTTCAGAGTCTTGGTCTGAGATTTTCTTCAGCACCAAATCTTTAAGTTGGGAGCAAATATGGACCAAAATGTCTTTTCTTTTTATGACAAAATTATTGATTTATGTTGGAGAAGATTTAGTGAGTTATGTTGTTTCCTAATGTCAAACTTTTATGTGGTTTACACGTTTCTTATGACTTTTCTGTTATGTTTGCTCTTGTTTCTGAATGTATTTCTTTTTTTCTGTCCTTCACCTCGAAAGTAAGACAAACTATGCAGAAGCTGTGGATCCTTGTGTGCAATAAAGTCCTGACTTTATTTATGCTTAAGCTGCCAATATGTAACAGCTGCCTTGAATAAATGACACCTTTATGGGAGAGATTTGTCTTAATTTTAGAATATGACAGGAAACCTTCCAGATTTAAACAGTTATATTTTCAGGTAATAAATTCTTTATTTTGTGACTCCCAAACTATTACTTTGATGTTTGACTTAATCAGTTTATATTCTTGTTTCAGTATTAACTTTAAATTGAAGTGGGATTGGTTTCTTTCTTTTTTGTGACCTAAACTCATAATAAAAGTTCATTATGAAGCAAAATGACATAATTTTCATAAAACTAAGTGAAAAGTTTTATAATTTGCTGGATATTAATTAAAACAAATCAACATTCTTTGAGCAAAGGGTGAAAACTTTTTAACTTTTCTTCAAATTTGCTTATTAAAACACACAGTAAGTTCTTAATGCAGCATTATTTCCTCAGTTTCTTTGACTTGTATAAGTTTAATTATTTCTTGGCTGTTTACTCTTTGGGATTTTTCTCATCCTGGTAAAGTTCTGGATTGTTTTCCTGCATCAACAGCAGGGTTGGTGGTTTCCTGGGATTTCTCTGTCGGAGTGAGGATGCGTCAGCATTTCAGCTACTCGCATCAAACAAATTATCATGACAACCCTTATCTAGAAAGGTTCACAGAGGTTAAAGTCTAGAAAATGTTTAAGTTTCTTGGCTATTATTGATAGAAAGCTGTGTGTTTAGCCTGTAAAATACGCCAACAAACTACTGACGACACCTTTCTGTTGGGTTTTATGTTATTTCAACATGATTTGTTCAACTGATTGGTTTTTAGGTACTTTCCAGTAGCATATTTTGGATTTCACTTTCATCATCTTCTTCTTTCACTTTTAAAGTCTGGAGACTGCTCTGTGAAGAAAACATGAAGGTGTTTGCAGGAAAAGGGGAAACTTTTCCTGTTTCTGAAATAATCCTTACATTTTGGACCTTTGAAATGCTTTGGATCAAACATTTTTGATTTTTGCATTAGTTTATCCATTTTAAAGATGGGAATATATTTTAAAATATGTAAAATCTGAATCATGATTTGCTTTAACATGATTTCCACTCACTAGGTGATAAAATGACAGACCATTATCTGTGAATCAAAAATAATTTGCAAGATATTTTTTGGCAACTATTCAAGGTTAATGTCAATTTAGTAAACAGTTTTCTTTAAATGGTGTGTTGGTAATCAAATGCTTCTAAAAATCAAATGAAGGCTTTGTACATTTTAATAAAGAGTGATAAAATATGTTTAAATATGTATCCTTCAATCCGTTGTCTGGGGCGTCACAGCTTAGTAAACATCGTTCCTGTTAACGTAGTCTGGATTTCAAAATGGCGGCGCCCATAGCCATTGTTTGCAGTACTTTTACGAACATTGTTTTAAGCTTTACTTTCCATAAGCTAACAGCACTTTAAGTTTATTGAGTTTAGATTTGCAGGAGCTACATATAACATTGGTTTCAAACGCATTCTTACATGTGTCTCTTGTAAAAAAAAAAAAAAAAAAATCCCTGGTCCATGTTCTCTATCAAAGACCATCTAACAAAAAGGGATTCCTATGAGTCATCACTGTAATGACAGCAAAGCAGAATCTAAAAATAAAACGGCATAAATTGGAGGGGTTTTTTCAAGTGTTCATCAAAAACAGCAAAACAAAAATCCCTTTGAGCTCTATCAGGTTGTTTAAGTTTAATTCAGGACTAAAACAATAAAATGACATCAGTGTGCCGTAGAGTTTGTCTTCCTTTATACGGGAGATGAATGCAGTGATATTTATGTAAGGGTTTGGTCTGTTTGAGCCTGTGCTGCTTTAGAAACACATGATTATCCACCTGGCAACAACAAGCGGTGCTACTGTTGGTCAGTTTGAGTCTGTGAATGCTCTGCATGCAGGCTCATTTCCTCCAACAGCTCAAGCTGAGAATGGAGCTTTACAAAGAGCGCCTCATTACACAGAAAGTTCTGTTCAAAGTGTCTAAATGGACTCAAAGAGGAAGAGTTTATGAAGCTGCCAAGGCTGTTAAAGCTTAAAATGTAATTGCTGTTTTTTAACCATTACTTGTTTTACATTAATGTGCCACGCTTTTAGACAAACTGTTGTTCAGATCGCAAATGGCTCAAGGAAGTAGGAAGTACTCCTGGATCAGTGAATTTGCTGACTCTGAGCCAGGCTCTGGTTCTGTTGGGAGTTTCTTCCTGGTTAAGTGGGAATTTTCCTTTTTGCTGTCACACATGCTCAGTATGAGGAATTGTATTTTTTGTGGGGAAAAAAAATACTTTTAAGAGTACTTTTACTTGCACTCTACTTTAGTAATATGTACTTTGTTAATTGAATCCCTAAAATAACAGCATTTGCACATAACTTTATATTTAGCTGATTTGAAGGCATAATTTTAAAATATTAAATCAGATTTTACAATCAGTAATTGAGTAATTTTTTCAAAAGCTACTTTTTATCTTTATTTGAGTAAAATTATTTTTAAAGTAGTTCTATTCCATCCTGCTGGTATCCTGCTAAATATCGGTTCAGTGTTTCTTCAAGCATTTTTCAGTTCATACATGTTTGATTTTCTTCATTAACTGTTGTGTTTCACAGCTTAATATTTAATTTTCTTCACTTTCCGTTGATTATAGAGAAATTTGTTTTTTGTTTATATGTTTTCTTCTAGGAATGAAGCTTATCTGGACCGAACACCCCCGGGTGGGCGGGTCCGATAGAGCCAGAGAGAGAGAGTGGGAGAGCGCGGGGGTTCCCTCCGCCTGAGTCAGCGCGCATGCGTGATTCCCTCCGCTGTCAGCTTTTCTCCCGCACGCGCTGGCAGGTCTGGATCAGACCGTTGGAGACTTTGTCAGCAAAACTCAGACCGTGAATCCGGGAGTCGGTATTTTTCCCCTGTTTCTGGCTCGTTTTAAGGATTAAAACCAGGAGGAAAAGCGACACATTCATTCCGGTAGGTTTATTTTATGTTTTAACGTCTGTTTTTAAACGCTTTACATTTGATATGTTATTTAAAACATTGATGTTTGGTGACACTGAGGAAGTGCGCAGGTGTGTAACTTCATATTTGATCAATTGCTAGCTTATTTGACAACAATAACCGTAATTTATTAAACATATGCTTTATGTTTTTAAACACCTTCGAGTTTGAATTTCAGTGTAACTTTAATAAAAATAATAATAATCAGCAGCTTCTTTTTGTATTTTCCCTTTATCTTCACTTCTTATCAGTTTTGTTTTGCATGTTATTATAATTATATAGGCTTCTACATTATTACAGCTTAATGACAGAACCTCTGGGAGCCAAACCCAGACCGGACATAATATTCAGTTTATTTAAAGCTGAAATAGTAGCTGTACTATGTTTTGTTTGGGATTTTTAATGCAAGTTCAACAAAAATGAGTACAATCTGTTTTCTTTTTGCTATATTATTAGCAGGATGGTTACAACACTAAAATAGTAAAACTTTGACATTGTTGACAAATAAATTTGATTCTGACAATAATTTGTATGGAGCTAAATTGGGGCCTTTAAGGGTGTTCCAAAAAAGAAAGAAGGAATCTGAAAAACTAATTTTGAAACTTAAAAACAACTATTTAGTGTGAAAAGCAGTTTGTATTTCAGAGATCAGATTGTTTAAGCTTTGAAGCACCAATTATTTAAACCAATAAACGTTTGGCCAAGAAGGTTGTAATCTTTCAAAGTAAAAGTCTTTATTTATCCATCCGTCTGTCCGTTCGTCGGTCCATCCATCCAACATTTATCCATCCACCCATCCATCCATGCAGATTAATCATTGATTGATTGTTGCCCCAGTGATAAACCAAATCATTCTTGTATAAAGTGTTGCTACCACCCCATGGTCACCAGTTTGTGTCCAGTCCTCCCAGTAAGCTCCTTGCCTGGCTCAGCGCTCCAGCTTGACCCCCTGACCCTCCTGTAGCCGCGGCGACCACCCTCAAGGGGGGTGGGTGGGGTGACATTTTAGAACTGGGATGCTGTTTGGGGGTGTCTGTCCCCCTTGCCACGGTAACCCCAGAGACCAGCGGCTGCTCAGCCAGCTCCTTTTGCTGGGTGGTAATCATCCTGTTTCCCTCCGTCGCAGAACAGAAGCAGAGAAAACGACTTAGAGGGGATTTGCTTTCATTTAGCTGTTTTTTTATGATCAGAGTCCCATGATGCCGTTCAGCAGGCGGCTTGGATGTTTGCCTGGTTCCCGTCCTGTTGGGGGGTCCAGATTCAACGCCAGAGCTTCTTAAACACGTGGTTTTGGTGCTGGTTGGCCGTGAAACGAGGCAGATGGTTTCTCCTCCTCCTCAGGGAGTTTACCTGCTGCTGTGGAGAAGTTTGGATGTTTTTCAGAGAGTTTGCTGTTTACAGCAGAACTCCATGTTGATGTTTTCCTTCTTTATGGAAGTGAGAGAACATTATTCTTAATTTTTGGTTTGTTTTTTGATGGTTTTCTCAGTGTGTGGACACTTTCTTCACCAATAAATAAAATGTGGACGTTTGTGGAAATAATCGCACTGCTGATGAAAATAATAATTACCTGTTAAACGTTGGTGATAAGTTGTTTTAATAAATCACAGGATTTTTTTGTCTTCTCACCTTCTTGGCCCATTTGGTCCATATTTGTTGGTACTTTAGTTGGTTTTTGGATGGTAAGATGTCATTTATTCACATAATTTTTATAAGTAAATATATTTATGATTGGCATTATTGTTGGTATTTATTAATTAGATTAATCTGAAATGGATTTATTTCATTAGAAGCATCATCTTCATAAATGTGGATAAATATATTAGGTATTTCTTGGTCGATTCTGTTAACATTATTTGATGCCAATCTGACACAAACAATCATATGTTAACTAATCATGTTTTATTGTGGACTCTGTAGTATTTACAGATAATTTGTGAATGGTCTCATAAATAGTCATGAGCAACAGCTGTATAAATACTTGCCTGTACTTGTTTTAGGGCTGCAGCTATTGCTTATTACAGTAATTGATTATCCACATTTAAAAAAAGTAAGTTCTTAAATTCCTTTTTAAGTAAGAAAATAAATATTTTATTGCCTAAAATGCAATAACACAGCATTCCTTTAGTGAACGATTGAGTATTTTTTGCAAAAGATGCATCTGCAGCTAAATAATAACACTAACATGTGAAAACTCAGCTCTTTCTGCTTGACTTATAATCAGTTCAGTGTAGAAATAATCTGCTTATTATTTTTGATCAACCATTTAGTAACTTGATAGCAAAAGATTATTAATAGGAATTTTTTATTACAGAATTATAAACTAAAATTTCCCCTTGAGGAGTTCTGGGTTGAACATATTTACAGACAAAGAAACTTTTTAATCTTAAATCTAAAATGTTTATATTTCCTGTACAGTTTTGGCTTTACTGCTCTGACTCTGCTGTTCTTCAGCAAATTACCTTTTTTGAGTCTGTATGCTCCAGTTAACGTTTAATCAACTACTAAATTAGTTGACAATTATTTGAATTAATCACAATTAATCCATGTATTTGTTTCAGCTAAATTCTTTAATCTTTTAATGTATAAAAAGTAATTAAAACTGGTGAATTTTTTTTGCAGGTTTCTGGCAAACAGAAATCATATTTACATCTATGCATTAAAAAAAATCAGTGCTATGAATTCAATGTCTAAAAAAATCTTTTGCACCATTATATTATGTGTTTATATTTAAATATTCTCACCAATCGAGGAAGATTGTGTTGAATTTCTGGGCTTTAAATCCATCCCTTCATGTCTCTGAATCGTTTCTGCTGCGCTCCGATTCCCCGTTCGGAAATCTGTCACAAAAAGTGTGGGAGCAGTAATCTGTCAGACTGCTGAGCAACAAGCAGCCGCCATAAAAACCCAAAGAAAATACATTTTAACAAAGATGTTAAAGCTCTCTGTGACTCACTGTCTGAAAAAAACTGTTTTTTTTCTTGCATCCCTTCCTACAAACATCCTAAAAATGTTGAGAAGAGTGTAAAATCTAAAATAGTTATTGGTTCAAAGCTTGAAAATGTAGTAAAACAAAACCAAAAAGCAGTTATTGGCATTTATTACACGTATTGAAAGAAAACGTTCATTCACTGAATTAATTTACTGAAGAACTGAGCGTTCCCTTTTGTAAAATCTTGTAAAAAGGTTCATTTATCATTTATTAGTTGCATAAAAGACTTTGTCTTTTATCTGAATTGTTTCTATTCATCTGCAGGTTAGGAATACATTGAAGATTAAATAAAACCACCAATAACATATTCCTCCCAAAAATGTGTTCCAGACTAAAACTTTTTAATCTTATTGCATCAATTTATTATTGGAAACATGATTATTATGTTTTTTTTTTTGTTTTCTTATCCACCAAACAAAAATCACCAAGTCTTTGACCAGCTGTTTTTGGAACAACGTGTAACTTTTCCATACACATCTTACAACAATTATTAACTTTTCTTTCATTCTTATAAGCTGCAACGCCCTGCAGAGAAGTGTTACAACCGAGCAGAGATCATGTTTGACTTCAGATAATGGAATAAAGCTGTTTACATAAAACTCTCCCTCTGATCCGTCTGAGGTTTTCACTTTTAATTTATCAGCTGCAGAGAAACCTCGTGTTCACGTCATTTCCAGATGAGCTGCTCGTATTTTAATAACGTCCCACAGATCAGATTGTCTCTCTGACTGCGTTACAGTGGATCACATAATGACTTCTGTGCTTTTCTTCGTCCTGCTTTGTGCCACACAGAAGAGGTCAGATGAATTTGCAGTGTCAACATTTGTCCTTGTTTTGTTTCTCAAACAGGTTTCTACGAACCGTGTTTGTTTTGCCGTACACTTTCACATCCCTGAGGAGTGGTGACCAGACTCAGAGCTCACATTGTTATCGTTTTATTCAGCTAAAATTGCAGCTGCAAATACAGGATTGAACCTCTACCAGCCTCTAACATGGAATATCAGGGACACTGCAGATAAAAGCAGAGAGAAACAAGGACATTTCTGAGTTGAAAATTTGCCACAAAACAATCAGAAATTTTTAGATTAATCTTCTAAATTTTCCTAAAAAAACTACTAAATTTCTGACTTTTAAAAGCTGAAAATGTGTCAGAAAAAACTCTTAAATTATGAGATTAATATCAGAAATTTTCAAGAAAAAAATCTGAAATTTTTAGATTACAAGTTTTTGAAATTTTTCAGCTTCAGAAGTTGAAAATTTGCTACAAAAAAGGAGGTAAATTTCTGAGTTTAATAAGTCAACAATTTGGCAGAAAAAATGTCCGAAATTTGAGATTAATATCAAAAATTGTCTCGAAAAACCTCAGAAATGTCTGAGTTGAAAATTTGCCACAAAACATAAAAAACATTTGAGATTATTTTCAAAAATTCTCCAGAAATAAAACAAGGAAATTTCTGAGTTTGTAAAGTTTAACATGATTTTTTTATGAAGTAAATGACTTGTTGCTCTAAAATAAACTTGACTATTGATCAAGATCTGTCAGATTTCTGCAACACAAAACAAGTTTGGACTTTTAAACTCCAGTTAAATTTTATCCTGAGCTCTCTGCATATTATTTACCAACACTCTGTGAGTGCGCTCAGTCGATGTTCATGTGACTGAAGAGGATGATGATGATGATGATGATGAGGAAGGGGTCAGTCACTCATTCACCCTTCCTGCCTCCTTCGCCATCGAGGTCGCTGCTGCAGGAATGTGGAGCGAGCGGCGGTTGGATGCGTGGATCATAACTGGGTCGGTTGAAGTGAGGTTTTGTTTTCTGAATGAGCGCGCTTCACTGGCCCAGTGGATTTCCCAGCATGCCTCTGGGGCTGAGGCCACCAGCACTGGGTTGTGACCAGTTTGTGAAACAGAGCTGCAGAAATGTGAATCTTTGACATTTAGATCAGGAGTCTGAGGAGTGGATAGATATCGTCTTTTAACTGTCTTTTGTTGTTTTTCTACATCTTTTGGTCGCCATATTATGTCTGTAATATTTTTGTTGTCGTTTTGTTTCAATATATTTTTTATTCCTTCCTTTGGTCTTGAGTTAATTTATTTTTTATTTTTGTATCTCTGTGGTTGTTGTGCATCATCTTGTGCTGATTTATTCATTTACTTTTTCCTTTTTTTCACATGATCATGTAGTAGCTGCTTTGTTTTTATTTTCATGTCTCTCGGATTACTTTAGTAATCAATCAATTGATTATTCTGACAATTAATTGATTCATCAACTAAAAATAACTTGGCACATTCTAAAAATCTTTCATACGATTATTTTTCTTAAATTGTTATAAATACATTAAAAGATGCAAATAAGGATTTAATATTCTGGCCTTGTATTTGTTGATTCTGATGTTATTTTGTAACTAAGCTCCCCATCATGGATGGAACTTTGTTTATTTTCATAATTTGAGGCCAAAGCTGATGATTTTCCCGGGTCAGCGTCGGCGTTGCCTGGCTGTAAACCTTTATTCTGCTTCCCTTTGAAGACAGGCGGATGAAAGATGAGAGGAAAAAGACGGAGGCAGCTGTGATGTTAGCGTAGCTTTCACATCTACACACACGCTAACTGTGACCCTGTTTTTGTTGTGCGCCACATAAACAAACTGTCATTGTTTGCTACGCGGTCCGTTTCCACGGCAATCAACGGGTCAGTGACCTGCAACCAGAGTAACACAAGGCATCCCTGGCATCTCCTGCACTCTGGACCACCAGCATTATGATGCAGAATATAAATCAGTGATGGTTAACTGATAACATTTTATAGTGATGGAAATGAAACTGTCAGAGGGAAAAGCTCAGGTTGAGCCATTTGGAGGTGAACTTGGTTGTTGTGACAGAGGAAGGGTGTAAAATATGGAGGCTGATGATCCTGCTGCCAAAAACACAAAGAAATGAGCCATTTTATAAAAAAGAAACAACACAACTTTATAGTCTGAGAAAAATTGGATTTTAATCTTTTTTCTTTTCACTTTTCTGAAAAGAAAAAGATATGACATGAAAAATTTGTTGCATCTTGATATCTGGGAAAACAAATAAATTTTTATGCATTCTGGCCTTTCATCTACCCTAAAACTCTGTAATATAATTAAAAATAACTATTTGTAAAAACTCTGTATTTGTTTTTACATGTGTTCATGGGAAAATAGAGATTTAGTCTGTGACAAATAATACGCCAATACTATACAGCTTTGAAACTATTCCTTATCGACATTGTTTATTTTCTAATAAAAAAAGTAGCTTAACCTATACATGAACGTCCTGGCGCCATGTTTAAATCCCAACAGGAAGTGGTGGCTGTTTTGAAGCAGTCTGATTGGCTGATAGATTTTAGTTTTGCGCTATACTGCCCCCTAGGGGTTTGGCATGTTTAAAACAACTTTCAAGGTTGGATTTGTGTGGATTTATATGGATGAAAACTTTTCCGAAAACTATCCCATGTGTGCAATATCCTTTTCTTTTATTTACAAGTTTTCAGATAATAACTGCATTTTTTTTCTTATATCCGGTAAATTGACTCACAGCTGTGGTGAAAATGGTCAATTAGAGGACAGAAAATGAGTGAAAAAGTAACCAAAGTCAAAAAATAACACTTTGTTAGGTTCAGGGAAGAATGAGGCTGTTATAATAACAGCAGCAGCAGCAGCTGGGTCGGGTCGCTGGTTCTCACACACCGGGTGGTTCCGGTTGTTAGCACGATTGAGCAGAAAATTTGATGGAAGGATTCAGGCAATCAGTGATGTGAGATTAGCTTATGTAACGTCGCTGTCGTCTTTAATTCATCAGCAGGAAGTGGAAATATTTGTTGACGTGAATCCAGAAGTTCACACGGTGATTTCCTCCCTTAGTGAGCATTAAATTATTAAACCCTGCAGGAAGGCGGCCATATTTGGGCTTCCTGCCACGACTCCGCAGCCGTACGGTGGAGTCAACAAGGCAGCTGTTACTGGAAGCATTACATCACTGCTGAGATCGAGTCTTCATTAACCTTTGAGCTGCAGGCGGTTTGATGAGAAAAACCTCAAATCAGAGGAGAAAAGGAGTTTTCACCAGAAGAAAAACAAGATTTAAAAAGAAAATAATTAAAACTGCAGAAATACAATTTTAATTTGGTTAAATTTAACTACATGATTACAAACAGACAAACATTAATATGAAAAAAAAAATCATCCATCCATCTTTTTGTAGATTCTGTAATCATATCCTGACTTCTTAATTTTTAAGTTATAGTGATTTTTTTATATTTATTGATTTAAAATTGGTAAATACAGAATATTCTGGGGCTTTATGAGAGAATATAATGTGATAAAATATTGTTCTAGTAGTTTCATCCAACCAGCAATAAAGTTTCTAAATGTAGCAGCGTCACTTTGGCATTTGCTTCCAGCTGAAATTTAAAACTGGGCTATTTGAGACCGAAGCACCAAACTAAAACCTTTCATCATCCAGCATTTACCAGAAAGATAACTATAAATCATTCAAGTTGAAATGACTGAGTTTGCTTTAATTTATCATGCGATTAATTGATTTATTGATTATTGCGACAGTATAAACACAAATACAGTCAGACATCTTCAACATCCAAGCGTTCATTGACGTCGTTTTCTACGTGTTTATTTTTGTTTCTTTTCAACTTTTCTTTCCAGACTGCTGATCTTCACCCGCTGATGCTTCGAATGACTCTTCTCCACTGTTACCATGGTTACTCGTGATCCTGGTGACCCTTCATTCTGCTCCCGTCCAATCAGACGTGGCGATGCACGTCATGGGCAGCGTCTCCCAGGCCAACGACATCCAGGGGTTTTCCTTCCAGGAGGACGCTGCCGTCGCTGAGGCCATGTCTCCGCCGTCCGCGCTCAGATTTTCACACAACAGTAAAAATGGAACCCGACTCGTAGAAAACCTTCCTCCTCCTCCTGCTCCTCTCCCTCCTCCGCCGCCACCGCCGCCTCCTCCTCCTCTGCTACCTGCAGGTAATCCAGGTGGGCTGAAGAAGAAGAAGAGGGTGAGGAGTTTCTTCTGGAAAACGATTCCAGCGGAGCAGGTACACTGTAAAACACAATCAGTGGACTTTACTTGAAAATTTAAACAAACTTATGTTATGCAACATGTAAAAACTAATTAAGTTGTTCATTTTACGTATTACAAACCTAAAATAATATAAGTTTTGTCTTTTGTGCATAAACTAAATAGCAAAGACATCTTGACACTCTGAGTTACATTCGAAGAAGCTGCTTGATTAAGACTTTTCCATTTTAAACTGATTACATTAAAGCTCCAGCATGTAGCTTTTATAAAGAATGTGTTTTTTATATTTGTTTAAAACTGTCACCATGTTGTCAGTTTGCTATGAGACAGATAATTTCTGAAAAGATCAAACTTCTCCTCCTTTCTGGGCTCCTATTTCTGTCTGAAGAAATACACAAAAACAACCAGTCAGATACAACAGGTGCTGTCAATCAATCTTGTGTACTTGTTACTACTAAATGTGCTAATGGCAGAGAAACAACTTACCGTCACAGGAAAACCTTTTATCTGCTGGTAACTGTTAACCCTTTGTAATCTAAAATCCTCACCAGTTTCAAATATTAAACTTTTTCACTTTAACTTGAATAGATTAACTTACCAAACATTTTTTATCCAAAGGTTCAGACCGCCTGTTAAAAATGAGTGCAAACAATAAGTTGATGAGAACTTCAGTTCACCTGAATTTAAACAGAATGTTCTGTTTTACAGTGTATGCTTGAATCTTTGCTTCAGGTCAAAGGTCACGCCAACCTCTGGACTCAGGGTCCAGTCCAGCAGGATTTCCAGATTGACGTCCAGAAAATCGAGGAGCTTTTCACGCAGAGCGACGGTCCGTCGGTTTCCATGCCGACCAGAGGAGGAAAGACCCGGGTGTCGTTCAGGGAGGCCAAAGACGAGGTTCTGGTCCTGGTTCTGGTGCCTGTTGGTCGACACTTTGGAGCCGGACTCTGACCGTCTCTTTGTTTACACCAGGTCTCCATCCTCGACTCGAAGCGAGGGCTGAACATCGCAATCTTCCTCAAACAGTTCAAAAGGTAAATAAATGGAAATATTTATTTTTAATTAGTGGAGAAACTCAATAATAAATTATAATCAAGTTGACGTCAGGTTCTGTAACATACTTTTCATGTAACTGACAGCCATCTTGGTAGGCAGTTGCTATGACAACAATAAACAAGCCACAAACTTAATTAATTGATACAATATCGCCATTTTGAACATTTGACATCAAGTACAAAGTAGTTAATTAAAAGTCTTTCCTGGCCCTTTTGCCTGTTTTCCCTGTCGAAGCTGAGAGACCAATATTTTTTTAAACTTAATTTTGGTTACAGAGCCGTCATAATCCGGTTGTTTCAGTTGTTTTCTTTATTTATTTTGGATATTTTAAATGTTTTCAAGTTCCAGTGTTAAATGTTCTTTAGAAATGAAAGTTTTTTGATCTTGTATTCACACTAATATGATATTATTATCATTATTTTAGTTGAAAATTATCTCAAAATATTGAGATACAATATTATCATATATCGCAATAATTTTTGGGACAATTTATTGTCCAACAAAACTCATGATCATTGCAGGTCGATGCTGACATTACCGTTGGCAACGTCTGTGCTGCTACATGTTAGCAGTGAGATGCTAATTTGAGCTTGAATAGCATCGCTAATAGGCTAACTCCTGTCAGCACAACATGTAAATAATAATAGTGTTTTCCAGCGTCCAATCAGATTGTATTTTGAAGCAAAACTTATCTCCCATTGGGGCGAGTGAAGCAGCTTCTATCGCTGTTGTTTGGGGATTTCACTTGTGCGTCAGATTTACAGGTAAATCAGAAACACGTAAATACAAAGGTTCCAGCTCTGAACCTTTGCATGTAAAGAAAAAAAAATTAATTGCATTACAACAATTTTTATGCATTGAAATCTCTGTAAATAATTCACCTGTCTGCACCAGTGCTAAAGGCTTTTCGACAAATAATTTCTTGATTTTAATTAACTTCTGAGGCATTTATGGTAAAATAAAATCCTAAATAAACCCCTAACAGATTATTTAAAGTTTCATATCTTTGATCCTCAGGGAATAAAGCCATTAAATTGGCTTTAATAGATGTTTTTTTTTTCCGTAGAGCTCATGACCGTTTAGTTTGAGTCATGCACTGAGCTGAAGCTGGTATATTTATCTGCAGAGTCTGAATCCAGTGTGACTGCGTGACGCGTCTCCTCGCCCTCATCCTGAGGTGTTGTGGGTAAAAACAGATGTGATGATGCTTCTCTGCTATGCAGGAGTGCAAACAGGATGGATGTTAACGACACGGGACTGATCCACGGCTACGTCAGAGATTTGGTTCAAACTGAAACAAAAATCACAGAGTGAGACCAATTATCACAACGAGGGACGAAATACAAAAACAAAGACTCTAAATGTTTCTTTCTAAATTTATTAGGCGTCAACTGAAAGAGAAAACCACAAAAAAACTGCAAAGACATCCAACAGGAGACATAAAACTAACCTTCATCTCAAATCTTATAATAATTAGGGATAAATCAGTGAATCACACAATAAGTTCAATAATTTCCATTTGCATGACATTGTTTTTCTCTTTTCTCTCTCTCTGGATGATAAAAGTCGGGTGCTTTGGTCTCAACCAGCCCTTATTTTGAAAGATAATTTTGTTCACAGAAACTTCATGATTTATTTTATTTGTTGCTTATTTTGGAAATTTAAAATGTTCGTTCCAATTTAAAGTTTATTGATCTTTGAGAATCAATTTTGCGTTATTTTTACATTATTATACTATTGTCATGAAAAAGATCTAAAATCAAAAATATTATAGTTTATCACAGTAACTTCTGGGACAATTTAGCATCCATAAACTTTATCAAAAACTTAATTTTCAAAATGTTTTTGTTAGAAAGCAGAAAAACTTCAAAACTTGCAGAACAGCTGCAGATTATTCCACTTTTATTAAGATTAAGCTCTTATAAACCACCAATTGCATCCAATAAATATGTTTGTGTTGAAATCTTGGCTAAAAATGAAGCATTTTCTCAAAGATAACTCTTTAATTTTCCCTTTAGCTTCATGTCCAGCTTGTCGGTTTGGATCTGGAGGAAAACGGGTCACAGAGTGTTCTGATCGTGTTTATGATGTTCAGAATCGATGCTTAGGAAAAACCAGAACACATGAGAGAGGCGCTCCGACTAAATTAGTTTACACTGATATAGTCATTTAAATCTGTGCAGAAGTTTTAATTCATTTCTTCTATTTGACTCCAGATGAACTTGTTTTAAATCTGAGTTTGGTTTATTTTTATTTTTACCACTGATTAACACAGACCAAAGTGCCATTTTAACACATTTGGAGTGTAATTTAGCTGTTAATTAGAGAAAGCATTTTCCCCTGCAGGTCCAATCAGACGCTGGTGGATGAGATTCGCCATGGCAACAGCGAATCATTTGGGGCGGAGCCTCTGAGAGAGCTGCTGAAGCTGCTTCCAGACAAAGATGAGGTAAATATTTCATCTGACGTCCCTGAAACACAAACATCCTCACCTACAGAGAGAAATACAAATATTTTATTTAATCATAAACGTAAAACTCTGGGTTTGATCCTCTGAAGGTGAAGAAGCTGAAGGCGTACCGAGGCGACGTCTCCAAGCTCTCATTGGCCGATTCCTTCATTTACCTGCTGACTCACCTGCCCAGGTGAGCTCACTACTTTATCCAAACATGTTAGCTAAACCTGCTAATATTCAGAATTAATCTGTCAAGCACAGAAGGACTTTTAAATATGATGTTTTTTTTTTTAAGTTGTTGCTGGTAATCAGATTAGATAATACTGCCAAAAAAAAGTTTGTCAGCAAACTAATCACTACAAAAACACAAAATATTACACATCTTTTTGTCCTAGTTTCTAGTGCAAATATCTTAAAATAACACAAAACTAACTTATAAGCAACTTTTCAGCAAGACATGAGAGCTTGTTTTAGGTAAATTATGTCTTAATATTGATGAAAAGCTGCTTGTTCCTTTGACAGATAAATTAACTTATTACAATGAAAACATTTCTTGTTATAAATGAAAATAATCTACCAACAAAACAAATATTTTTTTCACCAAATTAAGAAATTATTGACTTAAAACAAGCTCCTTGTTGTAAAGTTATTTGTAAATGACTTTGATCTTAGATATTTGCACTAGAAACTAAACCAAAATTACTTGGGAAGAGTTTGTGTTTTTGCAGTGTAAAAAGCCAAACTGAATAGAAAATCTGAATTACTTTAAAAAGCTGCTAAGAAATATACATAGAAATATTAAGAAACTAAAGAAATTAATTTTCAAGTAGCATTTTGCATTTAAGCATTTTTCCTGACATGAAAAAAACAAACAAACCAACATAAATATGTAAATAACTAAATACTCAAAAACTAATTATTTCAGAATGAGAGTAAGAATTCAACTCCTTCTCCTTTTTTTATTTTTAAAATATTTACCAATTACCAGCTGATTTCAGTGTCATATTTTATGAAAAACCAACCAAATCCCCTGAGTATTGCGTATTATATACAATATATTCATATTTACAAACAAAGGAAAACAATAAGTGATCAAATGATCTGTGAAAACAATGTCTTTGTACAACCTGAACATAAACATACTTAGATTCTGATGTTTAGCGTGACTTTCTAAGTGTCTCTAGTTAATTAACATAAATTCACAGCAGAATAGAACAGAAATGGAGAAATTCAGGTTTATCAACAGGAAAGTATTAAAGCAGCTTCACATACAGACAGGAATAAAATCAGATAAACGTGATTTTATGCTCTGCTGCTGAAAACTTTGATGCTTCCATTATGACCAGCTCACATTCTTCTGTTTGTCTCATTATTATAACACCATCAATCCATCATTCTCTGCAAAACATTTTTCATTATAATGTGAAATATTACCTCTAAATGTCTGTAATGCCTGTTTAATGCAGTTATTCGGTCCGCATCGAGTCCATGCTGCTAAAGGAGGAGTTTCCTGCTTCCTGCGACGCCATGAAGCGAGATTTTAAAATCCTTCGCTCTGCAACCAAAGGTAGCAAACATTTTACTGAAATACCTGAAATATTTAAATTCTGATGGTTTTATTTGCTTCTGGCTGTAACTTTTAACCAAAGAAGAAAAAACATTGTAGTTTATTCAACCTTTCCTGAACATTAATGTCGTTATATTCCTTCATTTTCACTTCAGTTATTTATTTTTAGAATAATTTTATGTGACAGACCAACAGATAAAAACTGCATAATTTTACAGCCAGTGGAAAATTTTGAATACTTTTAGATTTTTTCTAAAACTAAAAAATCTGATCTGATTTTACTTGAATTCAGACGTCAGAGTTAATAATTTGCAGAAATTTTTGCTGCAGTTGTAAGAAATAATTTCCAATCTAAGCTCCATTCATCATCCTGACCACAGAAAATGATGATAAAAACATCCATGTTTCTAAGAAAGAAAATTTTAAAGTTAAGGAATTTAACTCAGTACTGTAAGAAGAGTTGAACAGTTTGATATCTGAAATGTTTTTATTCCGCAGTGAGTTCAGATAAATGAGATAAAAACTGACAGCAGCTCTCACTGCCTCTAGATTACTTAGTGTTTTTTAAGTGTGCTAAAATATTTACAGTAGAAACTAAACCAAAAATACTTGATAAGACTTTGTGTTTTTGCAGTGCAGGGTGAGTTTTAAAATAATTCATCAGACTCTCCTTTGAACATTTTCCTTTCACTAAACTTTCTGCAGTGATTTTTGTGTTTTTATGAATGAATGTTACAAAAAAATGTTAATTTGAAGACAGATATTTAACAGCTGACGACTCAGTTTCTACTGAAGATAAAACAGCAGAGCGATGCTGAAGAAACTCACCTGATTTCTTCAGATTCTGTGCAGATGTGCAGAGCGATACGTCATCCTAACACGTCGATTATTTTTAGCAGTGTGTGTGTGAATCTCTGCCTGAGCTGCTAACAAAGTGCTGCCACTGTTAGCTCTCCCTCTCTCTCTCTCTTCTCTAACGACACATTTCTTCCCTCCCTTCGTTTTCCTCTCATCCAGAGTTAATGTGCTGTAAGGAGCTCCACGCTGTTCTGCACTTGGTGCTGCAGGCCGGAAACATCCTCAATGCTGTGAGTGGGGAATAAAAACAATTCATAATTAATTAGAAAACCAGCTACAGATTGTTAACTCTCTGTGTCTAATGTCACATAAAACAGATTAAAACTGGTTTTTGCTCAGTTTTCATCTCTGGTGCAGAAAACTGCGACATCAGAAAGCTCCCTGCAGCTCGGGATTTTTTATTTTTTTTTACAAGGAACAGATGTTCACTTATTTCAAGGATCATCAGGGAGCGCTAGACTCAAACCGTATCATTATCCCTTATTGTTCACATTGTCAAACTGGAAACTTCGCCTTCGCATGCTGCGCAAATTACACAGAGGCAGCAGAAACCTTCCGTGTTCTGCCTTTAAAACATTTAAATATGTTTATAATCTTTACCTTCAGCCTTTCTCTCATGCGAACAGCTCATATTTCTGACCAAAAATATATTTTATGCACTTCTTATTTGTTATTACAAGGCTTTAAAACGAAATCTGTTGATATATGAAGTTGACAGAGGAGGGACGTCAAATTACCATAACAATGCAGCAACAGCAAACCACAAACAATAACGGACTGAAATAGGCAGCGATAAAAAAAGAGACAGACTGACAGCAGGAAATTCTGAGAAAAACATTCATAAAAAATAGAAAACGGAGCATCAAACCCTTCGAACGTCATCCAGTTTCACACAATAAAACTTCAGACCTGAATGTGTTTAACTCAAAGTAGTGCATTATTTTAAAGCTAAATGTATTTTTATATATTTTTAGTGATTAAAGTCTGGATAGGTGACATGGTGGAAACAGCCGACAGGTCAGGGAGAAAACTGGAATATTTAGTTTATAAATCACTGAAAAGATCTGCTGCTGTTGCTGCATCAACCTTCCAGACCTCTCAGGTCTTCTGGTTCTGGTTCTGCTCTGCATCCAGAACCAAACATGGAGAAGCAGCATTCATCTTCTATGCACCACAAATCTGGAACAAACTTGCAGAAACTGTTTTAAATTGGGGCTAAAAACCCGTGTTAACTGGAACGTCGTTGGTTTCAGTCTGGATGAAACCTTGGCAGTGCAGTGGGGAGGTTTGGGCTGGAAGCTGCTCCAGTTGTTGCTAACGGCTGTGTTGTTTTCTGCAGGGAGGTTCTGCAGGAAACGCCGTGGGCTTCAAGCTGTCCTCCCTCCTGTCGCTTGCAGACACCAAGTCCAACAAACCGGGCATGAACCTGCTGCACTTCGTGGCTCTGGTCAGTGACTCAACCTGATGATGATGATGATTACCACAAACCAACTTCCCTGGTCATGTTTTACTCAAACATGACCATTTTCTCTTCATCTTAAAATATAAACTGCAGAGTTTTTGCAACATTTGCTGCTGTTCTGTTCTAAATATTGCATCTTGTTAACTTCTGACTGCAGTTCAGGTAAAGTTGAATTTTTTTTTTTCTCCAGGAAGCTCAGAAAAAAGACCAAAAGCTGCTGGAGTTTCCTCTGAGACTGAGCAACATCCAGGCTGCATCCAGGTGAGGCGGCGCTGCAAAGGTTCTCAGCTGAGGGTCACATTTCACTGCACAAACACAAAATCTGACCAAGTCAGTTTCTAGTGCAAACATCTTAGTTCACTTGCAGATATAAGCTTGTTTTAAGTCAATAAATCCTTAATATTGATGAACAAGTACTAGCTCTATTGTCAAGTGACCTGTAATTTATCCCAGATTATAAATAATCTCCCAGAGGAACTGGAACTTTTTCATTAATATTTTAGGGACTTGTTGATTTAAAACAAGCTGCTACATCTTGTTGTAAGTTTGTTTTGTTTTATTTCAAGTGAACTGAGGTATTTGCACTGGAACATAAACCAAAAATACTTAATTTTGTGTTTTTCCAGTGCATGTCTGAATAAATAAAAAATGTAAATCAGAAACGGTTTTACAATTTCTTATAAGACGGCGCCCCCTGCTGACTGTGGTTGGCAAAGCTTTTTCTACAAAGCCAAATCACATCCCTCAAATTAAACTGAAGTAATTGCCTTTAAATAGAAAAAAACAGTTGTGTTTCTTTTGTTAGGATCTCCATGGAAACGCTGGATGCTGAACTGCAGTTGCTGACGTCTCGCACGCGCTCAGTAGAGGAGAGCATCCAGAAAGACACAGAGCTGCTGCAGCAGCTGGACGGTTTCCTCCAGGTAGAACAAAGTTTCACAGCTTTTTTCAGGCTGATTCATTTCTGCATTTATTTTTACGCATCGACTCAGAGTGCAGGTAAAATGAGCTGTAAATATGTCACAAAAATCAGTTAGTAGTTAGTAATAGTTGTAAGTAATTGATAAGCACAATAAAATGCAAACTTGTCTTTTTATCTGAAACACTTTCATTCCTTCTTATTTCATTTTCCCATATTTTAGCAGATCAAAATTGAAATTTGATGGAGATTTGGTTTTATGGGTTAGAAATAAAACAACAAATAGAGCAATGGAAACAAAGAGAAGGAGACCTTTTTGAAAAACTAAAATTAATTAAGACTTTTTAGAGAAAGATACTCATGTCTGACAGGATTACAGATTAGTCAAAGTAAGATAATTGATAAGACTATTTTAAGGGGTGTGCGTAAGACTGACATGAAGGAGTCTTCCTGAATGTTCACATCTGCTGTCATGAAGTAAATGTACAGTAAATTCGGTAAATGACACTTCATTATTGCAAAGTTGCATTAAATCTTGCAGTTAAAGTCCATTAAAAGTGTCATGTAACCCCTTCAAATAAAGTGTTACCAAATCAGCGCTAACCGTCCTGCAGTAGAACCAGCCTGTGAGTAACGGTTTGTGTCGCTGCGTGTCAGAGCGCCACGTCGTCGTTGTGCTCGCTGCGCGGCAGCCAGCAGCAGCTGAAGAAGGAAGGCAGAGAGCTGATCGACTTCTTCTGCGAGGACAGAGACTCGTTCAGGCTGGACGACTGCTTCAGCATCTTCCAGACCTTCTGCACCAGGTTCACAAACGCTGCCAAGGTTGGTTCAAAAACTGTTAAACTAAATTTAAGGGTTCATTCACACCAGCCCTGTTTAGTCCGCTTTAATCAAACTCCAGTTCATTTGGGTAGAAAGTCCGGTTCGTTTGGGGAGGTAAAAAAGCAAACCCTGGTCAGTTTGGTTAGAAGTGTTTTTCTGGATCTTAAAGGAGAACAAGGAGAGAGAGGTGAAGGAAGCGGCTCGCCGTCAGCGGATGCACGAGGAGGAGCTGAAGAGACACTCATGGTCCGGAGGAGAGGAGGTAACAGAATCCCACTCTGGACAATTTAAGATTAAAAATATAACCCCAGTTCTCTGATTAGCATTTAGTTTGTCTCACTGACTCCCAGATTGTTTTACTGACAAATTATCCCTAACTTGCACATGAGGTCACGACCCATTAGATTTATGGGACACAAATCTGACAACAGGAAAGTGAGGAAAAACTTTGATTGTCCAGTTGGCCAAATTGGTGGACATTTTAGCTTAGCACCCAGTGGTGCAGTTGAGTGCAGGAAGAGAAGAGGTTTTTAACTCCTCTAGTCATGGGACGAGGGTCTTGCTTCCTGCTGACGTAGACGTAAACAGTGCCAGCCATTCAGGAGGAGTGAGACACAAAATGAAACCCACTGACTTCCTGACCAGATAATATATTTCTCTTGTGCGATTGTGTTGTAGGTGACCGGAGCCCTCGGGTGGCGCTGCAGGAGTGAGACCGACATGTCAGCAGCAGCAAAAGATGAGGTTGGACTTTTACTGGACCTCCTGAACCCAAAGTCTCTGAATACCAAGCACGTCACTCGAGGACGTTCTGGGAACTTCCAGCGAAGCCGTAACTCTCCATCCAGCTCGCCATCTCTCGTTGCAGAGCGGGAGCTTAGCGCATTGTTGGAGAAATCCAACGACCTCAGAGTTCCTCGGCAGAGAGGAAAGGAGGACACGAGGAAACATCTCCCACCAACATCCTCTAAACTTCAGCCTGGAGGTTCAGGACTCTCTCCTACAAAGGTTTTAACCCACAGAAGGAACCCTGAAAACATCGATGAAGCAGACAAAGACGTAAATAAAGATGAAGTTCCAGTCAAATCTGCCTCTGATTCAAACCAACAATCTGAGCTCAACAACAGTGGGAATAACTCACCTGCTCCCAGTTTCACCAGTGACGAAAAACTCCCCAACAATCCGACTGAGTCTCGTTTGAGGAATGAAACAGCTGATGAGACTTCCAGAAGACAGAGTGCTGACTGTAGCACCACTGCTGCTAAAGGAAACATGTCTGTGCTTTTAGAGAGATGCACCCTGGTGCCTGAGCTAAAGGTGTTTGACAGTACCACCCGGACGGGCGGCGGCGACTCGGTGACCGCAGGTCCGGAAGAACAGGGAGCGGACAAACCTCAGAATAACTCCCAGGAGATTGAGAAGAACACTGAGGAACAAGAAGTGAAGGTGATTGTCTGGTGTGTGACAGGTGTGTGTGAAGCAGCCGGTGAAAACACACCTCTACAAGCAGAGAAGGAGCAGCAGGGAGGGAAGACTCAGGGAGAAAAGCAGCAAACTTCCTCTGCAGCGTCCACTAATGAGAGTTCAGAAGCTCAGGCAGATGGTCAAAGCACAGAGTCCGTCCCAATCAGCAGCCAACCAGTGCCTGTCTCCCGCTCCAATGACCCTGGATTACATCCAATAATCCCTGCATCAGCCAATCCAGATCCCACTCTGACTGCAGAGGCACCTGAAAAAGCTAAAGTGATGAACTCCACCGATCGGAGGACAGATGTGGGACCTGGCCCAGAGCAAACATCTCATAATACAAACATAAACAAGAAGACTTTGAGGCAAAGGACAGTAGAAGGTTCTTCAACTGGAGGGAAAACAAAACCTGAAACTTCAACCAAAAACTCCACCAAGAAGTCCCTGGACTCCAGAACTGGAAATACTGGAGAGAAACTATCAAACACAACCTCTACAGGCGGCAGATTGATCCGCACTCTCACCAGCTCTGATAACCAGAACATGAGGCGAGTTGTACCAATCACAAGGATCAACCCAGGTTCTTCGTCCAGAGATAAAAAACCTGAAAAGCCTCCAGCAAACACCCGCAGCTCCTCCAGAACCACGAGTCTGAACATCCGCTCCCCACGTCAAGGAGAAAGGCCCAGAACTGCTCCGGCGTCCCAACGGTCGGGCTCCACTAAGACCCCAGAGTCCAGAGAGCAGAACCAGGACCTGGAGGGCAGGCCATCCATCCGGAAACCCCTAAAGAAACCCAAAACCCAAGCAGAGGAGAAAATGTGTCTCTCCAAGCTTCGAGCTCTCAATCAGGCCGGAGGGGGCAGTGTCAGTGCTCCTGTCACGCCTCTTCACAAATCCAGAACCCCGTCATCGTCAGCGCTTCCGGGTTTCACCAGAAACACAGCATCGTCTTCTTTCAGAAGAACCAAATCTCCTCTGATGGCGTCTCACCCCTCCAACTCCGCTTCCCCTAAATCCTCCTCCAGAGCCACAGATCTCCCTAACGCCTCCTCCTCTTCCTCTCTGAAGAGGTCTCAGAGCGCCAGATCTTCTGCTCTGTCACCTCTATACGGCTCCCTGGCCCCCCCTAAAGGCCACAGACGAAATGACAGCGGCAGCGACAAGTCAACCCATTCCAAAGACTGGAGCAAGACCAGCAGACCGAGCTGGAGATAACAGGAGACGGGAACATAAACTCTTGGTTTTTGTTGTTCCCCTGATTCTGGAGGTCAAATTGGACTGTAGAGTCCAGGTACAAACTGAGGATTCTTCCTGAAATAAGCATTTACCGTGTTGTTCAGAAATTGTTCACTTTAACGCCAACATGTTGGTGGTAAAATGATAGAAACACTAAATATGCGTTCTTTCTACAAACAGTACTAACAACGTGCTTTAAAACCCCTCAGACGACACATTCAGAGATGAAGAATAAGATGTGTTCCAACTGAGATATTTATGTAAACATGGCATTCAATGATGAAGATTTATGAACTAAAACTAACTATAGAATTAGACTGTCTTGTCTTTTAAGGCTGATAGGCAGCAAACTGTGTAAAGGGGAAAATATCCTGTTGTCCCATTATGTTGATTGAAGTCAGTCCCAACATTTGTCAGTAGGGGGGGCTGTTTGCCTTTTAAACATGTTCATATGAGCCTACATTTTAATATCCGTTTCATTTTATCTCAATAAACAAGAAGCTTTCTGTCTTCATTCAAGTGATTCAACATGCATGTTGGTGAAAGTCTGAGTCCGAATCGGTGGAAGAAAAGGATTTCTGCTAATATACCCTCATACCATCTGGCAAGGGGAAGGACAGAGGAAGGAGAAAAACTGACTAGCTCACCGGCTTTTTTGCATCCATCATGGTTTAATAGTAAATTTGTCACCTGTTGCCTGGTGAAGTTCGTCTTTGCCATTGGATCACTTCTATTGTTAACCCATACCATGCTGCAGTCCATCCATCCATTTTCTTTATACCCTTGTCCCTCCTGGGGTCAGGAGGGCTGCTGGTGCCCGTCTCCAGCTAACGTTCCGGCCGAGAGGCGGGGTCACCCTGGACAGGTCACCAGTCTGTCGCAGCATGTCATTCTTTTGTACATTTGTATTGTAATGCAGGTCTTAAATTTGAGTTGGTGAAACTTGCAGAAACTGTGGATGTCAACGATCTCAGAGTTCATTGACGGAGCTGAAAGGACGACACAAAGAAGCCTTTCCTTCTCTTAACCTGAGCCTGGAGGATCGGGACTCTTGTATGATTTCACAAACCCTGTTACCGACGAGACACATGAAGATGCAAATTAAGGTAGATTAGAAAAGATAATTTAAAATTGTTGATAAACACAATAATAAAATGAAACCAAAACCAAATTATTTTTGTGTGAGCATTAAATGAAGGTTATTTGTGTAAAAACAAACACAGACCGGAGGAGTCACAAGATGTTAGTTTGAATTACATTTTATTAGAGGTTTGTTAGGTAAAAGACTTTAAAGAAACATAGAAATGCATCAAATCAATCAAAACCAATTGTCTATTAGAAACCAATCAAAGCTTCACATTGACACATGAAGTCAATAGTCTGCTGAAAAACTCCAAAGAGAAATGGAGACCAACAACAAAACAAGCAAGATGACAAAGTAGCTCCATAAAGACAGCAGATCTCTGACATCACTGAGCTCTCAGCAATAACGATGGCGACTAAAGAAACTGAAACTAATATACACATTTGAACCACGTGGACCTCAAATCACTGCTGAATATTTCAGTTTAGCAAACTCAGCAGAGGATCCAGACCAGACAGGTCTAATCCCAGCATGTAGAGGCTGAGTGAATCTGGTCTGGACTCTGTGGAGGAGAGTCATGGTGCCAGAGAAGCTGTAGAAAGACAGAATACCTGCTCTGTGGTCCAGGAACACTCCTATTCTGGAGGAAACTGGACCTGATACTGGAGTTTCAATGTTGTTGTGATAAAATCTGCAACCATTTGTGTAACAGTATAATGACCACTGAATCCAATTTTTTCTCCTCTGCTGATGTTCTTGTATGAAATTGTTACATCAACTCTTCTCCCGCTCCAACTCCCAGTAACAACGTCCAGTCAGACTCTCTCTGCTCAGAACCTGAAAACAAAAAGCAGTGAATCTGCCTGGATGCTCAGGATAAAATTGTTTTTGTCCCATTAATGTTACTTTCCCGTTCCCTTCAGATAATAACAGATTTCTGTGAGCTGTGTTTGGATCCAGAGTGATTTATTGTAAATATTTTAATAATCTCGTTCTGGTCCTTGGTTCTGACACTGGTTCTAATAGTAGAACGTCCACTTTAGTTACTGCAACTGAGATGTTTGTCCACGTGTCTCTCAGGACGTCCTGTAGTTTGTCTCTGAGCTCTGACACAGCTGCTGTCACGTCCTCAAAGTAGTAGAAGCAGCTTCACATCTTTCTCTTGGTCCTGGATTCTCTGATGGATTTGTTGTCGACTCTCCTGGAGCTCCTTCTGCCTCTCAGCTCTTTCTGCTGCAGCTGGGACTGTTTCATGGCCTTTATGTTCCTCCATAGTGCAGAGATAACAGATACACTGCTGATCAGTACGACAGAAGATCTTCATCACCTCATCATGACGAGAGCAGATGTTCTCCTGGAGAGTCTTGGAGGGATCCACCAGCTTGTGTTTCTTTAATGGTGGAGCATCATGGTGATGTTGGAGGTGATTCTTACAGTAGGAAGTCAGGCAGGATAAACAGGACTTGACAGCTTTCCTCTTCCTCCCAGTGCAGACATCACAGGCCACATCTTCAGGTCCAGCATAGCAGCGATCAGCTCGGCGTTCAGTCTTCCTCAGATCTTCCACTAAAGCAGCTAATGTGAAGTTTTTCTTTAAAACCGCCTTCCGTCTCATGGTTTTCCTGCACTGAGGGCAGCTGTAGATTTTCCTCTGATCTTCTTCATCCCAGTGGTTTCTAATACAGTTCATACAGTAGCTGTGTCCACAGGGGATAGTCACCAGATCGGTCAGTAGATCCAGACAGATGGAACAAGACAAGTT
The DNA here is from genome assembly GCF_051168715.1 of Poecilia mexicana. Classification (NCBI taxonomy): domain Eukaryota; kingdom Metazoa; phylum Chordata; class Actinopteri; order Cyprinodontiformes; family Poeciliidae; genus Poecilia; species Poecilia mexicana. The sequence goes on from NW_028263387.1 coordinate 24,998,175, forward strand.
GCCTTGGTATTGCTGAACTCCTCTCTGCTCCATTTCTGCTCTCTGTAGCAGCTGTCTGAGTTTCTCATCTGCAGAACAGAAACTGTTTCAGCTCAGATGTAAATATGAAGTTACTGCAGGGAGCGTCACTGGTTCCACCCATCATTATGTTTGGAGGAAGGAACAAGGAAGAACTTTCAACTGAACACTGTCTGTTAACCCTATATTTGTTTTAACAACTCAGTGGATTTAAAAGGCTGCTCAGCTCAATTTTAAGTGTTCAATGTTCATCTCCAGTTGCATCACACTAGAGAACACAAATTGCAGCTGCTGTGAAAACTATTTAAACATCCTGTTTACATCCCTATTTAAATATGAAGTCATACGTCACTAAAGAATATTATGGATCAGATCCTGTTCCTGTTCTACTAGTACAACTGATGGTTCCAACTGAAAGGAACCAAAAAGAGAATACCCACAAAACACCAGGATATTATTGTGGTTTAATGAATGAAGCAGTGTCTCCTTTGGACATTTGGAACCTCAGTCCAGGATAAATGGCCTGAGTGAAACTGGTCTGGACTCTGTGGAGGAGAGTCATGGTTTCAGAGACGCTGTAGAAACACAGAATACCTGCTGTGTGGTCCAGGTACACTCCTATTCTGGAGGAGACTGGACCTGGTACTGGAGTTTCAACGCTGTTGTGATAAAATGTGTAGCCAGTTTGAGTGCAGTTTAATGCCCAGGATTTGTTGTTGAACCCAAAGGTGCGTTCAGCCACTGTACCGTTTCTGTACGCCGCAGCAACACAAGCTCCGCCTCCTCTCAACTCAACCTCCCAGTAATTCTGACCCAACAGACCCTCATTGCTCATAACCTGAAAGTAGTAAGTGAACCTGTCAGGATGACTTGGACGACTCTGGTTCTGCTTCAGATATCGTGTTCTGTGGTACGACACGGGGAGTAGCATGTCTCTATACATCGTATCTGGATCCAGAGAGATGCACACTGAGAACATCAAGAAATCAGCTCGGCTCATTGCGTCTGGTCGAGCGAGTAAAACGTCCACATCAGATATGGCACAAGAGATGGTCCTACAGTCCTCAGTCAGGACGTCCTGTAGTTTGTCTCTGAGCTCTGACACAGCTGCTGTCACGTCCTCAAAGTGTCTCAGAGGACGGATGTTGATGCTGGATGAGTGTGTCGACTCCCTGAGTGCTGGCAGTGAGGGGTAGTTGAGGAGAAACTGGTTGTGATCCTCTGTGTGTGAGAGCTGCTCCAGCTCAGCGTCTTTCCTCTTCAGCTCAGTGATCTCCTGCTCCAGCTTCTCCTGAACATCTTTGACTCGACTCACTTCAGTTTCCTGCTGGGATCTGATCTGCTGCTTCACCTCAGAGCTTCTTTCCTGGAGGAGATGGATCAGCTCAGTGAAGATCTTCTCACTGTCCTCCACTGCTTTATCAGCAGAGACATTGATGGCCTCCACCTCCTGTTGAAGCAGCTTCACATCTTTCTCTTGGTCCAGGATTCTCTGATGGATTTGTTGTCGACTCTCCTGGAGCTTCTTCTGCTTCTCAGTCCTTTCTGCTTCTGCAGAGACGGTTTCATGGTCTTTATGTTCCTCCATAGAGCAGAGATAACAGATGCACTGCTGATCAGTACGACAGAAGATCTTCATCACCTCATCATGACGAGAGCAGATGTTCTGCTGGAGGTTCTTGGAGGGATCCACCAGCTTGTGCTTTTTTAATGGTGGAGCATCATAGTGATGTTGGAGGTGATCCTCACAGTAAGAAGCTGGACATGATAAACAGAACTTGACAGCTTTTCTCTTCCTTCCAGTGCAGACATCACAGGCCACATCCTCAGGTCCAGCATAGCAGTGATCAGCTTTAGTCTTATTGAGTCCAATATCCTTCAGCTGTAGCTGCTCCACTAAATCAGCCAACACTGTGCTTTTTACCAGGACGGGCCTTGGGGTGAAGCTCTGTCCGCACTGAGGACAGCTGTAGGCTCCAGAGTGACGTTCTCTATTCCAGTGGACGTTAATGCAGCTCATACAGTAGCTGTGTCCACAGGCGATAGTTACTGGACTCTTCAGTGGATCCAGACAGATTGAGCAGGAGATGGCTTCCTGCTGCAGTGTCGCCTTGCTAAGTGCCTTCATAACGAGTGAAGTCCAATCAAAATGTAGCTTAGCTTTAAATCTCTTCTGTAACCTTCAGATCTGTGGAAAAAACAATTACTGAAATTAACAATGATTCTTTGTTTCAGCAAAATGCTCATTTCATACAAGACTTATTTGTTTGTTGCTCAACTACCAAGAAAAATAAACTGACATTAAATATTTAAGTAAATGTGTAAGAAATGCTTAATTCGTACTTAGTGGAAAATAGTTTTAAACCATTTAAGTGTTTTTTTTTTTAAATGATGATCACAGTGATTTATGGGTTTCAACTAAACTTTTGCTACTTTTGTAAAACACTGTTTTACAAACATAAGATGGCACATTTTCCAACTTAGCCAGCAATAAATGGGTGTGAGGCCAAAGTTCATGCCAGCTTTTCATACTCTGGTCAGACAGAAGAATCATAAGTAACCTCAACTGTATAACTGAACCTGCAGATTGATATTGTTTTAAGAACAATGTGCATTTGCTCACTTGTTAACTTTTTTTTATAGATATACAGTACCTACATTGCAATTTAATTGTAAATGACAGCAAACAAAAAATAAAAATAATAAACAGATTCTCTTTCCTGCAAAGTTTGATATAAATCCACATCAGCCTGGGGACAGTTAACTTCTTACCTGTATTATATTGTAAAATGTTCTCCCTCCAACTTCTGGCCTGTAATTGTAATGCTAGTCTTAACTTTTGTCCTGATTTGAGTTCCATATCTTAATTTTGGCACCTTCAGACCAAGATAACATCCCAACTAAATAACATGAATAAATCTCAAAGAAAAAGATTTGTAAACATGTTAAGGGGGTAAAGCTTATAAAGAATTGTGAATATTTATTTTGTGTATTAAGGATTAGTTTAACACTACATAAAATGATTCATGTCGTCTCCATTAAAGTAGTTAAAACATTTCTGTGTCCATGGGACAAAAATATGAAGGACCACAGAGGCTTGAAACCAAACAATTTAAATTTACAAAGACAAAAGAACCAGTTACCTCACCATAGGGCCATTCAATTTTAATCTGAAATGGCGCACATTAAGGATCAGAAACCTTAAAGATTGTGTTGGAGCCATTTATTCTTTATCAATTTGAATTTTGTTAGTTTATTCTTAAATTTCAATTTTTTGTATTATTTACAGGAGTTTATGTGCAGGTTAATAGTTTTTATTTTTTGTTTTATTATTTTTTAAATAATATTAAGTAAAACAGGAAGAAATGTGGGTCAGTCCACTTTCTATAAGTGTAGGGGTCTGGTGAAGGACCAGCATTCGTTTGGGTTTGGGGCCTATTGTTTTTACCAGAGCAAGAGAACAAAGGAAAAAATAGGAAAATAAATCATCAAGTACAAGTAAGAAGTTTGGACACTGAACCTTCTTTTGCCTGCGTCAAGAAACTTGACTTAGTGGAACTTTAATTGGATGTTTGGTTTGGCAAACAATCGCCACTACAGATTGATAGGCTAACACGCTACTATAGAAACATGCAAAACATGGTTTTTAACCCTACAGTAATAAAAGGCATACAAATTACAGTTAAAAAACATTAACGTAAATTCCCGCCTCTTTTTGTTCAGTAAAACTAAAGCAGGATTTAAAAAGTAATAAGCCATTATATTTTCTACCTTGTCGGTTTTACCTGTTAGAAGAACTGGGCTGTGAACCGAGCGGTACCGGATCTTCAGCGGGGTCTCGTTTGCCTAAATTAACGGGAAATGTCGAGAACTTGTCCGCTTTTCACCAGCACAGCCTCAACAGCTGCGGGGACGAAATATTTCAAAATTCTACTTCCGCTGCGTCATCGGTCTTTTTATGTCTCAGAACAAGCGAGTGGCGCGCTACCGCCACCTATGGACTGAGTTTAGGAACTACACCAATAATTAATGTACAAATATATTCTATTAAAGGAAATATACTAAATTGAGAAAATATACATCCCGTCAGTGGCCCAAGAGACACCTTAAGCGTAATTTGGGAATCAAATATATATATTTAGCTAGCTTATTTAACTCAAAATGTGTTCTTAGAGCCATTTTATAAAAGGCAAGAAATTATATTTTCTCTTTCCACCTAAACACATTAAGAAAATGTGTTTAAACAGTCTTTGTACATTTGTTTCATACCATCCTCTTTTAAAATGTGAAAAAAAAAATTAAATAAGGCTTGTTTTACATAATTTTTCACATTTTTAATGATGGCTTTACAAATGTTTATAACTTCATTATAAACATTTTTTAAAATGAATATTTTTTTTGTAAAATGATGCAAACGATAGCAGTAAACGTGTGTTCTTTCTACAAATCAATACTAATGTGTTTAGGAGCACCTAGACGTAGCGCAAGGTGTTGCACAATTGAACAGAGTGATACTTGAGTGAAAAACAGGACATTTAATTTTGAAGATATATGATCATATGGAATAAAATTTTCTTGTTTGTTTTTTTAAGGCACCAAACAAAGTAAGAGAGAAATATCTGAGATGCAGGAATTAGTCAGGCTATTGGTTAATCAGCCTGAAACATGTTAACATCAGTCCCTGCATTTGTCAGTAGAGGGTGCTGTTTGCTTTGTAAACATGTTCATATAATACGGCAGTTTAATATCCGATTCATTTTGTCAATAAACAGAAAAAGTACTACCATGCAGAGCTTAGTGTCCTCCTGACTGTCATTATAGGCAGAGAAAACATTATTTAATGAGTCAGGCATCTTAATCCATTTAATAGTTTTATGAAAGAAAGCTTCTGATATCAAGCTCAGTTTTCACTAGACCAGTACTCCAACACAAAAACACTTCAACCAATGGAAGAACATTTTACAGATTGAAATTTCATTAACAGTAATGCATGGCTTGCTAAATATTTACATGAATTTCCCCTCTGACTGTTGAGACTAGACCTGTTTATAAAGATGGCAGAGTTACAGTGTTGATGTCTGAGCAGTGAAGAAATGACAGAACAATGAACTCTCAGCAGCAATAATGGAGACTAAAGACACTGAAACTAAAATACACATTTTAACAAACTGGACATCAGATCACTGCTGACTATTTAAGTTTAATGAACTCAGCAGAGGAGTCACCAAACAGGCAGATCCCAGCATATAGAGGCTGAGTGAATGAGGTCTGGACTCTGTGGAGGAGAGTCATGGTTTCAGAGACGCCGTAGAAAGACAGAATACCTGCTGTCTGATCCAGGTACACTCCTATTCTGGAGGAAACTGGACCTGGTACTGGAGTTGGAATGCCTTTGTGATGAAATGTGTATTTGTCTGTGGTACAACATATTGTCCAAGATTTGTTATTGAGTCCAAATCCTCCTCCTCTGCTTATGTTCTTGTTTGAAACGGCGACATAAACTAACCCTCCGCTCCATTCCACCTCCCAATAACAACGTCCAGTCAGACTCTCGTTACTAAGGACCTGATAATACTCAGTGAATCTGTTTGGATGATCAGAATAAAACTGCTGTTTGTCAACTGATGTTACTTTGCTGTTCCCCTCAGATAATAACAGATTCCTGTGTGCTGTGTTTGGATCCAGAGTGATTTCTTGTAAATATTTTAAGAACTCATCTCTTGTCTTTGGTTCCGTTTCTGACAACTGAACATCCACTTCATTGACTGTCAGTGAGATATTTGTCCATGGGTCTGTCAAGATTTTCTGTAGTTTGTCCCTGAGCTCTGACACAGCTGCTGTCACGTCCTCAAAGTGTCTCAGAGGACGGATCTTGATCCTGGATGAGTGTTTAGACTCCCTGAGTGCTGGCAGTGAGGGGTAGTTGAGGAGAAACTGGGTGTGATCCTCTGTGTGTGAGAGCTGCTCCAGCTCAGCGTCTTTCCTCTTCAGCTCAGTGATCTCCTGCTCCAGCTTCTCCTGAACATCTTTGACTCGACTCACTTCAGTTTCCTGCTGGGATCTGATCTGCTGCTTCACCTCAGAGCTTCTTTCCTGGAGGAGACGGATCAGCTCAGTGAAGATCTTCTCACTGTCCTCCACTGCTTTATCAGCAGAGACATTGATGGCCTCCACCTCCTGTTGAAGCAGCTTCACATCTTTCTCTCGGTCCTGGATTCTCTCCTGCATGTGGTGCAGACTCACTTGCAGCTTCTTCTGTCTCTCAGCTCTTTCTGCTGCAGCTGGGACTGTTTCATGGCCTTTATGTTCATCCATAGTGCAGAGATAACAGATACACTGCTGATCAGTACGACAGAAGATCTTCATCGCCTCATCATGACGAGGGCAGATGTTCTGCTGGAGCATCTTGGAGGGATCCACCAGCTTGTGTTTATCAAAAGCAGATTTATAATGAGGTTGAAGATGTTCTTTGCAGTAAGACACCAAACAGACCAGACAGGACTTGACAGCTTTCATCTTTCTCCAAGAGCAGACATCACAAGCCACATCTTCAGGTCCAGCATAGCAGTGGTCCGCTGGAGTCTTACTGAGTCCAGTCTCCTTCAGCTGCTCCACTAAAGCAACCAACATTGTGCTTTTTACCAGAATGGACCTCGGAGTGAAGCTCTGTCTGCACTGAGGACAGATGTAGACTCTAGAGTGATCCTCTCCGTTCCAGTAGAGATTTATGCATCTCATACAGTAGCTGTGTCCACAGGCGATAGTTACTGGTCGCTTCAGTGGGTTCAGACAGATTGAGCAGGAGATGGCTTCCTGCTCCAGCTTTGTTTTGCTATGTGCCTTTTTAACCTTCATTGGAGATGAATTCAGCTCAAATCAAGCCGTGATTTTAGATTTAAATGTCTGTTGGTCAAAGTCTTCTGCAACCTAAAGATATATAGAGAAAACAAATTATTTGTTTAATCAAAATGCTCTAATTGTGACAGCAAAACAACTAATTTCATTAAAGACTTTTCTTTGCAAGTAAACTACCTAGAAAAAATTAACTGACTTGAAATGGTAAAGTACATAGGTATAAAATGCTTCATTTTTGCTAAGCAGAAAGTTTTCTTATCATGAAAATGTTTGTTTTTTTATTGGTTTTCATTAAACTTCTGCTACTGAACACAAGGTTTTATCTTTCAAGGTGCATTATATGGTTTTTAATCAAGGATTAGCGATAGCCAAAGTTCAGGGCAACGATGAGTTTGTAATAAAATGTGCGGTTCTTGGTCATAAGAAAGAATCAAAAGTGATAGAAAAGTTGTAACCTGACTTGGTGCTTAAAGGTGAACCTGGAGCCTGACATTGTTTTACAAACATTGTTTGCTCATTTTGCAACTTTTTCATGGTTTTATAGAGCCAACAAAGTAATTAAGTTTTAAATGAGCGTAAAAACCAAAAATCAGACTATTTTTTTCTGCAGAATTTGATACTAAACTTTACCTTTTGTCACTGCCAGGCCAAGACAACATTCCACCACCCTCCAAATAAACATTAATTATATACATAAAAGTGATAAGAGAACAAAACAACTTAAGAATAGTAAAAATTCGAAAGATTCATGAATATTTAATTTGTGCAGTAAAAATCTAAGTTATTAACTACATAAAAATTTGCATTATCTCCATGAGACTAAACATTTCTGTGTCCAAGGCTTGAAACAAAACAATTTAAATTTTCAACGATGAACCACGCATTCCACATGAGTTACGTCACCATAGATATCCAGCCAATCACGTAGGGCCATTCAATTTCAAACTAAAACGGCTTTAAGATTCAGGGAAGGCTAACTATCGCTACAATTAAAACATTCAAAACATGGTTCGTGAACCCAGAGAAAATTAAAACACCACAGCAATTCCTGCATTTCTTAAACTTGTCCTCAAATATAAAAAGACAATACAAATGAAAAATTACAATTAATGAAGTACAGATAAGTTGATTATTTTCCGCCTCTGTTTGTTCAGAAACACTAACAAATGTAAACAGTAATAATTTCTTATTTTCCACTTTGTTGGTTTTACCTGATGAAACAGAACAACCGGGCTCTGAACCGGACGGTACCGGATCCTCATCAAGGTCTGTTTTTGCCTAAATGATGGGAAAATGTCTAGAATTTGTTTTTATCTCAGCATCACAACAGCCTCAGCAACTCCACGGACAAAATTATTCAAAATTCTACTTCCGCTACGTCATCAGTCTTCTTGTTGTAAAACGAGTGGCGCGTTACCACCACCTATGGACTGAGTTTAGGTACTGCATTAAGAAATCTATTATTGTATAAATGTCTATTAAAGGAAATACCCTATAAATTGAGAGAATATACATCCCGTCATTGACCCAACAGCCAGTTTAACTGTTTAAGTGTACCGTTGTTTAGCTAGCTTAAACAATTCAAAATTTGTCCTTAAGATCACTTCCTCTTCACCTTAAAATTTTTTAAAGAAAATGTATTTTACCTTTTAATTTGAAAAAAACTTTTTTGTATATTTTAATCATCCCATGCGTCAATGAGATGTTAAAATTTCCTTTAGAGAGAATAGTGGGCACCATTTTGGGTTCGATTTCCAATCTCTGGACCTTTCCTGCATGTCTTCTTGAACCTGGAGATCAATTTAAGATTTCCTTATTGACTTGGAGAACTCTTAAAGGAAAGACAACCTTCTGCACCCTACTAGGTCCCTGAGATCCTGTAAACAGAAATAACTCAAATCTATGCAGGTGATATTTAACTATACCTGTAACTGACACCAATTATTACGCTACTACTGTTTGAAAGGCAAAAAGCTTAGAGAACTTAACATTGTGGATTCAAAATACCTTTTAAGGAATGAAAAGTTCGTTGTTGTCACAAATGACAAGAAAAACAAAAAGTCTTTGGGTTAAGAAAAGTTTATAGTTTCAAGCCCCTTCCTGTAATCCCCAAAACAATGTGTTACATCATTTTTCAAATATAATGAAAGAAATCAAAATTAACCATTAAAGTACTTTAGCATAAAATCCAGTGCCATCCAAACACAATATAATGTTTAACCCAATAAAATAAATGAAACAATTTGCATAATTAACCAAAAAAACATAATTAAATGAGTAAATATTTCTGGTTATATGTCCCCAAAAGGCCCTGAAGCCCAGCTTTAATGATGCAGACTGTAGAGTCAGAGACTCCAAGGCAATGACTCAAGGCTTGACGTAGACGGTGCAGCTGTCCTTCACGTCTCTGAAGGCGCTGCAGTCAAAGTCGGCCACCACCGTCTTCAGTCCAGCCCTGTAGGGGGTCGTTTGGATTTGGTGCGTCAGAGTCGTGTTGGCTGGCAGCTCTCTGATGCTGCAGGAGGCACACAGACAAATCCCATTAGAACGTTAAATCAGATTTAACCATTAGGTAAAAGGCAAACAAGTCAACTCTACTACAGATAAATCTACTTTTAATTTGTAAATAAAAACAAATGGCTTCCTAACTGAGCTCCAGAGTAATGGGTTTACCTCTCAAAGTGCTCGGATCTGAAGAGTCCGGAGCCGCTGATGGTCAAAGAGCAGAACCTCAGCGTCTCATTCAGCGGGTTCTTAAATTCCACCTGAACCATCACTGGGTGGTGCAGACGAGCTTCACCCAGAACCTGGAGCAAACATCACATGCCGTTTTCATTACTATTATTTCATAATTATGATCAGTACAGTTCACTTTCATTTAAAGCAGGGGGCATCCTGCTTTAAATGGTCTGCTTGAGTCACAATTTGTTTCAAAACAATTGTTATATTTAGCAAAGTTTAAGAAAGAATAAAAGCTGGTTTGGATGCAGCAAAGTCGGCTTTTCAGTAGAAGTCTCTGGAAAAACTTGGTTTTATTTTTTGTTACAGCTTGAGTTGCACTTTTCCTGTGTAAGAAAATTATGTTGCTCACAATTTTTACCCTGATTACAAATTAAAAGACTCCATTTGCATCTAGGGGCCAAATCTGTATCATTTTTGAAATGCACTTGGAGCCTGCACAAGAATGAGTTCGAGGGCCACAAATGGCCCCCGGCTCCACTGTGGACACCCCTGACCCAACTGTTATTTTGTCTCTACTGTTTTTCCTGATGAGGAATTTTCCGACCTTAATGGAGATGGGCGGCTCTTCCAGGGTGATGTCAGTGTCGGTTTCATAGATGTCACCGTTTTCGTCTGTTGCGTCGACCGACACCTTCATGCTGTCGTGGGTGACGGCGTACTTGCAGTAGGCCGAGTATGGGATCAGGATGGGAATATTCACAACTACAAGAAATGCAAAAGCAAGACATTTAGGTAATGATGCTTCTTCTACACATGTCAGTTATTGGCATTGATGATTGACCCAGAAGGCTAAAGATGTTTCTACATAAAATTATAAATGCTACATGAAATTTCCTGTTTGTTTTCAGAGTTACTGGGTGAAAGTGATTGAAATAGGTCCAATCATATCGATCAGTTGGGTGATTCATGGACAGACCTTGTCCAGCATTCAATCTTTGGAAACAGGAATCATGCAGGACGTTCTTCACTTTGGTTGCAGTGTAGTTTGTGACTTGGGCATTCACAGAGATGGACAGCGATTTCACACTGCGACCTCTGTTGCTCAGCTTCAGGTTCAGTTTGATGTCCTGCGAATTCCTTAAACAGCTTTCCTGTCGATAAGACAACATGTATCTGATCGTTTCACTCTGATATACTTTCATACAAAGTGTTGCAAGTCAGACTTACCTCCAATGACAGCTCCACCTCTCTTACCACAAGGACTTCACAGGTGCCGTGCAGAACATCGTGGCCTGGTGAGTTCATCCGTCTGACAGCGCTGTCAAAGACCACTCTCTCCATTGTGCAGCCTGGTGAGAATAAACGTTTGAATCATTCTCAGCTGAAGAAACAGTTTTTGTGTCAATTTGGGGCAAACATTACCATCGATCTACTGCAGAAGCTAATATCTGTTAAGCTAACATCAGTGAATAGGTGGGGATCCACTGAAGATATTTTTATTGGAGAACTCTATAAACTACAGACAATTTTTCAAACCATGTTTTCTAATCAACAAACCTTTGTACTGATTCCAAGCTTTATTTTTCCAGCATAGAAATAATCTCATAATGATTCAAGATGCATTAGGTAGAGCATTTTTAGCTTAGTCTAATATCAGTAAATGAAATAACTAAAACTGATGAAATACGCCCGAGTCTTTGAGAGAAGGAGTTAGCGTTAGCATCTTTACCTTCTTTGTATTTGTAGGTGTTTGTCAGGTCATTGATTGCTGTGCTGCCAACAGCCTTGGTGGAGATTTTCTGGCCCACCTTTGCCGTATCAGTGAGGTATTTCATTTTTATCTTTGAGCCATCAGCCTTAATCTGAGATCAAACACATCTGAAATGTTACTGATGGTACAGTAAGAGATTTGAAACTGAAAAAAAAACAACATTTTCAAACAAAAGAACTTAAGATTTGAAATGGAAATAAAGAGATTTGAAACTTAAAACTCTGAGAAAGTGAGAAATGTATGGAGCTAAGTTAGAGCCATAAAGTTTGTTTAAAAAAAAAGTTCTGAAACAAAAAAAGCCTTCTGAAAAAAAAAACACACACAAACATACGCCTCACAAATATCAGTGGAATTTTTATTTTCATTTGAACAAACTTTATGGCCTCAATTTAGCTCCATAAGTTCTGCCCTTGATTGATTTTGGGCTCTATATTAAAACATTAGGAAGTCGATCTGACCTTCCACTTGACGACGTCAGCATTGACCTCGCTGAAGACAAAGGGTACGTCATATTTCAGGTTGGTGTGGCCGTCATGGATGGCGCTCACCGGAGCTGGACCGCAGCAGAACATGCCTGAGGCAAACAGATCCAACTTTAGCAACCTTCAGAAAAGCAAACTTCACTAGAGGGAAGAACAAGGACAGTTTACCTTCACTCCTTTCCTGAGGAGTTGGATCCAAGACCTGCCAGCCGTCGTAGCGGCCATCTTGGTCGAGGTCGGGGCGCTTCATCCAACCCTCCACCCACACATGGAAGTTCCTGCACGGCATTAAGAAATGGCAAAGCTCCTAACAATCCTACAAGGACTAATGGTGATTTATTGGTGTAAATCTAATTTATAGGATTGGTTTCTTCAAGACTAAAACTTCAAAACTCTGGAACAAAGGAACCAAGGACTGTGTCATAGTTGCTAAAAATTTGAGTTTATTGTTCATTTGGAAGCTTGGTTGAGCATTCGTCTTACCAGATACTGTCTTCTTTTCCCATTTTTTTTAATCCATACTCGTCAAAATATTGGTCAATCGTGAGGCTGTTGTTTGTGTCATGACCAGACACAAAATTTGTCACAACGCGGCACGGTATGCCGAAGAACCGCATCACTGCAATCGGAACAACAGACGGCATTTAAATTGGCTTTACACAATGGCAGCACGAGTAGAAACTGAAATAAAGGTACGTCACCTGTGCACATCACGCCAGCAAACACCCAGCACTGTCCGTACTTCACCGCCTTGCAGTCGCTCTGAAACCAGCGCTGCAGGATGCTAACGCTGCTGGTCCATCTGGTTGGACAAACACCATCCTGGTAGTTGCCATCCCAACATCCTTGTAAAACACCCATGTCGTCATAGCAGTTGATCTGGAGAAATGTTAATCCATATTAAGGTTTAAATTAAATCAAACCTTTTGAGAAAGTTTAGCCTCACCATAGCACTGATGACACGGCCAACATAGATGGGGTTGCAGCGAGCTGAAACATCATCTTCAGGGTCTCTCTTGTGTTTTGGGTTGACATCCAATAGCTTGAGGCAAATATCCACCATTTCTTCTTCAAACTGCAAGAAACAGAATGCGGGACGTATGAGTACCAACATGTTGTTTGATGGTCGTTGCTTCTGAGTGTTCAACCACATCTTAGATGTTTATAAAGGCAATTAGTGAAAGCATCCGAGTCAGCTGGTTTGTTTTATCTACATAAACCAAACCAAAAAGCTTTGGTGTTTTCCAAGCAGTTAAACAAAGATTGCAATGATTCTTTAGACAGATTTATAAATGAATAGCGAACAGAAATTTGGTAAACATGGATTTTGTAAGTGTACCTAAAGCAAGATGGACTCCAGGATAGATCTTTGAGGAACTCCACTCGCAAGTATAGCTACGGCCAATAAACGTGTTTGTTGCTTTCTACTGAATGTACAATAAATATGATGGATGGATTCTTGTAAAACCTCACCTGTCCAAAGTCCCAGAACATTGGACTAAAGCAGTGGGCCGTCCCTCTGTAGATGTGTCCTTGTTCATTCATCACATATTCCTGACGTTCCTTTTCATCAGGCAGGTACACCCAGTCATCTGCAAACCAACACAAAGATCTTGTCAATGAATCAACCAACATGGGCTTCTTCAAGGTTTTTCCCGTTGGGGAATGTTGTTGGGCAGTTTCTGCCCATCTCTCCGTCTTTGGCGGGTTTGTCTGGAAAGTTTCTCTTGGGTCAGTACTCACTCTGACACCAGGGGTTGAAAAGCACCACCAGGCTTTCCTTCACGGCCAATGGCCTCCCCAGCTCTATGGACAGAGAGTATTTCCCCACTGGAGCATCAGCTGGAGGGGTCACATTGAGGGTCACACAGCCCGTCTGCAGGGAGGACGTGGCGTTGATGCTGCAGCTCCAGAGAGCTTTAGTGCCCACATCACACATCGGTACTCTGGTACCAAAAGTGCACTTGGTCCCTCTGCTTGGTTTTGGAAAACGACCTTTGGAGATAATTATTTCAGTACATAAGTGACATTAATTTATATTTCATTAGATTCCTGATTTCTATTGACCCTTTGCAGCTACCTCACATAATCATTCAAATTGTTTTCCAAAACTGTTTTTGCCAGTTTATTCATGGCTTCTATTTGTTCGAGTTGAGCTAATTTGTGAACGTAACTCACCTGGTTGGGGCTCATAGTCGACGGTATTTACAAAAGTTGGAAATAGCTAGCTTAGAAACCGACCCGTACCTCCTTCCTCCTGACGTGTTAATAAATTACAGACTTTATCTGAATTCACAGCACGGGATTTATATTAATATGTCATAAACAGTTTTCCCTTTACACCGGAGCAGCCTTGAAAACGTACAAAAGACGAGATGCTAACCAGTTTTTTTCATATATGCTAGGCTACATGACGGCGCGGCAGTGTTTCCATGGTTACCAACGGTTAGACGCCTACCTTCTACGTAATGTGGTATTTGACATATTTCTAATCATACTTACTTATAAAGGATATGAATATTAATTTTACCTTATAAAACGTGTTCGCTGCCAATCCGCGGTTACACAGAGAGCTCCCAGTCGTCGTTCTGTTTGACAGCTGCTATCCATCGCATCTTTCCTCATTAAAAGTTATAAAATAAAATGACAAGTTTGGTTTGGATCCTTGTCTGTTTGTGCAACCGACCGCGCAGCATGCTATGACCATTTTTAAAGTGAAATCAACTAAATAGAAGCGATATATTGGATTACAGATGTCTTGTTTTTAGATTAGCTTTAAAGGAGCTCGTTGGTTGATTTGACGTCCGTCATGGCGGAATGGTCGGAGTTCCGGATAGCGTGACGTCACGTGCAAAGGGCCAATAAGGAAGGACAGAAATGATGAAATTGCTGGTAATGTGGCTGGTAAATGTATTTCTATGTAGCTCTCCAAGCTGTGCAAGCTCTCTGAATTCTGTTTTCCAAAAACAGAATTCAGAAACTGATTCAAAGCCAGGTTAAAAGTGTGGCACCTGTTTCCACCGTCAGTTTAAGTGACTCTGATGTGCTGAAAGCGAAGTCCAGCTCCAGTGTGATGCTGAAAGGCTGCCCTCGTCTCACAATTAGTTGGCTGGTAGAGATTTCATGGGTGTTATGGGCAACATTGTTGGCATGGCAGTGGAGGTCCACTTTCTTGATTGCTGGAGAAACACAACAGAAAGGATAAATTAGTGGTTATATAATATAAAAGTGGGCCCAAAGCTAAACAGACTCAAACAGAAAAGGACGACTGGACAATAACCCTGGTGATTTCATAATTAATTCAGATAAAGTGTGTTTGATGGATGAAAGATATACATTCTGGATGAATTCTGAGATTAAAGTCAGAATTAATTTTGGTCTTAATCATCTTCCGTAGAAGCAGATTTATTAGGAATGTTGTTCTTGTTGAAAGCAAACAGAGTTGCTCCTTCAGTTTCAGATCAGATTAAAATAAATCCTTTCATATTGAAAAAAGGAAGAGATGTAGTGATATTCATAAGAAAAACTGTGACTCATTCAATAAATCAGATTATAATTTTAAAATCCCTTCTATTCATTGAGAGAAGATCATTATATAGATTAATTCCACACAGACTGTTTTTCCTAGCCTCTATTTCTGTTAATTACCATTATTTTCTACCTACAGCTAATGAAAACATAATATTTAGAATTAGAATATTACATCAGACCAATAAGAAACTTTAAAAACAGAATGTTGGCTTAAAGTGAAATATGATTAATACCTGCTGTAATAGAATATTTCATTTTTAGCCTTATTTCATCTTTGATGGAACTACTTTTTACCATTTAATTAGTGATTCATCTGCTGTGTTTTTGTAATTTCTGCAAGATGTGTTTTTCCATTAAAGAAATTTCCAGATATTGTTTAGATGTTTCGGCCGCTGTGATAGCAGAAGAGACCTGAAGACATCTTGGGTAAAATGCTTAATCTGGCAATGGTCTTAAAGGACTGACAGGTGGAATGTAGTTTGTACCCTGCTTTGACCCTGAACCTATGAATAACTGACAAAGAAGAATTAGGAGTTTCTCCTGTAATCCTTATCTGCTCTCTTCCCTGCCATAAAATCGTCCCTCCAAGAGGTGAGGGACGGTTCCTGAGTTGGGGGTCAGATTGTCTCTGTGGTCCATCTGGCAGTAGAGATAACATCAGACTCTGGGAGGGTCTTTGTCTTGATGTGACTATATAACGATGTGATGTGTGTCGTTCGGGGCTCTTCTCCTGACTGCGATCAGTGAGACGGGTCTTCAAACGCTTTTGCCTTCGAATAAAGAAGCTTAAAGAGAAAGATTAATCTTTCTCTACTTATTGAAACAGATTCTCATTCCTTAATAAAAAATTCGATAACGCTGCTTAAAGGTTATTTTCAAATGGTACAATGACGACCAAGACTCATCTGGATGCATAGTGTAATTTATCAAATGTAACTCTAGTTACTAAACAAGATGCTGAGACAACTGACCTTCAAAGCAGGAAAACCACATTACACACACACACACACACACGCACACACACACACACACACACACGCACACACCCCCACACACACACAAACACACACACACACACACACACACACACACACACACACACACACACACACACACACGCCCCCCCCCCCCCCACACACACACACAGCTAAAATAAAGATAAAACATAAACCATAAATTAAGTCATGAGACTTTAGAAACCAGAGTTCACAGTCACAAGACGTCAACACAAGAAAAAAACACTCAATTAAAGTTCAATGATGAATTAAAGGACATACAAGCTTTTAATTTGTTAAAAAAAAAAAATCTGTTTTTATGTCAGGGAGAAACTTACTTATCTGACAGTCTGTACAGTAGAAGGATTTATTTTAAATATCAGTTTTAAACTGGGACAGGAAAACAACCTGTATATAAAATGTATGCTGTGAAATAAAAAGTTTGATTATAGGAAATACAAAAATGTACACAATATTTTTAAAGTTTGAATAGAACTGAAAACAAGAAAACAATATTTTAAAACAGGTTAATATAAGAGAGTTAGTTATTTTTGTTTAAATGTTTCACTTGCTTTTATTTAAGACCATTTTGACATTATTCGGCTTCCGTATTTTGTATTCAATGTAAATAATGGACTATAATTTGAAATATTTAAGAGTTAAACAACAACAGAGTAAAATAAGCTAAAAAGTACACAGTCAGAGTTATGTTTTACTTTAAAAATAATAAATGAACATTTCTATGTGTAGCTTTAGCTCACCGTTAGCCACGCTGCACATCTTGTCCGTTGGTTCTGGAGGCTCTGAATTCGGAGAGTGAAGACGTTCTGCAGCCGCCTGGGCTTTAAAGGCGCTCTGAACACTTCCTCCATCAGATAACGACTCTGGTCCAGCAGCTCATTGCAGGTAAAAATATGTTAAAGTATTTGAAACATGTGGTAAAGCAGCAGCAGGTCATAGTTCAGTGAACTCGATAAATGTGCTGCTATTCTAATCAGATGGAGGAACCAGCAGGCGGATCAACCACTGAGGACGACCTGCAGAATTTACCTGACAGGTTCTGAAATATTCTCATGACAACAGACAATGTTCTGTCACCGACTGATGGTAATCTGATCTCTTCAGTCTGCTTCATTTCACATAACAATAAAAGGCAAAGCTGCACTGCAAAACCAAAATCTTACCAAGTATTTTTGTCTGACATTTAGAGCAAATATCTTCCTACACTTAAAATAAAACAAAACTAACTTAGAAGTAAGTCTTCAGCAACATACAGGATCCTATTTTCTGTTAATAAATGTTTTAATAATGTGACAACAGGACGGGTTTCGGGTCAAATCCTTTAAAAACTCAGAGTGAAATCGTCACTTTTCAAAAACTCACACTTGTAAATATAATTTAACAGAAAAATACCTGCAGCATTTTTAATGAAAACTGCTGAGAAAGTTTCAAGTGAAAATGGAGAACCGGGTCAGGAAGCGTCACTGCAGGGTTTCCTCCAGAAAACCTGCTGAAGCTGGTGGTAGGGGTCACTGAGGCCGTCCATCAGCGCCTGCTGTGGGTTTGGACCTTGGCTGGCATGATGCTGCCATCACCTAACCGTTCTCCCTCTGAAGCTTTTCACTTCCATGAACGTAGAAAGTTCTCCTGGGTCAGCTGACCTGTTGTGTCTCTGCTCTGTTTTCTCTCAGCTCTAGTCGATCGTGGCAGATTTCTGCTGGTTCTGAACCCGGTTCTGGTTCTGCTGCAGGTTTCTTCCTGTTAGAGGGGAGTTCTTCCTCCACAGTCGCTACATGCATGATCGTTATGAGGGGTTGCTGTAAAGTCAACGACCCAACACAAGCTGTCGCAGGAGTGAATGCTGCATGAAATCTGGTACAAACATTTTGAACTGATTCCATAATAAACTGATTTATTGATAACTAGGATCAACTGGAATCTGTGACTGAACTGAAAAGACTTTCTGTAAAATGCTTTGACAACAACATTGTTGTGAATTAACATTATAAATACAAATTAACTGAATAACTCTGTTATTTTACTGCTTGATTTGAGGTTTGGTTGTGGGTTTGGTGCTTAATTATGTTTTTGTTTTAGCTGTTGGCGTTTCTGTTCTCTGTATAACTGCTCTCATCTGTTTGCAGCCATTTTCACCTTGTGTGTATGTTTTCTGTATTTATAATGTTAATGGCTGTAAACATGGAGTTGGGGGCGTCGCCAGCAGCAGCTCATTTGGATTTAAAGTGACAGAGGCCCTAAAAAAGCTCATTCTGATGCTTATTTTATTGTTTTCTCTAACGATAAGCTTCACATATGTAAAAATCTAGTTTATTTTCATCTTTAAACTTGTAACATGTCACGTCAACATGTCCTGTGTCTTTAGAGAGAATCTGATCACTTTCTCATCAGATCAGCTTAATGCAGCTAAACAATATAAACTATTTGAAGCATCTGGTGAAGCTGCAGCTGATAAATGTGCTGATGGATTGTTCTATACGTTGACTGTATACATTTTATCAGACGTTTTCTTCCTCTGCAGGCGCCATCAGGTACATGGATCACTAACTGGGAATTATGTGCAGTATTTACTGTTCAGATATATTTACAATACATGAAGATAGCTTAGAGCATTCTGACTTTCACTGATCTTTCATTAGTTGATAACAATCTGATCTCTAAAGGCTAATTAACTCTTAACTTTCTCCCCAAACTGTTAGCTTATTTTATGTTACAATATAAAGTAAGCCATGTGAGCGGTGGGAATGTTGATAAATTCGACTAGATATAATATTCTGACTTTGTCTTTACAGCTTTACACAATGCATAAGGATATTTAGATACAAATGCTGGTGATTTGATTCACGGTGCCTGACTGTACAGACACGTCTCTTCCTTCCAATCTGAGTGGGTTGATGCAGTGCATTGTAGGATTGATAGTTTTTAAATGAGTCTCATTATTCTCTGTAGTTCAGAAGTGAGTGGAAATGAACAAACCACAATAACGTAAGAAGAGAGGTGCAGAAAAGCTGTGAGAAAAGACATAGAAAGCATCATGAAAGCATCATAAAGGTACTGGTATGTTTGTCACCACAAGTTCTACTGCAAAAAAACTAGTTTTGTGAACAAATGTGTAAGAATTGTTTTTATAGCATTTTGTTTCCAAATAGTAAAATAAAAGTAGACTCTGTGTCCTACTAAGTGTCATTTAGCGATGAAGTTACAGTTTGCAGCTGTTGCTATCAAGCAATATCTTCAAAAAGTCAAAGTGCATATCAGTTTTCAACATGATTACTCTCTTCCTTGTAGGCTGCCGTGTTTTATGTTAACCTTTGAAACACAACTTGCAGAGATATTCTCTGCTACGTCGCGTACCTTCACAGGTTATATAAATAATCATGGTGGGTAAAAACACTGCAGTTTGGTTCCAGTGCAGACTGGAGATATTAGAGACACACTCAGAGTGAACCCGCTCTGAAATGTTTTAGTCTCCAAAATCGATTGGATCTTGTGGTTCGATGACAAGCGACACATTACCAGATTTCACTGACAATGTGAGCAAAACACAACATGATTGTTTTCAGATTAAACCCATAGATAATCTGATGCTGTTCAATTTCAGGAGACGTGACAGGGTGACGATTTGACAAGATTATCAGATTGCATGCAACAAATTGCAACATTTCTTAAATTTTCAGTTGGAGGAGTAAAATAAATTAAAAATACAGAATTATATCGTCAGCATATAGAGTTATTCCTCAGGTTTCTCCAGTATTCATGCTGCTCTGTTCTCAGGTTTCTGTGTTTTGGGGTGTTTTAACACGTTCACCCCGTACATTTTGATTGGTTGCTCAAAGGGTTTGGTTCGTTTGACACAGTCTCAACATGTAAGCAACAATAAAGAAGGTTCAGATTTCCTCCAAATACTACTAAAAGTACATTCTTTCAAAAAAGTTAATCAACTGTTTCACCTGGACACCATCACCAACACCACAGTAAAAGTGTGAGCACTTTTATTGATAAATTGGTTGTTTTAATCTAATTTTTGTGCACATCTGCGAGCAGTTCACGGACGTCAGAGTAGGGGGCGCCACTTCTTAATATTTTGGCCCGCAGGAGCGGTTTGATGAGGTGAGGGGGCACGCCGCGCCTGAGGGCGTCTTTCACCACGGGGCTGTTCATCATCATGGCCTCCTCCAGCTGGTTGGTCTCCATGGGGATCTCCTGGTCCATCGATGACGGGAGGCCATCTTGTTCAAACAGGTCTGCCACCAAATCCTTCAAGTCTGTGTAGTTTGATCCGATGGTTTGAAGCCTTTTCTGGACTCTCCTGAGGACGAGGTGCCGAGGCAGGTCCATTCTCAGCGCTTCACGGACTATCAGGGAGTTTTCTGGAAACGTCCTGGGCGACACGTTGGGGAAGATTACATCTTGGTTTCAGTGAATTTCAACTGCTCGACATAAACCTGTTGGGGTTTGTGTTTTTCCTACCTATGTGTGGTTTCTAAAGAGTCACAGCTCTTTCCAAAGTGGACATTGGAGGTTTGGCTTGCATCCTGTATGTGAGGAAACAAAAACCCTCCAACAGCAAAATTCAAACAAATGGTTTTGAGCTGACATGATGTGGAGTTTCCTCACCATTAAACGGATGCACATCAATGCTTGGGTCAGCTGGGAGGATTTTGGCAAAGGGCCTTGAGAGTTTGGTTGCATTGAGATAGACGAACTAAAAGAGAAAACCTGCAGATTATGTTGAAATAAATCAACAAAGAATGATCAAAAATACACAATTATATCATCAGGATAGAGGTAATTCATGAATCCCTCTAGTTTCTCGAGTATTTATACCACTCAGCTTTCAGGTGTGCACACTGCAAAAAACACAAATCAAAGTAGTGTTGCTCAAGTTTCTATTGCAAATATCTTAGTACACTTGAAACTAACTTAAAAGAAACTTTTTAGCAAGATATAGGAGATTGTTTTCAGTCAGTAATTCTTCAATATTGATAAAATTGATTATTTCTCCTGCCAGATTATTTCACTTATAACCTGACATTTTCCCATGTTATAAGTGAAGTAACACGGGAAAACATTAATATGCCCTTTTCATCAATATTAAGGAATTATTGACTTACAAAAAATTGTTATATCTTGCTAAAATGTTAATTGTAAGTTAGTTTTATTTCAAATTTGCTGTAGAAACTGGACCAATAACACAGTGTGTGTTTTCACATCTGATTGTAGACTCAGTTTAATTAGAGACCAAAACCGTTACATTTGTTAAATTTTCAGCTGATGTGTAAAACCAACCAACCAAACTAATTGAAAAACCTGTTCCCCTCCTCGCCTAGGGGGGCGCTGCACCAAAAACCACAGAAGAAAATGACACGAAAACCTGTGAAGAAGACACTGAGCGGAACTTCCTTCTTTATTACATGTAAACAAAAATGGAATAGCGACAGACTTAGTGGTTGTACCATTTCACTTCTGAAAAAAGAAAGGATTTAATAAGTCATTTCCAAGCGCTAGTTCGCATTTGTTTTGGTTGCTTTTACCCAGAATGCCCTGCGCTATAGTAAACTTCCGGTTAGTGGCTCTTGATCCACAAGCTCCACTTTCTACTCTCGTTTGTCTTGAATAGAAAGTTAAATTTGGTTAAATGTTGTTTTTCACGTTTAAAATAGTAAAAAATGAAAAATTTTGAAAAATAATGTTCTTCCCCTGTGATGTCACTGACCAAATATGGCAGCAGGTCAGAAGGTTTTCAATACTGAGCACAACATTTGAGATATGTTTAAACATATATTTTACTGTTTACATTTATTCTTTTTTGTTTTGGAGGTGGAGTTATTTTCAACATTCATCTCTTTTTGACAAAAAGAAAAAATGGCTTCATTGTCATTTCATATTTCTTATTTGTAACTAAAAATCAAACGACTGTTATAAAATTCCATCTATATCCTGTATTAAATTATATATTTTTTGTCAATAGTTGAGCCATTTTATAATTGAAAACATCTATAATTCAAATGTAAACTGCAAAATACAGTTTTACGGAGGATTTAAACATCTGTTATTAAGGAATTAATAGTGATGTAAACATTAGGATGATGCCAATTAAAAGCCTAATTAAGCCATATGGGTGTTTTGGGCGTAATTTGGAGATAAATGGCATCACACATAGAGCTCCTCTGGTTATACTGTTAATCTAATCCTTAAATCATAAACATGTTTATTATTTATAAGATGCAAAAACAAAAGCTCAAAAACAAAATGTCAGCTGCGGTTAATTAGACACAAATGGCCTCATGATGATTCTGTACATCATTTAAATTCAATTTGTTTCAAGCGTTTTTCCACCCTACAAATATTTTGAAAGCAATCTTATAATTATTTTATTTATTTTACTCAATCTGGATGGTGGAACAGCCCAGATAATTTTATTAATTTCTGAAAAATTCTCAACTGCCAAACAAATTAAAGCACGAACCCGAAACTAAGTAGAAAACTGAACAGAGCCAATAATATTGGGTGCAATTTCACTGCAAAGATTAAAAAAATTAAACCTTTAAATTACATTTAATTTTGATTTTTCTTTCCTTAGATGCAGATTCCAACTAAAAAAAACTTTTTTTTGAAAGTGACAAAACGACTGCCTTTACTTTTAAATCTAACTGCAGCAAAAAAGTATAACATTTATTTACTTTGATGACTATTTTAAACCACAAACATTAAACAAAAAGCAGGTGAATATGTTTCATCTGCATTAGTTAAAAATAAAACTCATGAATATTTCTGCCATTTTCCACATTAAACTCAAACTTTTCTGTGTGAAAACACTGTGACTGTTTTGCAGAATCATTCGATTGTCTCCAGTTTTCTTACCTGATTTTAGTAGATTTAACATGAAAACAGCAAAATCTCCCATCAAACTGAAGCCAAGAAGCTGCAGAAGCTGCAGAACCAGAACCAGAACCGCTGACAGCTCTGCTGTGACTTCATAAGAAGTCAGAATGTTCTGTAGAAACTGCTGAGAAAAAAACTAATTGTTTTTATTTAAATCAAAACCTCAACGGCAATTTTAACATCAATAACAAAGAAATAGATAAAACACTTGAACTACATCAAAGCATTTGTACAGATGTAAGAACCACATAAAAGGAAAAGCTAAAGTGAAAATATAAAGCAAATAAAAAGCTTGAAATAAAAATGAACCAAGATAGAAATCTTTAACATCTATTCATACAAAACAATAATTAACAAAAATGTTTTGAGTCTTGATCTAAAACTAATGTTACCAATTAATCTATTGCTTATTCTGACTATTAATCAATTAATTCATTTAGCCAATTAAACTAATTTTACACAATGTTAGAAGTACATAAAAATAAAAATAAAAAAATAATTACATTTTTAAATAGGAGAAAAAACCTTTTATGGCCTAAAATGCAAGAAGAACATTATTTTAGTGAATGTTTGATTATTTGTAGCAAAGGATGAATCTAGTTAAAAAATACTTTTAACATCAACATGTCATTAACTGATTAATAATTATACAGCAAAAGGTGATTAATAGGAGGTTTTGAATTACAGAATATGAACCAGGTGATTCTAAAATGATTAATCGATTACTAAATTAGTTGAGGATGATCTCAGTAATCGATTTAACATGATTGATCTTATTAATCATTTTAGCCTATTTAGTTGTCATAAAAAGTTATGAAAGTGTTAGAAAATATCTATTTTTTAAAAAACAAATTAACAATAATAATCACAATAAAAAAAAACAATACTGTGCAGTTATTGGACTAGAAACATTGTTCAGGATGTGCAACTGAGAAGAATGAATTTTTATAAAAAAATATGCATGTATACTGAATTTTAAAAAACACAACAGAACATTTTATTTTGTCAAGATATTTTAATGTCCTAGTCAAAGTTCAACATAATGAGAAGACCTGTGAAAAGCTAAAATGTCTTCAGTGAAGAATGTTAAAGAATAAATAGTTTTATAATAGAGCGAAATCAGATCAGTTTCACCTAAAATTAAAATTATTTCACAGTAATTTGTTGGTCTCCCCCAGTTTCACGTTGACGGGCGTCATTAGGGTTTTCTTTGTGTTTGATGTGTGTGTGTGTGTGTGTGTGTGTGTGTGTGTGTGCGTGTGTGTGTGTGTGTGTGTGTGTGTGTGTGTGCGCGCGGCTGTAGTCGTATCAGATTGTAGCCGGGTGTTTGTCGCTGAGCAGCCGAGCATAAACGGCTCGGCTAATGAAGAAGCAGAGGCCAGACGTCATGGATCAGAAGAAGAAGAAGAAGAAGAGGGAGCCTCCAGTGAGAGGTCAGGTCGGTCTATATTTAGATGCAGAATAAAAACGTTTCACCAACTGAAATTCACGTTTGTTTGGAGGAAGAGGAGCAGCAGGAACCTTCAACCAACTCAAGGTGAGACTTTATCCATCTTTTATGTCAGAGAAAGTTTGTAACTTTAAAGCTGCTGTGTTATTATTGCCTTTTTTCCCTGTTTTATAAACATTTATACCAGTTATTACATTTTCTCTGATCTTTAGCAGCAAAAGTCAAAGGTCAGCGGACGTTGGTCTCAGCAAAAAGACAGGATGTAGCATAAATATTTAAAAGCGTTTTGTACAAAAGGTTTTCAATTTGTGAGGTGAACTGACGGTGCGATTAAAAACATGAAGCATGAAAGAAGCTGATTTATTATTTATATTATTATGAGAACCAATAACTGCGGCTGGATGCATTATTGATCAGGACCAATAATGAAGCTGCTGAGTTTGGCACGGCAAGGTTCAAAATAGGAGAAAAATTAGATTAAAAAACAACTTTTTATTTTCATAAACTGAAGGCAAAACCAGCAAACTAAGGAAGATGTAGAAAATAATGAGAACAAATGAGAGCACAAGAAGAAGCTTTTCTTTTTTAAAATATATGGTACAGGAACAAAGAATAAGAATAAAATAAAGGGGAAAACAATACAGAAGTCCTTAATTACATTATAGATCGTAATAAAAAATAACAACACTACTAATGAAGAAAAAAAAATCTTTGAAACTAATAATAAAGTAATAATTCTAGTTTCAAAATATTTACACTGGAAACTAAACAAAAATACTTGGTTAAGATTTGGTATTTATGCAGTGTACTATGTAAAATCTATTTTTTTTAGCTTTAGATCATGTTATGATGTTATTTCCTCATCAAAAACAAAAGTAGATTCTTTCAACCATGTTTGAGAAATCTTTTAATTTTCATGGCAACTAGTTAGTTGTACAAAACGCCTGGGGGGACTTAGCTCCGCCTTAGAGGCGCAGCTCCATTTTTATAACGACTGAAGGTAAAATTGTGCTATAAAATGGCTCTATGTGCCTGGGAAACACATCATACTGCCCCTTTTAGGGTCCGTTCTGTAGTTGATATGAAACTCCTTAAACTTCCTGCTTTGTCACTTCCTGTTCTGTCACTTCCTGTCCTCCAGATGTCGTGGCGCTCGTCTTTCAGATGCTCAAAGTTTCGCTACGTCTTCGGGAAGCCAGCGACCAAGGAGCACAGCTACGATGGAGTGCCAATCACAAGGAGCGTCCATGACAACCACTACTGCTCAGCCAATCCCTGCTTCATCGCCATGGTGACGGAGTGCGCCGGAGGCGGGGCCTTCCTAGTCTTGCCCATTCATTGTGTATGTAGGTCAAACTCAGGTTACTTCCAACCAACACAACAGTCATTTAACTGCTACTTATTAATCTGACCTTGAAAACCTTTTGTCTGTCTAATGTCCAAAGAAAACTAAACAAACTAAACTTTTGGTTAGAAAATTTTAAATAATTAGTTAATTTAGCAAAGTCCTCCATTGTTTTAAAATGTCTTCCAGTTGGGGAGAGTAGACCCTCACTATCCGAGGGTTTGTGGTCACAGCGGCCGAGTCCTGGACGTCAAATGGAATCCATTTAACGATTATTGCATTGCCTCGTGCTCTGAAGACTGCACCGTAAGCAGCCATGTTTTACTTTGTGTTTATTCACGTTTAAAACCTCTCCTCCCAAAGGTTTTCCTTGGCTCAGACTTTATTTTATGGTTAAACCTAAAATCAAGGTCAGGTCAACGTTAGCAGAGATTACAACATAGAGGATAAAACCATGATTATATGTCTGTATGCAGGTGAAGATTTGGGATATTCCAGTTTGTGGGGTCCAACAGAACCTCACCAAGGCCAGGAAGACTCTGACGGGTCACAGCAGGAGGGTGGCTATCATCGAGTGGCATCCAACTGCTGAGAACCTGCTGCTTAGCTCCGGCTACGACTGCAAGGTCAGACGCCTCTTTAGTCAGGGACATTTCTCTACGGAGGATCAACCACATTTATTCACAAAACAATAAAACCTGGATGCTTTCCATACCATCATTGACATAAAACAACTGGGAACAGCAATTTCCCAATTTAATCTGCTAATTTGGAGTTGCTAATCAGGCGTGTCTCTGAATATTGGCCTAAAAATCTGGGCTGGTGTTGAAGGGATTGTGTCTGTTTTTATGCGGCTCCACAGCACAACATTATTGACCCAGTTATGATTACACTTCTTTGTGGAATCTGAACTTGACTTGATTTGGATGAACAAAATTAGATTCAGCTAGCAGCTAATACCAGCTAGCATTAGCTGCTAGCTTCATTTGTAGATCATCCTCATGTGATCTACAAATGAGGATGCTGTTAGTCGTTCGTACTCGCTTTTAAGGTTTGCCAACTAGTTTATGTAATCAGTTAAACTAAAACACAAATACACAATTAATAAGGCCATGGTCGCACATCAGGCAAGTGTGACCCAAATCTGACTTTATTTGCACAACTGCAACCCATATCCAACTTTTTCACGGCGGTCTTTCCATCACCCTATAAATTAGGTTTGTGCCACTTCCATATCTTAAACATATCCGATTGTTTTCAAAACATCTGCAGTTTAAAAGTTGGTGTCGCGTTTTACCTCACTTTGACGTCACTACCTGCCTTTATATAAGACATGGCAGCAAAACGTTGCTGATATTCCGCTGATGATGAAAAAACACAATTTCGCAATTGCAGTGTTTCCATTAAATAAAAAACACCATTAAAATCAAACTTTACGTTTGTTCAGAAACTGTTTCTTGAAACCTTCTCCAGGTTCTCCTCTGGGATGTGTCCCAGTCCGGTTCTGTGATCAGACACCCGGTCCGAGTGGTCCTGATGCCCGTCCACCATCGCTACCCGTCCGAGGCGCTGCTGCTGTCCGTCAGCTTCAACAGCGACGGCAGCAGGCTGGCGGTCACGTCTAAAGACAGGCGGATTCGGGTTCTGGAGCCGCGGACCGGGAAGATCCTACAGGTTGTTTTTTAAGGAGTTTTTTGTGTTGGATTGTATATCAATTGGTGGAAGTGGTAATCATGTTACTATTTGGTTTTACAGGTTTCCAGCAGCAAGACACACAGGGCTAACAAGGTTCTATACATCAGAGGGCTGAAGATGCTGCTGTCCACTGGAAGCTCGCCCTGGAACCACAGACAGATCATCCTCTGGGACCCAGTAAGACTTTATTTTAAAACCAGCAGCTAAATTTAGTTTAGGGATCAGCTGGGGACCAAACTGTCTTTCAACAAATTTTTAATTTTCAGCTGCTGGAGTTCACTGTCACACTGCACTAAGTCAAAGCAACCAAACCTTTGAAAAACATTTTCCCCTCCTCGCCTGTGGGGGCGCTGCACCAAAACCCACTGAAGGAAACAATTTGAAAACTTCTGAAGAAGAACCTGAGCGCAACTTCCCTCTTTGCAAAATGTAAACAAAAATGGAGTAGCGTCCGATTTTAGCGATTGGAGGATTTTTCTTGTCTTCTGCAAAAGACCACGAGTCATTTCCCCCGCCTAGCATGTTTGTTTTGGTTGAATTTACCCAGAATGCCCTATGCTGTAGTCCACTTCCTGTTTTTCATGCGTTCATATGCATTCAAACTGCTAAGAGTTCACTTCAACCGAACCGAGACTGAGGTTTGTAGGCGGACCAGATTCACTTTTTGACTGACCTTCCCAAACAAATCGGACTTTCTAGGCAAATAAATTCCAGAAAAAATTCTTCCAGAACAACAACACTTAGCTTTTATTATTACTTAGAAACAGTGGAGTACTCATTACTTTTACAAATTTAGAGCACAATTAGAAAATCCAGAGAATACTTACTTATGCTTATTTAGCAACTCAAAACAGAGATTAGAAAAACTTAGAATCCAGCAGCTCAGAACAGGAATGAAGTATTTATACCGATCTACCAATCTAGATCAGGAGGATCTATAGCTTCTTTTGCTCTTGTCTTTGGTTTGTTGTTTTGTTTGTATTTCCTTTTAATTCATGTAAAGCACTTTGAATTGACTGTTGCTGAAAATGAGCTTTATAAATAAATTTACCTTAGTTTAAAACGAATTAAACAGGGTTGGTGTCGATGAAGCCCCAGTCATGCTAGAAAGTGAATCCGTTTGTAACTCTAATACCATGCAAGATTCAGTCCAAAACAGGAAGTAAATTATCCCATTTCATTCTAGTACTAAA
The DNA here is from genome assembly GCF_051168715.1 of Poecilia mexicana. Taxonomy (NCBI): domain Eukaryota; kingdom Metazoa; phylum Chordata; class Actinopteri; order Cyprinodontiformes; family Poeciliidae; genus Poecilia; species Poecilia mexicana. The sequence continues at coordinate 25,027,095 of NW_028263387.1, forward strand.
ACTCCCCAGTTGTGTTTTCTATTGTTTAAACCAGGGGTGTCAAACTCAATTTCACCGAGGGCCACTTCAGCATATCGGCCCCCCTCAACGGGCCACATTGACGGTACAAATCAGGAGGGCATCCCTGCTAAAACACCCCAGACAAAAGGTTGACTTCCCTCATTCAGTTCTGTGGAGGCTTATAATGAGTCAATGGTCCAGGTGTGTTAGAGAAGGAATGCATCTAAAGCTGCAGATTGTAGCTCTGGAAAACTAGACTTGGGCAGCCCTAACATGAATGTATAAAAATACAATGTTAAAAATAAATTAAACACCTCCTCATATGTTAAATAACTGATTTTATGTATTTAATTTTTAAATATTACATTTGAGTTTCCATGGATGTAAAATTACTGCTCAGTTTAAAAAGTACAATATTTAAATCAGTGTTTAAAGGTAAGCAAACAAATAATAAAAACAAGTCACATGGGCAGACATTATAGACTTTATGCAAAGATTTAGTCTCAGAGGCAACTGAAATCAATTAATTTAAAAAATCCTTTCTGAATATCATCTCTCTGAACTAAATGCGTCTTTCTGACCGGGAGCTGACAGCGTGTTGAAGAGTTATGGACCGGACGCTTTGGAGCGTCTGGTTAGGAAGCGCATTACAAACCTTTGGTTGAAATGTAGTTTGTAGTTAATTCGTGCTCAAAACCTATTTTAAGTCAATCATTGGCCTATAAAATGCTGGGGGGGCCACATGTGGCCGGCGGGCCTTGAGTTTGACACATGTGCATTACGCCATAGAACTGCCAATTGGTAATTGAAGTAAAGTAGCTTCGATTTCAAAGAAGCCGACATTGAAGTCGATTGGCAAATGAACCATCACGAAAGGGGAAAGCTCTTGTTGTCTCACTGCACCCCAAGAGATGCATAACCTACAAAAACCGTTTCTGTCTGGTTTTGAACCAGAGACCTTTTGCATGTAAAGCCAACGTGATAACCACTACACTACAGGAACTGAACTCCTCTGCTTTGTTTCAGTTTGAGGTTCCAAAGTTAATGATGTGAGATGCAACGCATGAAAATTTCAACTGAGGCTTGCACTCAGACGCCTGGATTCAGAGTACAGACCATGACACCACAGATCCCTTGTTGACCTTTAGTAAACACCTGTGATAAATACAACATGCAAAATCTGTTTCTGTCTGGTTTCGAACCAGAGACCTTTTGCGTGTGAAGCAAACGTGATAACCACTACACTACAGAAACTCATGCTCTTTGCAGTGTTCCTGGTAGATGATCCACATTTTGTTAGAGACTAACGTCAACGATGGGCATGGAACAATGTCAAATACTTACAGATCCTCTCAGAGAGCGCAGTAACTTGGTGAACAAACTGTCAGATTTATACTTGTGCCCAATTTCACATTACAGTCCATGAACTAAGCCTGGGATAAAAAAAATTATTAAATATGTCATTAGCAGAGACAAATGGTTCTACAGAGAATTGGTTAAATGGCTAAAAAATAAAATCAATACTTACAAATAAAAGATGGTTCAAAAATAAAATTAAGACATTAAATAAAAAAATATCTCTGAAATACAATCACTTGAAAATTAAAAATGGTTCAAAAATAATATCAGCACTTCAAAATACAAAATCTCTGGAAAATAAAATATTATGTATGTTGTTTTGAAAAACATTGGAATATAAGTACTTTATCAAATCTCCATTGTGGTAAGATCATGTCAGTTCTTCTTAAATCCATGGAAACTCAACAATTTGTAAGGTAGGTGAGTTAGCTCAGCAGGTTAGAGCACCATGCTGGTAATGCTGAGGTCGTCGGTTCAAACCCCGTATGGGGCAATTCAGGTCTAAGGTCTTTAAGACAATCAACACTTGAAAATAAATAAGGGTTCAAAAATAAAATCAACACTTTACAATAAAAAATGGTTCAAAAATCAACACTTCTAAATAAGGGTTCAAAAATAAAATCAACACTTTACAATAAAAAAGGTTTCAAAAATAAAATCAACACTTCAAAATAAATAAGGGTTCAAAAATAAAATCAACACTTTACAATAAAGGTTTCAAAAATAAAATCAACACTTTAAAATAAAAAATGGTTCAAAAATAAAATCAACATTTTACAATTAAAAAAATGGTTCAAAAATAAAGTCAACAGTTCAAAATGTATAATGGTAACATTATACATTCTCTCTGTTCAGTCCGTAAACTAAGCCTGGGATCAAAAAATGTATTGAAGATGTCATTAGCAGAGACAGAGGCTTGGCTAAAAAATTAAATCAATACATACAAATAAAAATGGTTAGGAAGCGCAATACAAACCTTTGGTTTAAATTCAAGTCTCCATTACAGACCAGAGAAAACTAAAGAGAATGCAACGTTGTGTTAATCCATTTGAGGAGCCGGTAGTTTATCTGGAGGAAATAAATGACGATGCAAAAGTTAATTAGACTGTAACATGCGCAGTCCGCTGCTCAACCACTGCGGACACGGCTCTGCCGCTGCAAAGACTTAGAAACCGCTGGGAGTAACTCATCCAGCGGATTTAACAAATGGAGCCTTCTGGGTTCACGTTACCCAGGAGAGCGGCGCTCTGGAGGAGCTGCAGACGTAACATCTGTCCGTTTCGGAGAAGCGAAACCACGCTAAATAAATAAATAAATAAATATCCTGGTAAAAGCGCACACCGGACCGCACAGGGTAAAACACTCACGGAGTTCAGTTGGTCTGTTTGGATCAGACAGATCCAACTGACTGATGAATTAGCGCAAATTTTTCTGCAGATGGGAACCAGGAGGAAGTTGTTCAGACCCCAGCGGGTGAAGTGATGCTAATTTAATTTAATTTATTAAAAGTTATTGGGGTGGTTTTTGTCACTACGAGAAAAATGTAGATGCATTTATCTGCTTAATTTGTGATGGGATCTGGATTCACGGTGAATATTAACTAAACCGCATAAAATGTGACTAAATAGTCGATGTTAATTTGATTGTAATTTCACGGATAAAATAGTACAGGACCGATTTTTTTTTTATGTTGTCGGTCAAGATAACGTCTAGCACGACCTGCCACCCTGACACCAACTCACACATCTTCATTCACAGTCTTACTTGTAAATCGATTTTTCTTTTCTTGGACGTTTTGATCTTAGCTTGTCGATGTCTCAGTTTTATTCGCTGGGAAAATCAATAAGCAGCTTGAGGTGACTCTGCTGCTCTCTAGTGGCGAGAAGCCGTAATGTTAGCTGGTAACAATCGGAATGCTTTGTGGGAGATGTAGTTTGTAGTCAATTCGTGCTCAAAACCTATTGTAAGTCAATGTCGGCCTATAAAATGCTGTGGGGGCCACATAAAATGACATGGCGGGCCACATGTGGCCCGCGGGCCTTGAGTTTGACACATGTGGTTTAAACCTAAAACATCTTTTTGACCTTTTCTATGCAGGATGATTTATCGGAGCCTCTGTATGAAGAAGATCTGGACGGATCTGCAGGAGTTCTCTTCCCGTTCTACGACCCTGATACACAGATGCTCTACTTGGCTGGAAAGGTTTGAAAGATGCTAATTAAATCCAGAATAACTACTGGAACATGTCGGGTCTGTACACTAAAACGTTTTCCTAGTTCAGTGAAGTGTTATTTACCAATTGTTGGTTCAATGTAATTCCTGTGATGTTTACAAGGTTTTTAGTCTAGATTAGCAATCAGTACTTCTGATTGGTTTCAGATAGTATTTGCCTCTAAATACTTTAGTATTAAAAACAGCAGCATTGATTTTTGGTATTAATGTTGTTGTGTTTTAGGGCGACGGGAACATCAGATACTACGAGCTGAGCTCTGAGAAGCCCTACATCAGCTTCCTGATGGAGTACAGGTCGCTGCTGCCACAGAAAGGCCTGGGTTGGTTTATCACACTCACTACAACTATTTAAATCACTTAAAATGGAGAAAACAAGTTCGGTTGGAGAAAGTGCTGAACAAAGAGAAGTCTACGTAGATTTTGAATATAGTGAAAGTAAAAATTGGGGACAGACTAATTAGTTAGATCTGCTAAAAGGAGCCAGGATACAGAGATCGGGCAATACAAACCAAAAACAATGTCATATTGGATTATGAAACACTAAACAATGAGTAAATATTCAGGACTCTTGCTAACCAATTCAATGCTAACTAACTTTGGTTTAGCTCTAAAACCATTTCAAGGGCCACATTCTGAAAAGTAGCGCTTGATGATGTTAAAGCAGTGATAGTTAACAATGGAAGAGCTCAGATTAAATCTGCTGGGAAACATTTCTTATTTCTGTTGTGATTTCAGGTGTGATGCCGAAACGCGGCCTGGATGTGAGAGCGTGTGAGATTTTCCGCTTTTATCGGCTGATTGCCGTCAAAGACCTGGTAGAGCCTCTGTCGATGGTCATACCACGCAAACAGGTATTGATCATCCCGTTGTTTCGTTATTATTGGTGACAGCAGCTGATGAGGCGAGGTTTTCTGTTCCAGTCTGAGGTTTTCCAGGAGGATTTGTATCCGATGACGGCTGGAAACCAGGCAGCTTTAACGGCTCAGGAATGGCTGCTGGGCATCAACAGGGGTATTTAACCCTCACAAACATCCCAGTGGTTACAGACGGTCAGGGTCATATCCGCGGCTAGCAGGGCTCTCTTCTCCTCTTCAGGCCCGGTGCTGATGTCCTTGAGGCCGGAGGCTCATGTGGAAAACCCGTACGCTGAAATTCCTGTGGATAAAAACCAGTTGAAGCAGCTGAGTGCCGTCAGGTTCCAGACAAACACAAACCTGGACTTTATGGAAAAGGTGTGATACGTTTAGCCACAAGACACAGAGAGGTGTAGGACGGAGCATCAGGGCCACACTGAGAAAAATACAGTGATGAGAATAAAGTTGAACAAGAGAATATGAGAATAAAATCATGATATTATGAGAACAAAGTTGTATGAGAATATTACAAGAAAAAGGTCATAGTATTACGAGAATAAAGTTATAGTATGTTTAGAATAAAATCAACATTATTTGGATAAAGTTGTAATATTATGAATTTATTCTCATAGAAAAAAAACATCTTTATTGTCATCTATATTTGGTCGCCTTTTTGACCTGAATTCAAAGTCCAGTTAAACAGAAGCTGTAAAACAAGATGGCCGCCGTGGAGCGCCCACATCAACCTGAACTATGGAAACCAAAGGAAAAAAATCCAGATTGTCCAAAAATGTAATCTTTAAGAACCCAAAAATCTGATTAATCGATAAAAACAATTGAGATAACTTTAATTTCTGGTTGTGTAAACGTCTCCACTTGGTTTTGTTTTCTTGTTTTCAGGCTTTCCTGGAGGAGCAGCTGGCCTATCAGGACGCCAAATACCCCAGAGAGCTGAGCGACCTGTCGGGCTGGCAGCCGGATGAGACGGAGAGTCCGCTGTGGTCGTACCGCTGCACGCCTCACTGCCGCGAACCGGCCGAGAAACCGCCGCCGACAACCGAGAGCGAGGTCCGACAGAACCGCAGATTCATAATAAAGACTTTCCTTAAACTCAGAATGACAGACTCTCTGCTTCAGCTCCTGCAGGCATTTTACAAACAACAAGACGAGATCAGAGGCTTGAAGGAGGAGCTGCATCAGAAAGAGGTCGGCTCAAAAACAGAAAATGGTTTTATAGTTTATAAAAATGATGACGTTTCACTTTAACATGTGGAAGTTTGTCTGCATTTTGTTTGACAGGTTAAGAACATGTGATTTTTCTTGGTCAAAAATTTTTGAAGGCCAACTCATTGTATGAAAAAACTAAATAATTAAAAAGTAAAAAAAAAATAAAAATAGCATTAACAGTAAATCTTACAAAATACAAGAAAGGCAAACTATGGTTTTTGTTACAGTTACCATAACATCAAGTCCTAGAAACTAAGACTTTTACACAACTTTAGCTTACTAATTTTTTTTTTTAAATTGCTAGTTTAACTAACTAACTTAAACTAGTATTAGCAGAACTTGATTAGCGTATGAATATATGTAAAACAATTTGTTTTGATTCCAAAAGTAAAATTTTGTCCCACATGAACATTTGAATTAGACAGGATTAACTAAAAGCACTCAAATGATCATGAATAATTTTAATAATTTACTAACATGCTAGCAGGACTAAATATTTGTTCTAAAATGTCATTCCGAAACATGCTAACTTAGCGAGGTAAGCTAACGTTTTTGCATTAGCTTTTCTATTGCAGCAAACAGGAATTTGTTTCAGTGTTTACTGGTTGACATTAAATTTAGAGAAGTTATGTAAGGACAGAAATAGCTACTTTTGATTAATTTACCATTTAGTTGCATATTAAATAGTATCAGTTTGATCTTTGATCACAAGAAGCTATTTTTCTAGGTCCAGCAGCGATCTACACAAAGTTTAGGCCCTTTATAAAAAGGACAAACTTTGAGTGAATCGATTCTGACTGGTTGTTTCCATCCTGCAGGTGAGAATCGCTAAACTGGAGCTGGATTTAAAGAACCGGAGCAACCTGAGGGCCACCTTCTGATCACATTACTCACCCCAACAACATAGAAGCTGCTTCATTTTTGCTCCAGAAACAAAGAACTGTTTAATTTATCTACATAAAACAGTGAAAATAAAATTAAAACTTGATAATTAAATGAAATGAATAGGCAGAAAAGATCAGTATTTAATGTATGTTTGTTATAAACTGGGGCTCTTCACTCTGGAAGTTTTCTAATGCAACAAAGTCTCATCTTGGTGACGAATCCTGAAAATTTCCAACATTTTCACAGGACTGTGCAAAGTACAAACTTATTTACAGTAAATATTAGAAACAATCTTTGGGTAAAGCTGAGCAACGATAAACATCATTCAGTGAAAGCTGAGGCTCATCTGAGAGAAATAAATTCATTTCGTGCTAAAAACGTTGATTTGTTGCCCCCTTGTGGACAAACGTCACAACTAGAAGTTGCAGAAAATTTATTCCGTAGCTTCTTATAATACATACAACACGAGGGTCATTTCATAGTAAAATAGATTCCCACCAAAAAATCTTCAATTCAAAAAATACCTTTTTGATCCCAAAGGTAAATTAAATGTAATTCATTCATTCAGATTGTTGTATTTTTCTAGAAAAAAGGAAATTTGAGTTTAAAAACTCAAAAATCTCAAATTTTAAGATTTTCACATGACAAATTTTTAACTTTTAAAACTCAGACCTTTTAGGTTTATTCTAGAATTTTTTTTTAGATTAAGAAATTTGAGAATTTTGGGGGGTAAATTCCTGTTTCAAACTGAAAATTTTCAGCTTTTGAAACTAAAATTCCCATTTTTCTAGAAAATTTGACTTTTTAGATTAAACTCAGAAATTTGACAAAAAGATATGAAAAGTTTTTTTCTTGCAAATCTTTAAACTCATTTCCTCGTTTTTTCCTAGAAAATTGCTGAAATTTTTTGAAGAACTTAATTTATTTTCCTCTTTAGTGGAATAAACTATATTTTAGTAGACCGTCACTGTTAAACACAACTTTGGTGTAGAAATTTACCAATAAAAGTTTACCAGAAACATTTTTATTAGGAGTTTTTTGTCTAAACTGTGAATTCAGAATGAAGACATGAAGAGACACCAGGAGGAAAATGTTAAGATTTTATTTACAGAGTCCTTTTGTATGATTTCTCATTTTTAACTTACAGAAAGTAATAAAAAAAATAAAAAATAAAAAAACAAGCAAACAACCTCATGGCTTCGCTGCGACAGTGATGGATCTCTCTGGAAACGAACTCTGAGGCAGAAGGGGAGAGAAAGAGAGGAAGAAGAGAGAGAGAGGGAGAAGAAGAGAGAGAGGCAGCGTCCCGAGACAGCCATACAAAAGTAAACAAAACTTTCTCTGAAAAAATAGATTTTTAAAAAAGCTCTGCTGGCAGAAAAAAAGTAAAACAAAACACAGTTTGCCCTGAGCGCAGCTGGCTGCGGGGAACCGGGACGACAGATCGGGTCAAAGGTCAAAGGGGGAAAAAAAACGAGACTCAAACCTCAAAAATACAAAAACCTGCATCCACCGACCTGAACTTAATCATTTCACATCTTATTTTACATCATCACACAAACGGCTTCTGATGGAATCGACCAACGAAACGTTAATTCAACTGAGGCTTTATTTTATAACTGCAGATGTTTTGAAGAGGAAAATGTCAGATTTCATGTTTTCTGTGAAGATATTACGATCTTTGTGTTGCTATTGGTAAAATATAGTCGGATGTATTCGGAGAAAGAAACTAAAGTGGTAAAAATTAAATCTGGTCAATTTTCACCTTCAGCTCCTGAAAAAAGTGACGATTGTATAAATATGACAAAATAAAAATAAACATAAAAAAGGGAGGAAATCCCATATTTTAAGAGGAAAGAAAATGTTTATAAATGTCTTCTAACTTTTGAGTTTTTACATTTTATTCCTGAGTTTATAAGAAATCTACAAAAAAACGAAGGAAGAATCTGAGGAGCGGATTGTTGATAAAATTTAAACGTGAAGCTCGGAGGAGAAAGTTATTTTGGTTTTGGAGGATTAACGGATGGGATGCAGCCCAGTGGGAGTGGAAGCAGAGCTGGTGTTGGCTGATGGAAACAGTGGGAGGTTCACTCATCATCTTCATCATCTTCATCTTCCGGGTCTCTCTTCCTCTTCTGTCCCTTTACCGGAGACGAATCCTCGTCTGTGGATGGAAAAATTACCCGTTGAACTTAACTATATACTAATTAAAGGCATCTGCAGGTTTCAGAAAGTCAAATTTAAGACGTTTAAGACTTTTTCAATAAAGTTTGAATAAAATTTTTTTTTTTTTTAAATGCATAAAAGCTAGCTAGCTAGCAAGGACAGATTAGCAGCTATTAGCAAATGTTTGTGTGCAACTCAAACATTTGCCTGACAGAAAAGAACCACAAGAAAAACACACAACTACACATGAGATTAAATATTCCTGCCACAACAAAATTTAACACTGGTGACTAAAGCATATAAGGTCAACTTATGGTTTTAAAATTAATTTAAGACTTTTTAAGGCCTTAATCACAGATACATTAATTTAAGACCTTTTTAATGCCAGTTTGAATAAAATTTAAGAAAAACTAAATATCGGAGATGATTGGGTGCAACTATGGGCTGGCAGCAGAAACTTTGCAGTTTGCATCCATAATAGATGCAAAAAAAAAAAAAAAAAAAAGCTCGCTAGCAAATGTACATTAGTAGCTAGTTAGCAACTGCCTCAAATTACAGAAAGCAAATGCCTGACAAAAAAGTCCTTCAAGGAAAAAGAAAAAAACTACAAAGAAGGTTAAATATTCCTGCCACAATAAAATGTAAGACCTGTGACCAAAGTACTTAAGGCTAACATTTTTGTAATGAATTTAAGACATTTTAAGGCCTTAAATATAAGAAACTCTGTCATTAATTGGACCAGCATGTATTATTTTAGAGGGTTGAATATTTCCAGATTTTTAAGGGGTTTGAAAAGTTTTTTTTAAGGCATATTAAAAAGAAAATCACGTTTTTAGCTTAGACTGGAGGTTAAACCAGAAGAAGAGCCCAGCTACTCACCATCATCTTCCTCGTCATCCTCGTCATCATCCTCGTCATCTTCCTCACTGTCCACCTCTCCGTTCACCCCACCGTCCTGCCAAAAACACCAGCATGTTAGTGTGATGACCAACGTGATGAAGATGTGGAGATGAAGCAGGAAGCTAACCTCATCATCACCGCTGTCGTCATCGTCCTCTTCCGCCACCACATCTTCATCATCGTCCTCTTCCTCCTCCCAGAACTCCTCCGACTCTCCTTCTAGGACAAAGAAGGCTCAGATTAACATCAAACACAACGAACCGTTCGTTGGGCTCTGGCGCTGCCGCAGACCTTCATCATCGACGGCGTCGGCCTCGCCGTCCGAGTCGGACGCCTCGCAGTCGTCGGCGTCGTAGCCGTCCAGGTAGGTGAGCTGAGGCAGCAGCGAGAAGATGGAGTCCCGGTAGTCGCCCAGGTTGGTCACCTCACAGTTGAACAGGTCCAAACTCTTCAGCTGAGGAAGTTTCTTCTGCAGCGGCCAAACAAAAAGAAAAAAAAAACAACAACCGTTCAGCAGCCTGGACCGGAGCAGAACCAGGAACAGAACCGGTTCCCTCCGCTTCATAGCTACACACCAACTCTACCGTCAGAATAGAACTAGCTCATAAATCAATCATCTCATTTTTGGCTTTTGAAAATTACATTTTTGGAGAATCTGAATTTTTTTTCACTAATTCCCTCCTTTGTTCCATCGTTTTGTCAGTACGGCCAGGGCGGCCATCTTGTTTTAAATATAAGGGCCAGGCTAAGGCTGGATAATAAATGGAGAAATCAACAATAAAGCCCAGGAGGAAAAATGAGGGACACAAAGTCTGGTTGGTTGTGAGAGTGAACGCTGTGGGACAAAATGGGTGTAAATAATACTGGCTTGTGAAAATCTGCCTTCAGAAAAATGCTTAGAAATAAACAGTAGCATGAAACGGTGCCAGTTAGCGCAGTCTGTTTTCATGCTGCCAAAGAGCTACCGTTGGAATATACACGCATAAAATCCAGCATAACTACCTTCACTTATTGATCTGGAAATGATTAGATGGTAGCATTGCTTTAATTTAACTGAGTTGTGTTTATTTGACTTAGCCGTCAGTCATGCGCTGTTAGTACGGAGCCTGTGCCGTTTGTAAGGAGTCTTGAGCCGTCAGCAGTGAGTCGTTAGCAGGGAGTCATTAGCAGAGAGCCATGAGTCGTTAGCATGGAGCCGTGAGTCGTTAGCAGTGAGTCGTTAGCACAGAGCCGTGAGTTGTTAGCACAGAGCCATGAGTCGTTAGCAGTGAGTCGTTAGCACAGAGCCGTGAGTCGTTAGCAGTGAGTCGTAAGCACGGAGCCGTGAGTCGTTAGCAGTGAGTCGTGAGCAGGGCGCCATCAGTAAGTGTCGTTATAACAAAAAACTGGGATGTTTTCTACCGGTTACCTTTGTGGTGCTGACTAACTTGGTTGTTTCCGTCCATCAGTTTCATTCATCTGGACGTGAGGTGGGCTGCACTCCAAGATCGATTTCTTGTGTTATTCCAGGCTCCTTTTTGGTTTTGGAAATGTAATAAATTGTATTCTGCCCTCTACACGTTCTGGGTAATGGCTGTCAGGATCGGTTATTACCCACTGACAACTTAGACCTTGATTATCTATTATTTTTCCTCAAAATCTCTCTGACCCCAGCGTGTTTTCTATGATAGATGCTGTCAATATTGTCGGAGTTCTGTACTTGGAACGCTGATTGGTCAGTTGCTGAAAAAAACCCTGGAATGATTGGGGGAGGATTGCTCTACGTCAGATATTTAAAACAAAAAACTAAACTGTCTTCATTCAGCTAATATTATGAATATATTCCCAGTAATTAAACAATTAAAAATAATTGCAGCCTGCCGCTAATACAAAGTACTTTCTGTCATTTGTAATTTATTTTCTTAGAAAAGAAAGCCAGACAACAACAAAAAAAGTCAGATTATATGTTTAAGTCGTTACTGCTTCAATATTCCAGTTTAAAGGTCGACTGTAAGCTAACCCAGCCAGCAGGCGTCGTGTCCGTCGTTAACCAACCAAATCGGAGGTATTGGCGTCTCATTTCAGACCTACCAGCGGCTCCAGAGTGCTGATGTCTTTGAACTTGTTCCCGCTCAAGTTGAGGTGTGTCAGATTGACAAGCCGCTCTGCCAGAACCTCCAGACCGCCTGATATCCTGTTATCACTCAGCTCCAGCTACAGACACAGAGGGGGGTGAAATTAAAGCATTTAGTGGGATTTAAAGCGACTCTGCAGCAGTAAAATGTTCTCAACATCACAACAAATCTCATAGATCAACAGATCATTTAAAACTGCAGCGTGTAACTTTTATAAAAACATGTTTATGAGAACCGGTGAAAAACAAACCAAAAAAAGCCAGAAGGAGGGGCTTAGTGCTGTCAATCAACCTTGTGTACTCGCCCTTAAATGTGCAGTTGGCAGAGAAACAACTAACCGTTACGGTTCGGCTCTCCTCACTCTTGTTTTCTAGTCCATAATTTGAGTTTTTTTTCCTCAAAAATATTTTAGATTAATCTCAGAATTTTTTTCTAGAAAATTTGTGACTTTTTAAACTAAAAATTTTAAGTTTTTTTCTAGAATTTGTTTAGATTAATCTCAGAACTTTTTTTTATTAAAAAAAATTAGAAAATGTTTCAAAAGTCAAAAATTTTCAAAAATAGAAATTTAGAACTTTTGAACTCAGAAATGTTCACGTTTTGTCTAGAAACCAGCTTTTCCTCTAGCAATTTTTTGACTTTTCAAAATTTGAGATTTTTTTTTAGATTTATGCCATCACTGATGATTCATTCTCTGCTAGCTGCAGCGTAACAGAGTAGGGGTGATTGACAGCACTAAGACCCGCCTCCTGGCTCTGATTGGTTGTTTCCCGTTAGCACTGAGTGAAGGTGGAGGAGCTCGTTTTTTTCCCACAGATCATCTGTCTTGTGTTACGACACAGTGACAGTTTCAGCATTTATAAGTTACACTCTGCAGAAACATCAGCTTATTGTTGCCAGAGGATTCTGAATAGATTTCACCTTTTTGAGCTTGTCCAGTTTGGGGATGTCCGCTACGCTGGTCAGTCCGACGTTGATCAGGCTGAGCAGTTCCAGGTTGGAGAACTCCTCTGTGATTCCTTCGATCTTTCCCTCACTGGAGCGGCAGTTGTCCAGGACCAGCTCCTGCACCTGAGGGGAGGGAAAAGTAAATGTAATATCAGGAAATATCAGCCATAACTGCGGTATCAATATCGGCATCGGCTCGAAAATGTCAAATCAGTGCATTCGAAATGTATCTATTTTGAATCATGGAATCACCAAATTAATAATCAATTTATTGTCCTAATTTACAGTAATAATCTCTATTATAACGTTTTTACTTTATAAGCTAAAGTTTTTAAAAATATTTTACGATTTGAGCCAACGTGCTTAAAGTGGCCACCAGAGGGCGCAACAGATGATCAGCCAGTTGCAGAAGCTTCCAGCTAATACTAGAGTATAAAATTATTGTAATATTTTAATGGAGGAACAAAAATGAACATATCTATAACAACAGTAGGATTCAAAATTCAACAAAAGATACAAGTGGCTTGAACTGAAAAGTACTTTCACTTCTATAGTATTCGGAGGATTTTATACATCAGATTATCTCATAAATTTATTGGTGGACATCAGGTGACTATTTAAATTATGTTTATATGTGATAAACAGGTTATACACCAACACATGCAAAACACATATAATCTCTATAAAAAGAACAACATGCCTGCAATAATAACTAGAAAGCTATTCGATGTTTCCTCTTTTTATTGGTAGAAATCTTTAGCTTAGCTCAACCTGAGTTTTTAAGTGAATCCCAGCCATGCTCATGTCTGAATAATATAGTAATTAAAGCTCCTAAATGCTACAGAAACACCAGTAGACCTGTTGATGTCTTGTGTGTGTCCAGCCCACAACAAATTAGCAGCTAGACTGTGCTTCTTTGTGCATTTATTATCATGTAAACAGTGATCTGATCACTCAGCAGGACTTTATTCTCAGGTGTGGAGGGATTTTATTTACATGTAAAGCACTGCAACGCAACATAAATGCATTTTAATTCCAGGGTTTAAATTTGAAAAGGGGAACATCTCTTTTCAACGACTGTCTGATGCCTTGGTTACTGCCTCATACATCAACCTCTTACCCCCCAGACAGTGCACATTCCAGACACGCTAGCTACTTGCTAATTAATGATTTACACACCTATTGTTGGCTCCCCTGTGGACCAAGCTACAGTTAGCTCTGCTGGATGAAAATTAGTCTGTAATGGTTGTAAAATATATTTCACTTCAATCTAAATGGAACTCACCCCTCATCAATCTTAGGCTGGAAAATAGCAGTTTTATAAATAAAAGGGATCAGTTAGCAGTTTTATAATTCCTGATCAGTTTTATAATTGAAAAGATTTCCTGATTAGTTTAATAAATGGAAAGGTTTCCTTATCAGTTTTATAAATGGAAAGGTTTCCTTATCAGTTTTATAAATGGAAAGGTTTCCTTATCAGTTTTATAATTGGAACGGGTCCTGACCAGTTTTATAATTGGAACGGGTCCTGACCAGTTTTATAATTGGAACGGGTCCTGACCAGCTCTTTATTGGAACCCAGCCTACTCTCTGTTTGTAAACTCCCGACGCACGAGCGGCGTCACGTGGGTCTCATATCTGCTAACCGTCGCAATGCTCTTTTTAACCTCCATAAACGCTAAAAAGAGAATCCCAATATTGTTCTTTTAAGTTTAATGTTGAACCTGAGAATTTTAACTAACATGAATAACACATCGGGCAGAGCGCAATGAATTACCGTTAGGCTACTTTAGCTTCAAGCTAGCATTAGCGCGCACTTAACGGCACGTTACAGCTATGGGCTCCGACTACTTTCTGACACAGCGTTGGTACAGGCAGCTATTAAAGGAAAAAAACGTAACAATACACACAAAGGGCACAAAGTTTAGTGTAGGCAAACTCAAAAATTAATATTTAAAACTTACCCTTCTATTTTAATTGTATTTAATGTACAAAGATTAACATTCAAAACTCATTTCCTGCCGAGTTTAAATTATAATACGTCGTAATATTCAAACGACACATAGTTATTGGTTTATAAACATATTTAATAACTTCCACGGATTAAAATATTAAACTGTAAAGCTACTTTAATAATTTGCTGTAATCATTTCTTTATATTAACGGAGTCAAATGCAGCTGCGTAGTAATGTAGTTCCAGATATTAGTCAGGCCCACGAAACAAACACGGACGTATGAGGCTGAAGTTGGTATCCGATTCAGAGCGACAGTAAAGGGGTATTTCACTAGTTCAAGATTTTGAATTATCATACATCGTTTATAATTGCAAAGTTTAAAGTTTGATTGGGTAATTTACACATTACAAGTATTCTTAAAAACTTTTGTTTTATTTGTTGTCTTAAATTGGTTTGTTAAAAATTGCAACAGATACTTATAAATTTCACAAATTAATGTCTGTTTTTAAGAATGTATATTTAGTGTGTAACTATTCAGATCGGGCTAGACTGGTATAATTATTGCAGTTTATACTACAATATTAAAGATAAAGAAATGGGTACTAAAACACTAGTTTTAGTTTCACATTAAAACGAATGTTTCACAAATAACTAACTGTATTAAAAAATACTGTTCAGTTTAGAATAACAAAGTCCAGGTATTAGCAGTCTAAGGATTTTATAATTTGGTCCATAATTCAATAAAAATAGTCCAAACTCCTCAAAATTATCCCTTTACTAAAGTTTCAAAACGGACACTAACTTCAGCGTCACCAGCACAAGTTTATACTCGCATTAGACAAACAGTAGCGTGAACAACAGGGAATAAATTTACCTCCAAAAATTCTAAATTTATCTGTTATTTTAGAATAACTTTGACTTGAAGACATAAATAAATAAGTTTGTAGTTTGGTGAAGCTGCAGATCCAGCTGCCATGTGCTCCACCACCTCTCCTCCTCCCCCTCCCGCTGCCGGTTGAATTCACACCGCAGTTAAATAGTTAAAAACCCGGGACTCTCACCTCCGCTGGAGACCGGTGCCTCAACTCTAAAGAAACCCTCTTCTTCATGTCCATTTTCCTCTACTTCTGACTCTCTGCGATGCAAAACACTCGTTTCTACACGATCCTCTCTTCAGCATCAACACGCGGAAACAGAGTGAAGTTAGCTACCGCTAGCACAAAGAACTTCCAGCGAAGACCACAACAATAAAAGTCTGAGGCGGTACAGTAGAGTCGCTGACCATTAACTTTACTTATTTTACATTCTAGCTCATAATTGAAATATATATCAGTTTGTTCCGTATATAGGCAAAATAAAAGCCTCGTATTTATGGAATAATCTCCAAAGTATGTTTAGCGTTTTACATTTATTTTGAAAAGGCAAACATAGTTTCCGGAAGTGCGCTGCTTTCATATCATAAAGCGATACAGAAACACAACGTTTACATAGCGTGTGTGAAAGTGGGTCAAGGCGTTGTTGCTTTCAAGTACCAACAGAAATTTGGCTATTTTAAACGACAAACAGCAAAATGAACACGTGTAACTCGAGTTAAATGACTTCCTAAACTAGTTGGTGGGATGTTTTAGAAAATTACAGCACAAATATTGCTTCAAGCCGTCAGTTAAAAAATAAGTTTCATTTTTTCCCCCCCATTCTTTTCGCAATAGATTCAGAGCTTCTCTTGAAGCACCTGAACATATCACATGTAGAAAAACGGAGGGAAACGGCAACATGAAGGAAACATTGATTTCTAGCGTCTCTAGTGGATGTTTGTATATTAAAATCAAACAGGAATTCATTTTACAGTGAAAATATTCACACATTTTACAAAAAAACTCTGCAATTTTTAGATTAATCTAAGACATTTTCCAGTAAAGAGAGGAGAAAACATGGCAGTTTGAGTTTGAAAAGTTGCAATTAAAAAAAAAAAGTTTTTTGCCTTTTCTTGAAAAAATCAGTGATATTTTGACGGAAATGTATTCCTTCTTCTACAATGACCCTAACATGCCGTCATATTTTACCCATTCTGGTCTCCATTAACTCGCCGTTTTATTCGTTTGCATTATTCACTCTAAAAAGCAAAATCAACCCTGATCTAACATTTTTGAAGTTCAGATGCTTTTGCTAGTTGTTCTGGAAAACAAGCATTAAAAAACGCATCAATCTTAACACTATAACAAACACTTTTTTCTCTTTGATTCAGATTTTGAATGTGGACTCTGTATATAAAATAAACATTAGACACATTATACACAGCTTTTTATTGTGGTTTTAGTTCTTTATTGTCATATCACTGTAGATCATCTTCACAACAAGCAGTTATACATACAGTGGTCTTAGAGTATATCACTGTCCAATACGAGGAGAGCAACAGTTAGAATCACAGCTATGGTTTCTTTCTCCACCCCACCCACAGACCCTGAAAATAACCACCTCCTCCTCTCCGCTACACCACAAACCCAAGTGATTACAACCATCAAAATAATGTCACAGGTGCCTGACGAATAAACAGGACTCTGGAATAAATAAATCAATAAATAACCAAATGAATATGTACAATACTTAAATAAATAGTAATGAGTTGTGTATATATATTTACATACACACAAGTAGCTCACCAGAGAATGGCAGGTTCCACAGGCATAGAGCTGGTTTTTTTTATATCTCATTTTTAATACAGCCACAAGGCGTACAGCTTCATTATGTAACACAGCCACAGGTCAGACCAAGGCCAAATTATTATGCCTCAGAAATCATAGTGCAAACATTTCCAGAAAGCAGGGCAGGTTCACAGGTTGAGCAACATCAGTTTAGATCCAATATGGCCGCCACACGCATGACATGTGGTGACAGATTGAACTGTCCAACTGCATTTATGACTGTTGAAAATTTGCTAAAACACACACATAAAACTGTATTTATTTTCAAAACAGTCATAGATAAATGTAGAGAGAAATAACCTGTTGCTGTTGGTTGGCATTGCTAGCGTTCAGTCTGGTCACTGAAGACAACAATTAGAGACTCTGAGTTTTACTGGAAACCAGTTAAACTGGGACAGATGTTATTCTCAGACTGAGCCCCAAAAGTACTTTACAACATACTTTTACAAAATTCCAAGTAATTTTTACAACATCTGTAAGATTTTCCAATATTTTGCCATTTTTGTGAAATCCCAAATGGGTTTTGGAAGAGTCTGACATTTTTGTTTCATAAGATCCCAAAAAAGGGTCGCAAGATTTCTCAAAGGTTCTCAGAGATTCCATACATGTTCAGAGATCCTGACTTGTTTTTTTCTTTTTTTTTGGAAGATCCCATAAAAGTTTGGCGGGTTCCTGAAAAAGATGAGGGTTCAAGAGGCAGATAAGGGAAAGACTCTCCATTGTTTCAAAAAACAATATCGTACACACAGGATCAGTTTCATATATGTTTTCAACCAGTTGAACCCAAACAAATCTGCCCAGAGCGTTGTATTAAGCATGCCAAACCCATAGGGGGCAGTGTAACGCTAAGCTAAAACCTGTCAGCTGATCAGATCGTCTCAAAACAATCCCAACTTCCTGTTAGGAATTAAACACGGCACCAGGAGGTTCATTTGTGTGGACAGACTTATGGGTTGAACTACGTTTAAATAGTTTATTAGAATATAAAGTTATTAAAATAAGACGATGTCGATTGGGAATTGTGTAAAATGAGGTTTGTGGATAAATTGGTGTATTATTTGTTGCAAAGACAAATACAGAGTTCTCCCAAATCTCCACTTGGGCCTGAGTTTTATAATCATTTAAGTGATATTAAACAGTTTTTGTTTGGAAAAAAGGCAAAAACACATCAAAATGTATTTGTTTGACCAGATGTTGACCTACATGTGGTCTAGGCCTGAGACAAGACAAAGAAATCATAAGTTTGAGTTTCATTTAAGCATTTGTCAATGTAGACAAACTGCAACAACACTCGGGCAGTGACTAGGCCAACACAGCTGTCCACTACTAAACACTAATTGCATTAATCCTTCTCAAGTTTTGCTTGATCTAATGAAACTTTTGTGGGATTTCATCACTCCTCTTGATCTTGCAAATCTTTGTCTGTTGTCACAAGGAAACTCAGAGGGGTTTGCAAAACCTTTCTGGGATCTTGCCCTAACAAGTCAGGATCTTGCTAAAGCACATTTTTCTTTTTCTTCTTTGGCTCTTTCGGGGCTCACAGTTCCTGTCTTTGAAGTAAATGGAACGCTGCACTAATTTTCGTCATGATGATGCAAGTAAATTACAGGAGAAAAATGGCTTTTTTGGTGCCATCGAAGCAGAAAAAGGGCAACTCCATTGGATAAAGTCTTTTGATGCCCCCACAAAAAACTAACAGAAGAAAGCAGATGACCAAGTCTCAATTTAAACTCAAACTGAAAAAGCATTGCATTTTAATATCAATGCTCAGCTTTTTTCCTTTCTTAAATAGTTTGAAGATCATCCCAGATGAGTGTTTTTGCTAGCTTCCAACCGATGAAAGGTTGAGATGAAACCAGGTTTGGTTTAAGTGCTACGTTTTATCCTTCAGTCCACACTACGCTGAAAACTAAGCAGAGGCAAGTAAAGTCGCCGAGGTCTGACACTCACTTATGTGAATAGCAAACATGGAGAATAACACTGTACAACAAGTCCCTCATTGAGGTTAGAATACATGTCGCCATAGAGGGCAAATCGGCAAGGACAAAAAACAGAAACAGACAAAAGCAGGGCCGAATTAAATTAAGACATTTAACAGAAAATAAAAATGTCATAAAGCACTTTGTAGTTTAAATAGGAATGCTTAGACCTAAGTGGGCTAAAAGCTGTAAAATAACAACCCACAGAGCAATTATATAGCAATTTCCAAAATAGGCTAATTGCTCACAAAGAAAGCTGGTGAGACAGACGTCTCACTAGTTGTATTTTTACTAATTTTGTGTTTGGACAGCCATCCTTGACAGCACACATTAAGCGCTTCGGTTGCATGCAACTCACAAACTTTCCACAGACAGAATCTGAAAATCAGATTTGTAAACACAGAAGTTCACACAATGAAAAAAAGCTAAAAAAAATAAATAATATAAAATAAAAAAGAAAAACACTGAACATACATTGTGCTCCAAACCTCCATCTTCTACAACAACCTGCAACAGTTAAGGAGTAGCTAGAATGTGGCAGAGAAAGTTCATTTTGGTGTCGCACATTGGAATGTCAGCTAGAGATCGCTAGCTAGCATGCAAGTTAGCTAGCCAACAGATAGACTGTTAGAGCTAGAGATAACTAGCTAGCACGCAAGCTAACTAGCCAATAGATAGACTGTTAGCTAGGGACCGCTAGCTAACATGCAAGCTAGCTAGCTAACAGATAGACTTATCTAGAGATTGCTAGTGAGCTAGCACGCTAGCTAGCCGATAGATAGATAGATAGATAGATAGATAGAGTTCTTATTGAAATGTTACATTTTATTGTTGCATCATAATTTATTGCCATGGTGTTTATTGTTTGACAGTAGATCGCTGTGGTTAGCTTGACACTACAGTTTCATAATATTATCATTCATGTCTAAAATACTCTATTTTATGTTTCTACAGCTTCAAAGTTCACCATTCTCCAGCCAAAATAGTGTATGACATGTTAAATCCTTTCATCACTGGCTTAATGTCATTTGATAAAGCATTAATGAGGTATAGTTGCTTCTGTCAATTAACCACAAAGCTGAAGAACAACGAAGACAAAAATCAGTAGTCTGTGTTGTAATTATTAAAACAGCTGGAAATTTAGAGAGAAATAATACTTGCGATATTTTTTTCAACTGAATTTAGATGGATAGTATATGAAGGATACTCACTTGTCTGTTTTAAAACTCAATACAAAAGTCAATACAAAAGTCATCGACAGTATGATCTTTTACTTGTATCGAAATCCTTACTAATGGAAATAAGTCCATGTATTTTAAAATGTTACCACAGACGTTAGATTACCTATTTAAAATAATTTCACTAGTAAGACGTGACAAAAGCGAGCAGTGCTTATAAATGAAGCATGTCCTTCTGACAATCTAATCCAAAAGACTTAGTTTACTTTGCTGAATGAGGTATTCAGTATCTAGCCAGCGAATACTGATGAGTTCTCTGCTCAACACTGATTCATTAAAGCACAAATATATACGATGCTAACGGTTGTGTGTGATTAGCCACTCTTTACACAGTTATCATTAGCTTTGCTAGCACAGATTCCTGCCGATATCGTTTGTTAAATGCAATTATTACCAGGAGAGCAGAGTTTTAATTTAGAATTAATGCTAAATATTGGAATTAAAAAACGTTTTAATGTAAATTTGGAGCCATTTATAAATAGCACTACGGTACAAGAGGAAGCCACAAGTACAACATTTAGCACTCTGCTTATATTTTTTGCTAGCAAAACTCCTAGAAATGTAAAAATGCCTTTTCAGTTTTGCAAAATCAAAACATTGAAACAGCTATGCCTCATCAGTATGTGAATTTCAACTGGCTTCTGGAACACATACTAATCTTAAACCTCTAGATGTTAAAAACATGTAGCTAGCATAAAGTCAGAAACCGAACATCTCAGATGTTTCACTAAAATATTTACGTGAACTAAAGGTTTTTTTTATTGATGTATTTTTTATTACTACCAGTATAGCTTAAGTGCTTGATAAACTACTGCATTATTGAAGAGCCATATACAACAGTTACCAACTTAATCTCTTTCACGAGGTTGTAACAAACACCTTTAAACCCAATTAAAAAGAGCGCCACTGCTGCAGGAACTAAAACGAGCAGCTGTGGTTCCAGTCCCACTGTCCTGTCTAATTATACATCATCTAGAACAAGAATGGACGATATTTACCACCAACAATGAAACTGGTTTTATGAACAAACCCAAACTATATTTTTTATCTTTTCTGTTGAAAATTCTAGAACCAGAACAAAATTCTCGGAGCACCATTGAGGTTCTAGGATTTTCCCCATCCAGCTGGAAACCTGGAGGGAGTTTTAATGTTTATGTGGACTCAAAAATAACCTTCTGAAGTTCTGTACCACTGAAGAGCTGCATGAATAATGTTCAGGTCAGTTAAAGAATAATTTATTGATCCCAAAGGGAAATTAAATATGCTATAATGTGAAAACATAATAAGTTCGGTTGTTGCATTAAAACAGAATTTGGTGATGCAACATCTTGCAAATAGTTATAACTGTAACGTTTAACCCAAATAACGTTAGGAAATAAAAAACTGGTAATAGTTGCTATAGTAAAGGAACTGGTCAGTGTATCAAACTATATATAAAAATAAGATTTAATTATGTATTAGTGAAGACATTGTGTTTTTGTCAAGTTCATGTTTTAGGCCATAATTGGTCATTGACAGTTTTTAGAGTTCACTTGTTCAAATAAATCTCATTAATGCAGAAATCAAAGTCTGACTCCTTCAAGTGCCATTTTTTACATGATAAAGATGATCAGAAATGGCCTTTTTGTCTCCCTAAGAAGCTACAAATTTAATAAATTCATTTTACGTTAAAATCTGACTGATGGCAAACCGGTTGTTGGTGAAATGACTGAAAACTGTAACTGCTGCAGGCGACAAGCTTTGTGTAAACTATTTTGTTTCCTACTTCAACAGTTATGTGTCGTTTTGGGGAGGCAGTGATCTACATCCGAACTGAATGCAAAGTCCTGAACGTTAAACGTTTCTGTGAGTCAGTCTCGCATGCAAAGGCAGGGAACTAGACAAATCCGCAAGCAGCTCCACACTTTAAAACCAACAGATGTGACTCTAAGAGGACAGAAAACAAAACTTCTCTTTAGCTCAGTGCAAATCTTTCTACAAATGGTTACCAGTTCATTTTAGCCGCTGTAGAACACGGCAACCTCAAGGTTTTCCTCTCTTTCACCGATCCAACATGGCTGCTGTCTCCTAAAACTCTGCTAAAGTCTCCATCCAAGACAGATAAACTCAAAACAAGGGATTAAACCTGGTATTCACCCTGAAACTGGGTCTAATCTCCTAAACCGTTGATGTGGCTGGTCCATGCATCCAACCACTGAACTGAAAGTCTACCCCGACTCAGAGAAAGGCAGAAATGACAACAGCTGTAGCTCTACGGGCCACAGAGCCATGCTAAAAGGCAGTGCTAGTAAGACGGAGAGAACAAAAATGAAAACTTGTAGAAAAGCAGAAGAAGTCAAAGCAAAGGGATGAGGAAAAGCCGTCAGGTTGGTAACCGATGAGCAGGAATTTGTGCTGGCTTCGTCATAACGGAGTACGGACAGGTTGAAACACACATTCAGACATGCACGTACATAATACACTGAGCCTTGTTTGCAAGTCTCCAAAGCCTCGTTGGTGTCCATTGCTGCCAGGCTAAGCACCATGCTTCAACAGACCAACATCTCTCCGTCTTCTCGTCTCTTTCAGTCCTCCGTCGCTGCGCCGCTTACCCTACAGTCTCCTCCTCATCGTCTCTTTTTGAAAGTCCTGTGTTGTCCAGCGCCTCTCTCGTTTCGGTCCGTTGTAGTGAAAGCAGAATTGCACAGAAGCACAGAAGAAGAAGAAGAAGTAGAAGGAGGGCGTGATTTGTCGTTTCTGCAAATACAGGCTGTTTCACGGGTGTCCGGATTGGTCAAGAGGGAAGGACCGGGCGGCCGGCTGGACACTAGTGGGGCAGCGGCACCAGGATATCCACGTAGTTGATGGGGAAGAAGCCCGACTGGCCGTTGATCATGCCCTCGTACCAGTTCTCGTCAATCTGATTGGTCAGAGTGATGATGTCGCCCTCCTTGAAGCCCAACTCGCCCTCGTTCTCTGGCTCAAAGTCGTAGAGCGCTCGACAGCAGGGCTGGTCCATCGGCGCTGAGAGACGACGACAAAACACAGGCTGATCACTGGACCAGTCAAAGTCACCTCCACCAATCAGAAATACAGAGGAACACCATAATAATATAAATAAAAACATTATTACCAGAGGTCAGCACAGTAACAGAAATTATACACAAGTGAGAGAAGAAATGCTTCACAATAAAATTAGTCAAACAAAAGTCAAAAGAGTGCAGTACAGTGTAGTAAAAATATTCCTAAAAATAACTCAAGTAAATGTAATTGAGCAAATATAAAAAGATAAATCTGACATTTTTCTACAGTCTGAATACAGATGACAGTGTAACTATAATTAGTAAAGTCTCTGATCACATTGATTCTTGTTCAATAGACAGAATTATGAGGCGGTGGGATGGATCTGCCACCTGCTGGCAGAAACTGGCAACTGCACCATATTTTCTTAAAATTGAAAGCTACAAAACAGCCAATTGGCAGAAAATGTGCCACTTTTATTGAGGTTATTTTAACTAAATCAATAAACATTTACAGATTCTCCATGTTAAAAGGCAAAAAGATGGCAGATTTTTCTTTCTGTGCTTCATTTCTAACCCTTGTTCCAGTTTTACGGTTAATTTCCATCCACAGGTTTGAATTTAAGCCTCAGTGTGACTTTATTTTTCCGGTTGGACGCAGGGTGGGTACCTGGTGATTTCCCCGGGGATTTGGCCGAGTGGATCCCCCCGTTGTGGCTCTCGCTGGGGGGCAGGAGCTCCAGAGTCATCTTGGGTTTGGGAGTGTACTCCTTCCTGGGTTTACTGGACACCTCTTTTATCCTGGGGACAGGGAAACGCAAACGTTTCAGTGAAAGCGCGCTGGTCTGCCTTCACCGGCTTATTTCTGTGCCGAGGTGGGAGG